>NC_092804.1:130018121-130381224 GCF_040954645.1 Diabrotica undecimpunctata | reverse complement strand
TAAAGAGTGTAGTCAGAATCCAAAACGACTTTTCCAGACCCTTCCATTGTAAAAATGGACTGAGACAGGGAGATGGACTGTCGTATCTCTTATTTAACCTTACACTAGAAAAAGTAATTCGAGAGTGCCATATTAATAGGAATAGCACCATCTTTAATAAATCTGTACAAGTGGTCGGATATGCAGTTGACATAGACATTATTGCTAGGTCCACATAATCTCTGATCGAAGCATTTCGATCACTAAGGGCGTCTGCACTTAGAATAAGATTAAAAATAAACGCACAGAAAAACAAGTATATGTATTGTACTAGATCAGGCAACCAGATACCTAGACTATTAATTGATGATCTGGAACTGGAAGTTGTGGACACCTTCGTCTACCTGGGCTCGCTGCTGATCAAAGACAACAGTGTCAGCGAAGAAATTAAAAGAAGAATAGTGCTTGCCAATAAGTGCTATTATGGCTTGAGGAAACATATGGCCCCAAAACTACCCAGAAAAATTAAAGTTACCATATATAAAACACTAATAAGGCCAGTGTTAAAATATGGGTCTGAAACGTGGTCACCTACACAGAACGACCAGAATTGCTTAAACGTTTCGAGAGAAAAATTCTAAGGAAAATATATGGAGGACTCCAAGAACAGGGTTTGTGGCGTAGGCGCTACAACTTTGAGTTATATAGAAGTTTTGGGGAACCTGACGTTGTAAAATGTACTAAATTAGCACGCCTTCGATGGATAGGACATGTTATTAGGCGAGATGAAGATGCAACGATCAGAAAAATTTTCGACCGAAGAGGACCAGTGGGAAGACGAGCCAGAGGGAGGACCAAAACTTAGGTATCAAGATGACATAGAGGATGGTCTAAAATCCATCGGAGTTAAAGCATTGAGAAGAGTTGCCAGAGACAGGGGCGAATGGAAGATTGTTCTGAAGAAGGCTTTGGCTCAGAACGAGCTGTAATGCCACTGATGATGAAAATAGCAGATACAATAGATACTTGTCAAAACTTATGACAAAAGAGCAAAACTGCAAAACTCTTCCTGAACTCCAACCGTTCATTGGTCATCTCTTCCTGGACTTCCTAACTAGAAGAAAAGCATCGATTATTAGAAGATTTTGAATTAAGCACACCAAACTTACTCCTGGTTTCTTGATATCCTCAGGAACTCGTCCAATTTGCCAACATTGTAATGGTTTCCTGACTGTAAAACACATCATCACCAACTGCAAATAATTCTCCAACCTGTATAAAGCACTGTACTTGAAACCTACTCTTAACGAAATGCTCAACAACCCTACAGAGATCACAAAAACTATAAAGTTTCTAAGAATCGCTTAACTCTACCACAAGATAACCTAACCTAACCTAACCTAATAGACATTAGTTAAGGTGATATAATTATT
Organism: Diabrotica undecimpunctata; assembly: GCF_040954645.1. Classification (NCBI taxonomy): domain Eukaryota; kingdom Metazoa; phylum Arthropoda; class Insecta; order Coleoptera; family Chrysomelidae; genus Diabrotica; species Diabrotica undecimpunctata. The sequence goes on along the minus strand of NC_092804.1, from coordinate 130,379,812 downwards.
ATTTGTTTTCCGAAAACTATACAGTTCTTAAAACCGCTAAACTCTGCCAGAAGATTTAATCTAATAGACATTAGTTAAAGATATATAATTATTATTTATTTTCATTATTTATTATATATTTAATATTATTGTTACTGTATTAATGACCATAGTTATCGAGGTACTTATGTAAATAAACAAATTCTTTCAATTAAATATACCACTGCATATATGTAAAACTATGTAGAAAAAAGTTATAGTTACAATACTGTCACCTCGGGGGAACAAATAAGGGTCTAACCACCTTCTGTTGTCTCCGGGTGCTCTGTAGAGGGCTTCGAATATACTATTGGGAGCTCCTCTACTTAAGTCCATTTTCAGGTTATGGACGTAAATATTTCGGTGTCTTGCCTTGAAAAAGACAAGATATTTCTTACATGACGAATTCTTCGTCGAAATAAAACACCAAGTTAAGTTGAAACAATTCTCAGCCACAGAGTATGGAAAATAAATGCAGGAAGCAGAAGCCCGAGAGCACTAAGCTTTCGGAGAGCCCGTGAAGGACTGACCTGCTGACCTGAAAATCGCCAATATTTATATGCGCTGTTCGAGCGATAAATAGGGATTTCCAGGTCAAGAGCCAATGGGAAAATTCGAGGCCGGGCGATGCGCATCGAAATGCGTACTAGTCCACACACTATGGCATTCGATGACAATACAGTATATATGTTTGCGAAAAAATAGGAAAATGGCCAAAAAATGGTGTGAGTGGCGAACTTTGAAAAATGATATCTGAGATACTGTCAATCCAAAATACTTTAACCAAACGTAATTTTGAACAAAAAGGATAAAAGATGTTTTTCTGTAAAGCAATGCATATACCTATACCCCCGTGGAAAAAAGTTATGGGGTAAAAAGAATCGCGTGGGTTCCTGTTTTTCTTTTCTTCGTTTTTGGAACATATTTTTGTAAAAAAAAAAAATTTTTAATTTTAAAAGCCGGCATTTCCATGAAAAATTTAATTTTAAATAACTTTTCTGTGCATGTAAATGTACGAAAACTGCATAGAATTACCCCCAAATGCACCCTAATGTATAGGAACAAATTTACCCCTTTCTCAAAAACGCACCACTTTAAATGGTAGCACTCTGCAGTTTTTTAATATTTGGGGTTTTATTGACCATATGAAACAATAAAACCCCTTTAACGTCGTAAATTATTTGAGCCCTATTTTTTTTTTAACATAATCAATAGCCTATCTATAGACCTCGGAAATACTCCAATCAGTTTTTAAGTAATATACATCTGGTACGTCTTCGATTTTCGTATGGTTTATGGATATGTTGCTAATAGGAACTAAGTTTGTCGTATACTTGTACAGTGCATCTAATTTACTTACCGTTGCACGTCATTATCATTGACAGAGATTGAAGTTGACATAGTTGCCAAAGTATAAAAATATCCTGAATCCATTTTAAATCAAATAGGTCACATAATTATTGCAAAAGTGGATTATACAACAAAACCAATTAATATTTAATGTAAATAAATAGAAACAAAACAAGAGTTAAAAAATAATCTTGTTAAAAACAAATTGAGCCGCTTGTATGCGTCGTATAAAGATGTAAAATGGAATACTTAAACAAAAACAACACTTTTTTCATTACTTATTAACATTAGTCATTACCGCAACTATCAAATAAGTGCTACCAATGTATGCCAAAATATCACCTTCATTCGATTACAGTTACAGTGTGTTACGAACAAATGTTCTTCATAAAAACGCTTTATAATGCATTTTTTACAAATTAAATGAAACAAATTATTGTGTATTTCTTTAAGTTAACATTAAGAGAAATCTTTAAATATTATTTTTACACGTATATAATAAAATATGTCTAGTGGCTGTAATGCCAGTGTACTCGGCAAAGTGATTCTAAAAAAGAACACCTACCGCCTAAATTAGATGAAGTATATATATATATATATATATATATATATATATATATATATATATATATATATATATATATATATATATATATATATATACTTGTATGTATATATATATATATATATATATATACTTGTATGTATACTCTGAACTTAAAACAGAATAAATTAGCTAGCCAATACCATTAAACCAGATCATATTATAGTACAGTAAAAGAAAGTAAAAAAATGTAAAATATAAAAATAAATACTACACACTTTCCCAAACATTGCTACTAGCAACTTTTTTAATTCCTGGATTGGTCCTGGACACTTTATTATTGCTTAAATGTTTCAGCTATTTGCCATTTTCAATAAGTACTTTAATTATTTAAACATTACATACAACAGGCTTATCTTGTCAAAACAATAAATGATTAAAATTTCAGCCACAGTTTTTTAGTCAAGCCAAGTTTCAGCCAAGTTTAGTACCGATAAAAATTTGGCGGAACAAATTTTCATCAACGGAGCGAATTTGATAGAGGCAAATACTGAGATTAAGAGAAACCGGACTTTCTTTTTATGAAATTACAAATGAGGTTCATAGAAATTTAAATAATGTGTTAAGATATTATCGAGCATAACGTGAAAGAGGCCAAACACGAAGATCGAGGAGCACAGGTGGTGCAGAAGAGCAACAAAGCGTCAAGATCTTCGCTTAAGGTTGATGTCTCTAAGGAACCATTTCTCCACTACCAGGTCTATTGCAAATCAATGGTTTACAGAACAAAGAAGAGCAATTGGGCTGCAAACAATACATCGTCGAATTCACAGTTTTGGCATTTTTTCATTTCGGTCATCCTGGTCGCTATCTCTAGGACCCTTAAGCTAGCGGGGACACATGAGCGGAATCCAATGTAACCTATGTAATATTTTTCACCACCAAACCAACCTTAAGGGGAGCGATTCTGCTGGCTTACAGTTCAAGCTAGCAGAATTCAAAAAAAAAACTTTCTGTTGATGGCATATTTTTCACCAATTTCTCACTCATTTATTACCACCCTAATAATTTTTTACCACCAAAAAATTTTATTATTTATTTGTTATTTTAATAACAAAAATATTGACTTTTCGAAAAAACTCTAAAGGACATTTTTATCTTGAATTTACTATTCTAGCGACTACTATGATGTTTTTTTATACAAAAATATCCCACCCCCGAGTTGGTGTGGTAACGACCTCCAGAGTAAAATCTCATCCTGGCATAGGGTAGATTTTGATCTTTTAACTATTTTCTACCTACAGTCAAAATTCCAAGCTAATTATTATCGGTGGGAAGTTCAAACCAAAAGAAACAGTTGTATTTATTTATTACGCCTTTGCCTCTATAAGAATGTAAGGATTTACTTAGAGGTAATACTGGGAATTCCGATGTATTTAAACATATAATATGGAGGGTGATATAAATTTTATGGTGTAACAAAAGACAATGAAGGTGTTTAAATGATAAAATAAACATGAAACATATTAAATTAACGTTTGTAACTTTACTACCCTTTCCTTGATTTCAGTAATTACAATTTTAATGGGAATAAGCCACAATTAAAGGTTAAAGTAAGTTTATTAAAATAGTAATTACTTTAAAAATGTCATAAGAAAATAGCTTCAGAACAATATTGATTTCAGTATGCAAAAATTCGTCATAAATGAGATTCATAAAATTACATAAATGGTAAAAACAATGCATATATTTGACATATTTAAGCGAATAATTTAACATACTTATGCGCATATTTAAAGCATTTCTCATGAACAAAATCCCAATTTTATTTATAATTAACCTGTTAGTTTGTAAATCTGATTTAAAAAATTGTATTTTATTTTGTTAAATCAATCCTTTATATACATATATAAAGATGAATACCCGATAATAAAGAAGAGATAAATTCATTGTAAATATCAATACGTCAATTGGGAGACTGAAATCGGAGAGCTAATTTTGTATACCTACATTTATTTATTGCATGGCAGCTGATGATTTTACCATACAAACGCGTAATCAAATTAAATGTTCTATTTATTTATGCAGATAGGTAATAATTAATTATTAAGGTTTCATTGGTTGCTGCAAATTAAAAATAATATATTTTATAGTCCGGTACTATACATAATATATTTTTGTACACTTGTGCAAATAGAAATGATAATATACCTTTTATTATAAAATTAAATATTTTAATTTACATTAAGAATGGGGAATATTTTTATCATTTTCATAATATAAACATATTAATTAACTAACACATATTGTTTAACTAAATTAATAATTAATTAATTATCACTTATCTAATCACTCCATCCATCACATCCACCTAAAATGTTTTTTTTCATTTCATATAGTTGTATGTACCATATCCATGATTTCAGGCAGCTTGATCTATGCCTTATTTGTAATATTAAAGCCTGTTAAGAGTACTAAACGAAAAACTAAAGGAGAACAAAAAACCAGAAGAGACACTAAGAATACCTATATCATACTATATGCTATATTTTCTGCCTACCTACCTAACACAAATCATTGTTGTTAAAATTGTTTAGCAATATATGGCAGAACCAGAATGTAACTCTTAAAAAATGGAAGGACTATATTGCATTACCTATAAAAAAGCCAGAAAAGCCAGATCACAACTTAAGTCTTACAGACTCTTTGGCGCACCCCGGGGGGGGGGGGTTGGGGGTTAAACCCCCCCCCCCCCCCCAGGGCATATAAAGTAAAAAATATATAAAGAATAATAGAAAAATGTAACTTGTCTTTCACACACAATACAAAAAAATAAAAACGCTAATTGAATAATTAAATTACCATTTTTAATAATTTAGAACACACTAATTATTATATTTATACACAATAATTAATAATATTTTTCATTTTATTTAGCGATAGATACCTAATATTAGGCTTATGACAAAAGTAGACAGACTCGTCCTGTTGCGAGTAGCATGCGCCTACAGGACTGTATCTGCGGCGGCCTTGTGGACTATCACGGGTTGTGTTCCTCTGCATGTCTTAGTAGTAGAAAAGAGACATCTCTATGAGAAAAGAGAGCATTTGACAACAGCTATAAAAAAAAATAAGAAAGGGAAAGATCAATGAAAAGATCTAAGGGACTGGGTAGATTGTCTGTTTTAGGGCGTATTTTCATGGGTTCGGAAAGACAGACATAGATAAATGCCTATACTGTTGTTACACAATGCTGGAGTGTAAGAGAGATGATCGTGAAGATGACGGGAAATACGGAGGGAATGAATAGTGTTTACAATTACATCCGAGCAGTCATTAAAAAGAAAGAAGAAGAAGAGAAACACCAACCAGGCCAATAACAGAGATAAGATCTTATTACTATTTTAATGAGAATAAGCCGCAATTGAAGGTTAAAATAAGTTTATTGACGTTTGAATCTTTGATCTTTGATCTTGCCCTGATAACTTGTTTATACTCTAACAAATAATAGAAAAAATAATAGCGGTTGGTATCGAAGTACATCTAGCCTTCATCGGCCTTTAAAAGGCATATAATACAGTTCCAAGACTTAAATTGTGGCAAGTTTTACAACAACTTGACATTAGTCCATACCTTCCATGCTTCAGGAATAATCACAGAAGTATACAGGGATAACACTACTTGCCTAAAAATCGAAAATAGACTATCAGGGCCAATAAAAGTAACTAAAGGACTAAAACAAGGATGCAGTATGTCACCTTTACTGTTTAATTTATATATTGGGGCAGCCCTCCAAAATTGGAAAAACTACTGCCAGGGAATAGGAATCCCCATAGGAAATGATGTACTGTTCTCCCTGAACTTTGCGGATGACCAAGTCGTCCTAGCTCAAGATTCTTATGATCTAGAGTTTATGATAAAGCCTCTATACAGAGAATATGTAAAATGGGGGTTACAAGTCAGCATGAAGAGAACATAATATTTAGTTATTAATTCAGATGCAAGGTTTGAAGTGTTGATAGACGAGGACGTGGAAATCAAACAAGTGGAAAAATTTAAATATTTAGGTGCACTCATTGCTGAGAACGGCTTGGAAGAAACCGAAATTAAACATTTCGCAACATTTCCAAAAGTAACAAAAAAAATAGATCAAACCATCATTGAATCAGCTTTTTATTATGGCTCTGAAGTATGGACAATTAATGCAGACCTGGAGGGAAGATTGTTGGCAGTTGAAATGGATTATTTAAAAAGAAGTGCTAGAACATCACGGCAGGATAAGAAGACCAACGAATCTATAAGAAATAACATAATTGCTACAGAAACGGTCATTGACAGAATAGAAAGAAGAGGTTCAAAATGGTTTGGACACCTATTGAGAATGCCTGACGAATGCTGGCCTCAAAAACTTTACAAATGGAAGCCCCCTGGAAGAAGAAAAAGGGGTAGACCTCGACGCTCATGGAATGAAGGAATTAGAAGAGCGATGGAATCGAGAGGTTTGGAGGAGGAGCATGCCTTGGACCAGCGAAATTAGCGGAGGAGAATAGCGGAGGACGGCGATAGTTGTCTCCAAAATGTATTGTATTTTCAAGTTGGATTAATGTCAAACGTCAATTAACCTATTTTAACCTTTAATTGTGGCTTATTTCCATTAAAATAGTAATTACTCTAAAATGCCACAAAAAAATAGCTTTAGAACAATAGATAAGAGAAGGGAGTGTTCTAAAAATGTCGTTAGCGTTACAGCGGCCAATCCACTTTCGGAGTACGTGCGACAGTCAACTGCGCACAAGTAAGAGAGGGTGGTTTTAGTTTCTAGGAAGTTTAATCAAAAATCAGCTGATTAATAGCTTGAGTCCGATGATATCCTCCCCAAATCTTAATATAGCTTCCAAAAATCTAGGTCTACACAGAATGCTCTCACTTAACTACAATTTTACAAATCAAAAGTCAACAGCTGCAACATTTATGCGCATTTAATAACATACATTTATATACTTTTTATAACTAATTGTTATTTTGGTATGTCAGTTAAAATTTCATTTTTCATTATATCCTAGTACAAGCATAACTGAGTAGCAGAGATAACAACGCTCGAGTTAAGTCTCTTTATAATTACCTATATTATTAGCAAAGATTTGTCATATATTAAATAGAGGCATCGAACTTAAATTTTTTAATATTCGTAGCCAAACAGTCATAGATATCACGCTAGCAACAGCGTGAAATGTCGAATAAAACTCAGAACTCGCAGGTATCGGACAGCATATCTATATCTGACCTAGGAGGACGATGTAGAACTCTATAACCGACTGTGTGAACTCCGTGAACTAATACAGAATTGAAAAGGTATACGGTATCTATCCAAAACAAAATAAGCTATGCTTACAAAAAATCCTGTCCGTTAAGGATCGTCCAGGAAAGTCACAAAACCAACTCTTGGTGGTGCACTGAACTGGAACACCTTAGGAAAACAACAAAAACAGCTTTTAATAGAGTAAAATGTACCAAACTCAAAGAGGATTGGGATTCTTATCAATCCAACTAGTGCCTCAACCGTGCCGAACTGGACGGAGGAAAGAATCATACTTTATCTGAAGGACTGGTATCTGACCATAGCAATGATTAGTGAGCAAAAAGTAAGATGGATCATATCGTGCTTCACCCCTTTTAAGTCACCAGAGCCTAACGACATATACCCAACCTTAGTACGGTGGGGACTAGATATCCTTCTGCCGCACCTTGTGGGAATGTTTAAAGTCTCCCTGACTCTGAGATATATTCCTAGGAAGTGAAGTACTGTGGCTCAAATCGGAGTTCGTACCATTGCATAAAAAACCAGGAGCAAAAGTTTGTAAAGATTATAGAACCAAAAGCCTAATAAGCCATCTGCTGAAGCTGTTTTTAAAATTCATCCACAAAGAAATTTACCGGAAATGCGAGGAACAAATTGCGCCTAATCAGTTTGGATTTGTGAACGCCGTTGGTACGAGGAAAGCTTTATTTAGCGTGCAGGTATTGTTTCAGAAATGTAGAGATGTCAGCTGTAATGTTTTTGCATGCCTGATTGACTATGAAGAAGGCTTTCGATAGAGTCAGGCATGAACAAATGATGGAAGTGCTGAAGAGAACAGGGATTGACGGAAAAGACCTAAAAATAATAGCTAACCTGTATTGGAATCAATCAGCGGTACTCCGAATAGATGGAGAATATACAGATCAGGTCAAAATCTTAAAGGAAGTGAGACAGGGGTGCATAATTTCACCACTGATATTCAATCTGTACTCGGAGCACATTTTTGAAGAGGCTCTAAAAGATATTTATGAAGGCATCCCAATAAATGGAGTCAAGCTCAATAACCTGCGGTATGCGGATGATACAATGGTGTATTTCAATACCATAGAAGGGCTGCAAAACTTAATGAACAAAATAACGGAAACAAGTAGAAAATATGGAGTGGATATAAACACTAGCAAAACTAAGCTAATGATCATCAACAAGGAAAACATAACTGGAGCAAATCTGTATGTGAACCAAATGAGAATTGAACGTGTCTCATAATACAACTACTTGGGAACTATAATCAATGAGTCGTGTATCAATACCCAAGAGATTAAACGTCGCATCGGAAAAGCAAAAAGTGCATTATGAGTTCTGTATTCAAGAGCCATGACCTCACTCTAGAAACAAAAATAAGGCTCCTTAAATGTTATGTGTACTCCGTTCTTCTGTATGGAGTAGAAACATGGACATTGAAGAAGGAAGCTCTATCAAAACTTCAGGCTTTTGAGCTATGATCATACAGAAGGATCCTGAAAATACCATGGACAGACAGTCACCAATGAAGAAGTACTGCGGAGGATGAACACAACTGCGGATTTGGTCAACATCGTGAAAAGCCGTAAGCTGCAGTACTTGGGACATATAATGAGAAATCAAGGCAGATACGAGCTACTTCAATGCATTTTGCAAGGTAAAATTGAAGGAAAATTGCCCCAGGACGAAGAAGAATATCCTGACTTGCTAACCTGATAGCATGGTATAAAAAGACCTCAACAAAGCTATTTCGTATAGCAACCAACAAAGTCATCATAGCCAGAATGATCGCTAACGTTCGGAACGGATACGCACCCTAAGAAGAAGAAGTGAAGAGAGGTACGTGAGGTCTTCATACCAAAACCAAGTAGGATAAATGACACCCTACCAAAGACTTTCTGAGAAATTAGCCTAACATCGTTTCTTTTGAAAACGATGGAAAGGCTATGCCAGATTTTCCAGATTTTGCACTGCATCAAGTAGTGGGAAGAATGAAAGAATCGGATATTAAATAATCAGGCATATTCATAGACGTTGAGGGAGTGTTTAATAAAACCACATTCCCAAACATCACCCAACAGCTCAATGTAAGAAATGTTCCCCTAGCTGTGAGCGTATTGATATTCGGATATTAAGTATGCTCTCCTAATATAGCAATAAGCATAAATATAGAAGACGTTTCTGTTAGAGGCATTGTTACAAGTTGTTGACCACAGGGAGGGGTACTATCAATACTTCTCTGGAACATAGTTCTAGACACTCTGGTTGACCAACTCAGCAGCAAAGAATTCTACACAATAGCCTATGCGGACGATATTGCTGTCCTGCAAAGAGGTAAGTTTAAAAACACACTATTTCAGAGATTACAAGTTGCTGACAGACTAAGAGAAACATGGTGCAAGAAACAATAAATATCTATAAATCCTAATAAGACAGAGATGGTCCTCTTCACCAGAAAAATAAGAATTACGGGCTTAGTACCCTCGGGATTTTAAACTATAGTCTTAACTTTTCTGACGATGTATGACTTTGTATTCCTGACAGGAAGTTCCCACTTATATGGTAGAGCTTAAAGAGCATATATTGCCTATGAGTAGTTTCGATGATCGGTCCAACGCACGTTAGGCCTTTCACTCATGGTGATCGCCTAGATCTACACTACTGTTATTAGGCCATTTTTAACTTACGGAGCTATTGCTTGGGTACCAGAAGTGCTACAAGCAATAGCGATCAACACACTAAACCATATTTAGCAGATGGCTTGCCTAAATATAACAGCTGCCATAAAAATAACACTAACTGCTGCAATGGAGTTGGTCATTGGTTTCACACCTCCAGACATATATGTCAAAGAAATGGCGCTGGTGACAATGATGCAACTGCGCTCAGCGGATGCAAACCTTGATGTAGGAATGGGACAATTTGACAATTGAAAACTGGTTTCTGGCAGAAAGAGCTGGATGCAGTAACTCTGCTACAGGCTGTGACTCAAATAAACCTTTGTTTTTTACTTTAAAAAGCCTATGTATAAGAACCCTATCGGGCTACATCACAAAACATTTTCGGAATGATTATTTCATCATCAGTGCTAGATTTACATGTTTAAAGCCACTAAATACATAGGTAAAAACCATTTAAATATATTTAATGATAAAACTTAGTACTTTATACCAAGTATAGTGTCAATATTATCTTTTTAAGCTATTTGAAGCAACAGTATTACTAAAGACTATGCTGTTGCAGTAAATATGATGTAATAAACACTATTTTAATTCTGATCATAAAATAAGTAACCACTTTAAACGTTGTTTCTTATCGACTGGTAATCTAATAAATAATTTATTGGGAGTTTTAATCGTTGTACTTTTACATAATGGTACTAAAGAATACTTATAGTATTTACTACATATAGTATTTATTTTCCATAATAAACACACACACCATTCAATACTATATCTTCAAAAACTGAATCAAACACTAGTATAAACAATGGTTTATAGTTTTATACAAGACCTGTCATTACAGAAACATACTTTATGACGTCACAAGTGTTCACGCGCTTTCTCGATCGTTTGAAATGATTTAAATACACAAAAGATTTTAAGTTTAAAATATGAGTTTTTGCAAAAAGCCTAAACTACATTACATAGGAAATTAATATAATTGAACCAGTCTATTTCATTTGCTATTATTAATATTGGTATTTACATAATTATTATTAGTATATGTATAACTGATGTTATTTTGATGTGGTTCTTTTAATAATTGTACTGATTTCATTATATGTATTCCCATTTTTCAATTTTTCAACGTGTATAAAATTAATCCATGTCGTTATTTCATAACACACAACTAGCAACCGAATTCTTAGTCCTTTGTTTTTAATGTGTTTTAACAGTTTCACATCAGCACCTGGTTACCTGAATCTGGATAATTTATTTACGACCTGCGTCGGTTATTATTTCTTGTGCTTTATATTGATTTTTAATTGTCAGTGCAGATTTTACTTGTTTATATTTTCGCTTTGTATAATCATCTTTGCAATTATAATCAACTTAAAGAAATAATTTTTTGTAGTGTATAATATAATAAATAACTTAATAAGTTAGAATTCAATGTATATGTAATATTATCTGATTTTACTTACTCTAAATATATTTTACTAGAGTACACTGGCTCATTTCATTGTATATATTGTAATATACATATTTAATTTGAAGAGGAGAAACCAGCGTATTATAGACTGAACGTATATATCCAGACTCTCTTTCTGATATCCTGAATGATTAAGCAATAAAAATAGTAAATAACATTAAAATGCCACAAGAAAATAGCTTCAGAACATAACCCAAAAATATTGTGAAAAGACGAGTATATTAAAAAATATAAAAAAAATGAAATAACATAAATGATTTAACTTTATCGAACAATCGTAGTTCATGCGGTAGATTTTACAAAGATCTGTAAATAAATATTTGAACATTAAAGAAGTTGTACTTCGTTCTACAACATTCCAAGAATCTCTTATTATATCAATGTACCCATCCATGCCTTAGAAATGAATCTATGTGAAGTAGTGTCCTTGATCTTTGCAACGTGGAGTTGTCTCTAAGGTGGGAAAAGTACATTAAAAGTTTTACCTTTGATGTAGTTGATATAACGAGATCCTGCTCTTTTCATTCATCGTATTAAAAGAAATAAAAGTTAAGGCAGACGGAATCGGATGAATGTCTTTTTCCATTAACTCGTTCAAATAGCCAAAGTCCTCGTTTTACAGTTATAATTATACTTGGAGAATATTCAATTTAAGGTGAGATTTGTTGAAAAGTTATTGAATGAAAAAACTTTTATACAGTCAAATAAAAGGAAAAAAATATATATTTTAGGTACTAAGTATTAAGAAGAATGTAAACAATTAAAGCCAATTAAAGAACAACTTGTCCCTCAAAAGTAAGAAATAAAAACAATATTTCGTAAACGAATGTATGACAAAAAATAAACTTTGGAAGTATTGTTATCGATAAAAAATAAAAAAGGACTACCATGAATATGAATGTTGAATAGGGTTGGGACGGAGGATAGAACAACATGTCTTACGGGGAATCCTTTGACTGTATTGTACATTCTTTTAATGTTGTTTTCGTTGCCAGTAATACACAAAAACGCATTGCTGTAGTCATTGTTGTTAAAGTGAATTCATACTGTAATGTTATCATAAGTTAAAAAATGCAAAAATTGACAACTTGGATGTTTCAGCGGAATACAGAAAGCCTGAAGATAGCTTGTAGGATCCAGCAGAACCTAACTTGACATGGTATAGCACTCACGTCCGTGAATCGCAATATTTGTGGCAAGTGAAGTGAAGAAATGGTGAAAACTTGCATGATCCTTTATATTACCGACAGGAGTTGGAGATACTACAAAAACTTACAAAATTTACATGTAAGTTAACCTTTCTTTTAAAGAAAACAAAACAAATCAATATCAAAAATAATAAGGCTAGCTGGCATATGTTAACATTAAATAAAAAAAATTAAAATGACAGCTAAGTTAAACCATAAAATTTACAACTTATTAATTATTACAAATACTTTTTTTGTTATGAACGCAATTATTACTTTTTTTTTTAAATGTCTGCTTTACTTTAAATTTACACAAAAGAATGTTACCTGGATTTCACAATAACATAAAAACAAGTTCCTGAGGTTGTAAACTGGAGTTGAATTCTGGACACGAACACACGAACAAAAGGGACTGGATCTCACACTGCAAATTGGATCGACCATTTGAGGCCGAAGCCGGCACTGAGCACAAAACTTATGACTCTGCCTCTTAAACAACCGGAACAGGTAGAATTAGACGATTAACTGCTACTAAAATTGATTTCCATATCGTAAGACGAAGATTTCCCTGAAAAGGGACAAAAACAGAAAACTACAAATTCGACGTGAATTTGGACATGACGCCGGAGATCACTGCTCTTCACCGCGGCTCCAACGAAAGTGACGAAATTATCTTTAAAAACTGCTCGCATAAGTTAGAACAAACAAAGCACTTAGGGTATAAACTAAACTAACGCAATATCGGGCGGTTTGAACAAAGAAATATCGAAGAATTTTGCGCTTGTGATATAAACAAACAATAAAATGATTTATTATCGACGGCGGCGACCTAAAAAGAACGAAAGATTATATGGGTTTGAAGGAAGGATACGAACTAAGAAACATTGAAAAAATTCTTCGTTATTATAATGCATATATAAGAATATTTCAATTAACACATATACGGGGATATTCCAATAAATTTCAAATGCTACAAAATTGAATTTAAAAATCCAAATGGAATGAAAGATCAAACAGTTGTTGGGTTTATATTGATGAAACCATACTTAAAAGTATTAAATTATAAGTAAAATAAAAATCTTGCCTTCTTCGAAGCCATGGATCAAGGGTTTTTAATTTTATTTAAATTAATTTAATTTTAATTGAATTGAATTCAATTCAACTTAATTCGATTCAATTCGATTTAATTCGGTTTAACTTGATTCCATTTCATTTAATTTCATTCGATTCCATTCGATTCGATTCCATTCGACTCGATTCCATTACGAGATTTTATGAGAGACATTTTCAGATCTATAAAATATTCAGAAAGTCATGAGCTCAGAATACGGTATAACATTCTAAAAAAATCATGAATACAAAATTAAGTTAGCCAAGCAACTTATTTTAATAATAAAATGATAAATGCGCCGAATAGTGCGACTGAGGCTTGGCGCATTATAAATCAAAACACTGTCGGAGGTAAAAATCGACTCTTCTAAATACCCAAGTAAATTTAAAAATAATTTGGGAATTTCTGTGGATGACCCTCATGGCATAGCACAATCTTTCAGTCAACATTTTTCGAATTCCGTAAAAAAATTAACTAGTCAAACTTCACCTGACTATAACCCTAAGAATCTTTCTTCGCCTATACACTTTCTGTTCCTTTATCCTGTTAGTAATGAAGAAATAAAAAGTATAATTAAAGATATCTCAAAAAAATCCTCGGCTGGACTGAATGAGATCCCATATTCTCTGTTAACACATGTATATCATAACATATATAAACAATTAACATGTCTAGTAAACCTTTAATTTCAGGAAGGGATTTTTCTCCAAATTCTAAATACTGCTTTAGTTGTGCCTATACATAAAAAAGGTGACAAATCAAATTTGATAACTATCGAGGCCTATCACTTATATCTGCGTTTTCAAAAATATATGAGAAGACATTTCATACACGTCTCCTCTCGTATATTAACAAGCACAACATTATAGAAAAGTCTCAATTTCCGTGAAGGTATAAGTGTGCAAGAAGCACTACTAGCGCTGAGCAATCATATTTTATCAAACTTTGATAAGGGTAATAAAGTTATCTGTTTGTTTTTTCTTTTGAAACTGTAAATCATCCAATACTGCTGGAAAAACTTTATCATAGTGGTGTTAGAGGAACTGCGTTAAAGTGGATCCACACCTTTTTATCGAAAAGGTTTTAATAAGGTCAATGTGAATGGGAATATAATATTTTCTTCAGAAGAAAGTGTCCTTTCCGGAGTTCCACAGGGAAGTATCATTGGCCGTCTTTTATTTTTAATTTTCGTTAATGATTTAAATCAACTGATAAACGATAGCTCAATATGTTTGGTTCGGAATCACTTAGATAATTTTTCTGATGCAATAAATGTTCGAGTAGAAAACGTGGAACAGCAATCAGGCTGTTATCTCACTCAATTTGCTGACGATACCACAGTTGCACTAAATTCCAATAATTTTTTTCATGTAGTACAAAAAGCAAACTGTCTTGTAAAAAGTCTGACTCATTACTGTTTAAATAATACCCTAATCTTAAGTGGATCAAAGACCAATATGATAACCTTTTCACCTTCTACTATGCAGAGTCCATTAGTAAAACTTGACAATGGGTCAGTGGTAAATAGCCACTCCACTAAGTTGTGAGGTGTTTACTTGGATTCTAATTTTTCTTGAAGCTCTCACGTTGATTATGTAGTGGGAAGATTGTCTGTGCACTGTTATGTTCTATGGCAACTTAATAATTTTGTCTCCATAGATATCTTAAAACTTTATTACTATTTTACTCATGTACAGTCAATATTGCAATATTGCTTAGTTTGTTAAAGAAATTGCTCGCGAATTAATGAGGTGCTCGTTATTCAAAAAAAAATGATTCGTACCATGACGTTTAGAATGCGCTTGGATTCCTGTAGACCAGTTTTTAAACAATTAAATATTTTAACTGTAATTTCGCTGTATATTTTCAGTTGTGTTGTTTATGTAAAGTCACATAGATGCAATTTTATTTGCAGAAATTATGTTTCTTTAATGAGTGGCTACAATTTTCGTTACAGAAATGATTTGGTGACCCCTGTTCGTCACTTGACCGTTGTGGGCAAGGGTCCTTACCCAACATGCGTCTGTTTGTATAATAAATTATCTAATTATGTTAGAGTCAAATATTTATATATTTAAGAGAACAGTTAAGGACTTACTTCTAGTAAACACTTTCTATTCGCTAGAGGGATACTTGCAGGCATCTTTTTAACAATTTGTATGTTTTTGTGTATATTTTATATATTCTTATGTTAACTGTTTTTATGTACTTATAGTTTTTACTGATCATATATTGTATTTGACGCATTTCAATACTTGTAAAAGTCAGATGAAATAAAGAATATTGATTGATTGATTGATTAATTGATTCCATTCAGTTCCGTTCGATTCTATTCTATATTCGATTTGATCCCACTAGATGCGATACGATTTCACTCGATTCCATTTAATTCGATTCCAGACCATTCGATTAGATTCAATACCATTTTATTCATACCATTACATTCGATTCGATTCGAATCCATTCGAATCCATTCGATTCCATTCGATTCGATTCGATTTTATTTGATTCCATTAGATTCGACTCAATTCAATTCCATTCGATTTAATTCGATTCGATACAATTCGGTTTCATTTGATTCCATCCGATTTCATTTTTTTCCTTTCGATTGGATTTGATTCGACTTTATTCGATTCCATTCGATTCGATCCCATTCGGTTTCATTAGATTTCGATTACATTCGATTTGATGTGATTTCATTCGATACCTTTCGATTTCATTCGATTCCATTTGATTGCATTCGATTACATTCGATTCCATTCGATTTAATTCAAATCTATTCGGTTCAATTCGGTTGGATTTGATTAGACTCCATTTGATGATATTCGATAAGAATTTATTCGATTCGAATCGATTTGATTCGATTCCATTTGGTTACATTCGATTCGATTGGATAATATTCATTCCAATTCTTTTCGATTCCAATCGATTCCATTTTATTGCATTCGATTTCACTCGATTCCATTCGATTTTGATTTGATTCCATCTATTGTAGTTTAAGGCTTTCTCTTCATAATTTAAATCGAAAATTCCTAGTGGTTGTATACCATAGTTTAAAAAAACCTACAATTAAGTATAAACTTCTTTTTGTAAAATGGTATAAAATTTTATTATTTAAATTTTTGAAAATTATCCAAAATGGATTTATAAATTTTCAGAACGATTTCGATCCTATCAGATCATCATCAGTGAAAACGTCTATAATATAGTTGGAACTAGCCACATAATGAGGTCAGATGACCCTTAAATTACCTAATTTTAATGACGAAGATTTTAATTATTAAGACACTATTTCGATGATAAAGAATTAAATTTGTTAAGGGAACGAACAATTTCCCAGCTCGAATAAGGGAACCTTATGACCTTATCATCATGACCTTTCATATCTTATTAAAGAGGTAACAACCAACTCAGTTGGTGGGAAATTGTACGTTCCTTTAAAAAAATGTAATCCTTCACCATCTAACTAGTGTCTTAATAATTATAATATTCGTCATTCAAATTATGTAATTAAGCGGGCATCTGACCTCATTATGTGGCTAGTTTCAACTACATTGGAGCTATTCAGAGAATGGCTGCGCTGGGGAGGATAATGCCTAATATCGGTGGTCCCAAATCCGAAAGGAGAAGGGCGCTCCACGGTGTTGTGCAGTCTGTCGTCCTCTACGCAGCCCCAGTCTGGAGTGAGGCGGTAGAAATACCAACTTACAAGAGGCTCATGGTACGCGTGGACAGAACTACTCTGCTGCGGGTAGCATGTGCCTACAGAACTGTGTCCTCTTCCGCTCTGTGGGTTATCACCGGCTGTGTTCCTTTACATGTGCTGGTAGGTGAAAGGGCAAGGATTCACAGTCGTAGGGTGCCGAACATTGGAGAGCGAGAAATTAATGAGATAAGACTGGTCGAGAGATTAGTCTCAATTGGTCAGTGGCAACACGTGATGTGGCGGAGTGGACGAAGTCACTAATCCAAAACCTTCGAAGCTGGGTGGACTGTGGGCATAGGCATCTGGATTATTATCTAACGCAAATGCTCACAGGCCATGGCTGCTTCCGCAGCTACCTTTTCAGGTTTAGGAGGGCTCAGTCCGATCAGTGCCTTTACTGTGGTTTTTCGGATACTGTGACACACACGATGTTGGAATGTGAGCGTTGGGCGGAAGAAAAAGAGTGTAACTGCAGAATGTTTGATTCCGTGAGAGAAATGGTGGAAAAAATGATGACGGATGAGTGGTGGTGAACACGGATCCACAAATGTATCAGGGAGCTGCTCTCTTCAAAAGAACGAGAGGAGAGGGAACTCGCAACAGAATTTTAAAACAAGCGAGTAGCACCTTGGTGGGGTTCGGACTGTCGCAGGCCGAAATAAGAGCAAATGAGAGACAGACGACGCGAGAGAGATGGCAGCCTCGCTAAGGACGCGAGAGAGTTGAAAGTCCTTGGTGGTTCGTGTGGGTGTTTCCTCGATGAATGTGTCGGAGAAAGAATGGGAATCGGGCGATAGTAGGGCATCAGGAGAGATGTTTGCCTTAATCGGCCCTTCCATCCTGATGTCTGGTGTGACAGAGGAGAGGTTTTTAGTTAGACGCCGACCGTCTCGGAGTGGTGACGGGACGAGATGTCAAAGGTCTAAATTCCTTGGGCATCTCGCCCTGGCACAGCTTCGCTAGGGTATTAGGAACCCAACACTACCTGTGTGAGTCACAGGTGTCTGTATGCAGATTTTCCTTCTTCTCTTTAAAGATGTTAAAAAAAAAAGTTCCAACTACATTATGGACGTTTTTCACTAATGATGATCTGATAGAATCGAAGGCGTTCTGAAAATTTAAACATCCATTTTGGATAATTTTTAAAAATTTTAATAATAAAATGTTATACCATTCTACAAAAAAATGTGTTCAATCTGCTTTATGACGAATATTGTCGCAACTGTACACGACCTTCTCGTACAGAAACCTTGTTGCTCACCTGCTAAGTTTATAAACTGATTTAAGTAAGTAAGTTTCAGGGTAGTCTACAGACTATATCCCAATTCGTGGTTACCTCTCGATAGTGGTAAAGCATTATGTAGATTATTTACGTTGTATCTCTACTGCCCGTTTTCATATATAATAAATATAATTTAAGTTTGTATGTAGTCCCGGAAATAAAATTTGTTTTACCAGCAACTGCTAAGTTTCTTATTGAAAAATCCTTAGATAGGAAATAAAAGTCCAATATACAGAGATATTAGTAAAGAACGGAAAGACAGAACATGATACTATTTTTTACATAATAAATGTATCAAATCGGTGAAGTCGACCATTCTTGCGAGCATAATAGCATTATCATTACATATTACAATACACAGATGAAGCATCAAATGACTGTCCCAGCTTTAGTAATACAGTAGACTCCCTCTATAACGAGAACTGAAATGGCAGACTAATTACCTCGTTATAAGCGGATCTCGTTATATCCAACAACAATAATATTGTGCATACATAAGAGTATGTAGTTTTCTAAAACATTAACTTCCTATAGTGAAGCCATTCGGAGCAATATAATATGCTAATAAATATTGTTTGAATGGCGTTTTTAAAACAAAGTTGTTTACTTTTATTTATTAATGCATTATGAAATGCATTAAAACAAAAAAGAGTTTTACTGTCAATGATATATGTTAAAACAAAAAATCTGTATTCTGTAAATATGTATAAAGCGTATAAAGTTATTTTGTCATTTTTGACTGCTTTAAATTGTCCAGTATTCTGATTCTTATCATATTTTCTAAAGATGTGAAACAGTTTTATTCTTCTTCATTTGCGTTTTGTCCTTGGATAAAGTTTCTGACAACCTTTAAAACACTTTCCACATCTTGTCTATTAGGACCCATATTATTAGGTGTGAATGGTCAACCCAATACAATGATACTTGTGAATCATAAATTTTACATTTCCGACTAAGAATCATAAATTGTAAGAAGTTTATTGCGGGCGGCCCGCAGTTAAAAAGGGTATTTATTTATAGCTACGGCCGGGCCAAAACGTAAAAAACACGTTTTGCAATCTTATTTTCTCTCGTTATAAGCAAATTTACCTCGCTATAAAGGGTTATAGTTCAATAGAAATTTCACGGGACATCTAATGTACCTCGTTATAACCGAAACCTCGTAATAACCGTATTCGTTATAAAGGGAGTATACTGTATATATTTCAATTAAACAGAGTTAATTTCACGAGCCAAATTCGTGCAAAATGTTTATTCAATCAGCTTTATACGGATGGGACGTGGCAAATTAAATACTCGGTCCGGACCAAAACTCGTATATCGGGAAGGCCATCTGACTCAGAGTGGGCCATTGTAAACATTAACAAACTCTAGCGGAACAGACATTTGGAACAGTTGAGATCAAAACTCTTCAAAATATAAGTACTGAAAGAGTTGAATTTAATTTTGGATTAGATCCTTTAATTTTAAATTTATATTAACTCGTTTCAAAAGAAAAACCGCTGGACAGTATGTACATATCTTTTACGATAATAGGGGAGCATAATTTAGGAATATAGCATTTAAATATAATAAAAAAGCATATTATAATGTTCTAAAATGCAAAAACTCTTATCAAGAATAAACCAGTGGACCGAGTAAGATAGTTTACCTATCTTGGAATAATAGTAAACGAATATTGGGATCACTCAGAAGAGATAAGAAGTATAATAGAGAAGGCTATGAATTCATTCAACAACGTGGACAAACTCTTTTAAAGCCACAATCTTAATCAGTATATTAAAGCAACGCAACGTTATATCTTCTCAATACTATACTATGAAGTTGAAGCCTGGACACTTACAGAAGCGACAGAGAAGAAACTTAAAGCCTTCGAAATATAGCCATACAGGCGAATCCTAAGGATATCATAGTGAGACAGATAACCAACAAGACCGTATTACGAAGAATGGGGAAAAGTCATGTACAAGAGTAAAAGGAGAAAATTGGAATATATCGGACACATAATGAGAAACGGCCCTAAATATAAATAACTTAAAATATTCCTCAAGTTAAAGTGTTCGAAAAGAGAGGAATTTGAAGAAGAGTACCATTGTTAAAACACCTGAGAACCTGGGTTCTGCACAACAACAACAACAAATTCATTTTAAACACTTTTGTGAGTTTTTACACAATATTTGATCACAAGAAATTTTTCTGACTTTAAAAGTAAAAATAAAATAGAAGTATTTTGACAAATTTATAGCAAACTTCATGGTTTCGTTTTCGAAAAAACTCACAAAAACTACTTTTTTCCAAGTACAAATCGAACAAATCGATTTTGTTTCGATTTTGTGTAAGCGAGAGAGTCGTAGTTGTGCTCACAAGTACTATATTAAGCTGAGTATGAAAAAAATACGAGTTTGTAGGAGTGCATTCGGAGCAATACACGGAATATTCAAAAGACGAGTGGATAATATTGCTAAAACTTTGTGAAGTAATAACATTACACCCCCGAACAGCAAACAAGGTAAACATAAAAATAGAAAAAACGCATTTCAAAAGATTTACTGCAGAAGGTTGATAATCACGTCGTTTTCCACGACGTGAGTCACACTATAGCCGAGAGAAAACGTCCCGTTTTTATTTATCTTCTGATCTCAATGTTAAAAAGATGCATGAACTTTATTTGCAAGTAAATGTACCGGAAAGTAATGTTGATAAAAACTATAAACCTAAAGTAACCTACGATTTTTACTTTAGGTATTTTAAAGCAAATTTTAATTATAGTTTTGGGGCGCCTCGTTCAGACACCTGCAAAAGATGTGACATATTACACAATAGCCTTCAAGATCCAGCTCTTGATGATACTGAAAAGGAAAATTTACGACTTAAAAAACAAGTACATGGGCTTAAAGCAAGTCGTTTTTTTACAGACTAAAAAGAAAAGACAAAACTAAGCCAACCAAATAACGACATAGGAATTTTAACGTTTGATTTTCAGCAGAATCTTCCTCTGCCGAAAATTTCGGCCGGCGAAGCCTTCTACAAACGTCAACTATGGGTCTACAATTTTTGCATACATTCGGCCAAAACCGACAAAGCTCATTTTTACATTTACGATGAAACAACCGCTATAAAATCACCGAATGAAGTTGTTTCTTTTCTTTATCACTACATAAAAAATATCCTTCCAAAAAATGTCAGACCTCTTTTCCGATAATGTTGCAGTTCTAAATAAAAATTCAACGATACTACAGTTTCTGCATCTTCTTTTAAGAACCACGTCTTTGGAGAATATTCAACATCGTTTTTCTGAATCAGGACACAGTTTCCTACCGTGTGACCGTTGTTTGGGTGTTATAGAAAAGTTTTTACGAAAAAAAGATTATATTTTCTCTCCTAAATAATACTGTCAGTTTATTCAACAGACATCCAAATATTTCATACCCATTATGGTTTATCAAGATATGAGCTTCAACTTTAGCAGTCATTTTGAGAACCATTTTAAAAAAATTTTAAATAAGGATTTCTTTCCAAATAAGGACAATAAAGGTAATCTTTCAGTTGAAACTAACTTGATGGTGTACGAGTCATCATTACCCATAAAAAAGGCCAAGTACAAAGACGTAATGCAGTTAGCCACCAAGTACGTTTCAGTCAACGAAATGGAGTTTTACCAATCCCTTAAATGTGATGACGTTAATGATAACCATGATTCCCAGATTTCAGGCATGGATGACGACGACCAAGCAGACGAAGAGACTGATTTTCTGTTTGAATGTAAAAGAAAAAACGTTTTTTTTTATTTTTAATAATAAACAGATTTTGCAGAAACTTTTTTTTTATTTTCAAATAATAACTACAATGGATACTATTTTTTTGTAATTTTGGTGCAAAAGAGGAGCAGCTCCAAATTGTGTTGCATTTTTTCTATAAAAAGGAGCTTATATAAATAAAGGAAAAATTTGGCAGGTGTACCAATATGATTATCTTTTAACTAAACTGCTTTATTTTAATTAATACATGAGTAAATTGTTATAAAACATTTTTCCTATTTTCCCAAAAGTTAATATAAATGGAGCTGCCCCCTTCTTGCAGCAAGGTCCTAAATTTTAATAACAACATACATAAAACTGTAAAAGTGGAAAATATTATGTAAACAAATTGGGTCCACTTTTATGCTGATGGGTCTTACGTAATGTATTCTTCTTATTGCAAATTTTGTACAAATTACCGATATATTTGCATTTTCCGTATTATAATCAATATAAAGTGGATAGGTGAAAAATCTGAAATTCTTAATCTAAGCATTCTGTTATAAACCACTGGTATTTGAAATATTTTATATTGTACAGTTTTTCAATATATTTAGCTATATATAAATTTAATTAGAGCTTGATATAACTTGCATATCGAATAAAAATAAAACATTTTACCACTAATTTCCCTGCGTCTTCTTTAATTCAGAATGGAGATGAAATTTGAAATAGGATATTGCGTTTTAATTTTCCTTTAATGTTCTTTATGATGAGGAACGTACTCACCGTAAATCCGATTCCAACGGTGGCAGAAAAATTCCCCGACTGGAATTTGCCCGTGTCGAATTTAACTAATAACGAGGTTTTGCCCACTCCGCTGTCTCCCAGCAAAATTGTCTGCAAAACAAATTGAGGTATTAGTTATTTTTAGATGCACACCAATTACGTACTAATACGATAAAAAATTTACTTTATTTGTAACGTTCTTTACGTATCCAATCACAAAATATGGACCATAAATATAGAATCTTTATAGGATTAATGAAAAAAAATAAAATATATCAAAGCAAAATAAAGGAAACAAATTCTAAATTTATATAAACGAATAAAAAACGTTGGAGTTAGCTTTAAAAAAAAAGAACAGAGGAAAGTGGGTAAAATCGGACCCCATTTTTTTTTCAGGTAACGTGTATGAAAAATAGCAAAAAAATATTTTACAAGTACATACCATTTACTTTATAACGTTATGAATCATTTGTAGTCAACTTTCATTATTAATAATTAAAAATTAATATAAAAAATATGTATTTTCCAAAATCTTGCATTTGATAATTTCGGAGAATAGTTGTTAAAAGTGGACTCCCTTAAAAATTATGTATAAAGTTGCACCAATAATTGGATAAAGGAATTAAATAAGAAAACACATGATCTAGTCTCTAAGTATAAGTATATTGCAATGGAACAATTTCAGAAGGTTTAGTTTCCAATGTAATACATAAAATATACAAAACTATTTAGGACAACGACTTAAATTATTAATTTATCTACAAAAATCCCAAATGTACGCATCCTTATCAGTCCCAGCACAATCCACATATACCCACAACAAATGCATAATGCTACATAAGACCCAAAGATCCCCTTTACAATCTTCTTAATATTTTCTGTCATAAAACATCTTTGTGTATGTCATCCTCTTTAGTTGGTGACATTCCCGCAATAATTTCCAATTTAGATGTTCTAGAAGAGACACTGATTTCATCTTCAGTGTCAGATTTTTCTTAAAATTTAGACATTTCTTCACTAGCTGTTTCCATTTTCTAGACGATCCTGCTGCCGAGAAAGTCTTCTGCGCGGTTGCTTTTGAAACCTTGAGCACGTTCTTGCTGTTCAGTTTTCATGGCTTCTTTGTCTTTTTTATATTCCATCAACTTGGATTTATAAGGCGAAGATGTGTTGATTGTTGAACTGCAGGCTATCCGTCCTCTATTGGTAGTAATTCTCTTGATTTTTGGAATGGAAGTGATCTCGAACGGGCTTAGGCCCAAAGATCCTCTTCACAATCTTCTGAATATTTTCTGTCATAAAACATCTTTGTGTATGTCATCCTTTTGATTTGATGACATTCCTGTAATAATTTATTTCCAATTCAGATGTTCTAGAAGAGACACTGATTTCATCTTCAGTGTTAGATTTTTCTTAAAATTTTGACATTTTTTCACTAACTCTTTCCATTTTCTAGAAGATCCTGTTGACCACGTTCTTACTGTTTTGTTTTCATGGCTACTTTATCTTTTTTAGATTTCATCAACTTGGATTTATAAGATGTGTTGATTGTTGAACTGCAGGCTATCCGTCCCCTATTGGTGGTAATTCTTTTGATTTTTGGAATGGGAGTGATCTCGAACGGGCATCATAGACGATTTAGGACTATAAGGATTGTTAAATGTAGATGGTAACATAGGTTTGTCCTGATCTGTCAAAGATATTGACGGTTGATTCGGGTCAAACTCTGCATTAACTTCATCCATCGTCATAACACATTTTTCACTGATTCTTGTAAAGCTTTCATTACCTTTGCCTTTTTTTGCTTTGACATGTATTCTTGATGAATCTCGCATTTTGCTTGCTTTTTCAATATATTCGGCATCAGAAAACAGTTCCTTGTTCAGTGGATATATTCCTGTAGCTTTAAATCCATTGATTTAAATTTCAGCTGTTTGACATTCAATGGATGCTTTGCCAAAGAGTTCCATTACGTCAGAAGCTGTAAATGGCCGTTCATTATTTCTTAACCACTGCCTGATTTTCTAACTGTAATAAAGTTTAAGAAAACCCATGAAACGGTGGTATCTAAGCAATGGTAACATGGTGTGCTTTTGCCAAATCAATCACTTTAATATTTTACTAAGAGTAACAGCACAGGTTTTTTCTTTGTAGGATGGACAAAGTCGATAAAGTGTTTAAAGCATTGAGTGAAACAGTTAGTTTGAATCCAACCTGAGGATGCACTGCAAAAATTGTTCCTGATGGAGCTCCTTTTTTCAATTGTTTACTCATATTTTTTCTCCGCAAAAATTACTAAAGGAAGGATGAATGAGCCAGCGACATTCATACAAACAACAATCGTTATAAGGGCCCCACGTTCTCCTAAGGTCAGGGCAGTAACCTGTGTTTTACCTTTAAGGCCTATAACTTCGGATATTTTAGACTGCGCCACACTAATTCCGCTCTTGTCTACGTTACTATCACAAGAAAATCCATTTTTAACGTACAATCCTCCAGAACTTGTTAAAATGTCTGCGTATTTTCCTTATTAAACCCAAAAGCCCTGCTATAAGATGTTCCAGTGGGCTTTCCTTCTGATAGTTTTGTTTTGTGCCGTTTGATAAATAGATTGGTCCACTTTTTACCAACTATTTTTTCTTTGAATGGATTATTAATGCCATTTCTTTGGGCCAATTTGCGCGGCAATTCTTCTTAAATCACTTCTATTAAGCCCAAAAAACTACGCTTCCATTGCACAACAATATTAGACTAGCTCTTCTTCCATATTTCCATCCAATATTGTAGGTCTGTCTAATTTTGTTTGTGCTGTTTCGATAGACGTACCGTATTTATCTTTGTCAGTGTTGTCTTCGGCACATTAAAATGTTTACTCGTTTTCTTCCACACCATCTTCTTATTTCGAACTGCATCAATGCCTTTTAGACGGACTCCACTTTCTCTGTTCGACAAAGAATACACGAAATCATAGAAGTATACACTTATAACAGCGGAGTTTTAAATCTAAAAAATAAGATAACAGAGAAACAATAACCTAAAACCTTATTATTTAAAAGAATATTTAGACTGAATAGCTTACCTGCGAATATCTCGAAAAATATAACACAACGTAAACACTTTCCACATAATCAACAGACGTTCAGGATGACAAGCGATAAATCAAGTAGTCAAGTAGCCGGCTTGTGCACTTCACCACTGAGTAGTGGAACTCTAGTATACCATTTGCAATCGTTACCGCCACGATTTAAATTAACCCTTTAAGGCGCAAGTTTATAACGATGAACTTTTTTCAAAGTTTTTTCAGATAATAGTTTGGAATACTATAGTTAGTACATCAGTTACTAGATTTTGAATATATTTTTGTTTTTTCTATGAAAAAAAAGGTGGTCAACCGTTGTACCAGAGTTCAATCAAGGAATAATTTTCATGCTAGTTTCTCTGGTATATACGGTTTACCAAATAATAAAAAGTGTATCAATAATAGGTATAGGACTTTAAATAATACAAAAATACTGCACAATATTGTAATAAACAAATAAAAATATAATAAAAATAATAGTTCACTCACTTGAATGATATGGTTTAAAACAATCCAAGCACAAAGCCACTTTACAGTCTACGCACTCGTTTTTGAGCATTGCTGGCATCGTCTTCGCGTGGTTTTCTGCGGCAAATGACCAACATTTTGAAAATACTCCATGTTCAATGCCTTCCCAATTTTTTTCTCGCAGAAAAATCTTTTATAAGACTGGTAGCCAATTTGGATCTATATTCAAGGTGAGATATTGCTTTTTTTCTACTGTTACTTTGCCTAAGGGAATCTTTATAAATTATATAATAATTTACTATGGATGCGTCAAAAAGGTAATAAAATAACTTCATCACCCATCGACGACTTTTCCAAGCTACTGAGTATGTCTGCATTCGTTAGTCAAACCGATCAACACCGCCCATATACATGTTGTAGTCTACAATGGCTTGAGGACAGCGGATGTTTTCTCGTTCTCCAGTTTTTGATGTTCTCAAAACAAAACCAGTTTCTGCATGATTATGCATATTGCTGCATACGGTCACAGATTTTGAGCCACGATCCTTCCACTTACTTATAATAATATCATTGCAGACAACTCCATCAATTTCACCCATTTTCATTTTTCTGTCATCTACTAAATGTGCTTTTGGAAAATATTTTAGTGTTTGTCTTACTGTTCCACAACCAAAATGACCTAGTTCTGATAACTTATTCATAAGAGGAAGTGTGGTAAAAAAATTGTCAAAGTACAAGCAGTGACCCCTTTTTTCCAACACTTTAATTAAATTCAGTATAACTCTTTCCCCTAGAGTATGTTCGTTAGTCCGTTCAGGTTCTCTACCTTGATATACCTCAAAATTGATGAGATAACCTGTTTCAGCACATGCCATTGCCCAAATTTGTATACCCCTCTTTATGGGTTTCATTGGCATGTACTGTTTTAAAGTAGTCCTTCCTTTAAAGGCAACCATACTTTCATCAATTGAAATATTTCTGCTTGGAGAAAAAGATTCCATAAAGGTTTTTTTTAATTTTTAAATAAGAGGTCTCACTTTGTACAACTTGTCAAATTCCTGAGTTCCTCTGGGCTGGTATTTGTTGGTTATCATTCAAATGGATGTATCTTAATATTTTAAGAAATCTCTTTAGAGGGAAAATATTAGTAATCCTTTCATTATGAAAATTTGGATCTGCAGACCAGTATTTTTTGATAGAAGGTAAACTATTAAATCCCATTAGAACTAAAATTCCTAGGAAAGCTTTCAATTCTTTGAAGGACAAATCTAAATTTTTGTCGTCTTGGACAGGATATAGATTTGACTGTTCTACAATGTATTGTAGTAAGGTGTCATTAAAAAAAAACATTAAAAAAACTTACTGGGTCTTCAGAAGACGGTATCACTTTCGAACCCTTGAATTCTGCATAATTACAATTTTTAAATTCAGTAGGTATTCTTGGTTCTTTAGACCACCCCTTAAAATCATTGGTAATATCGAAAGTTGCTTCATCTTCACTTGATGATGAAGCATTCATATTTTTGTTTTGAGAGGGTTTTTCGGGTTGGTAATCTCTGTCTGCTACAGAATCATCCGAATCCTCGTGTTCTAAAAAGTCGTAAATTGTAGATTTTTTACGTTTTCTACGTAGGGGCTCGTCTATGTTTATTTTGGCTGTACCACTTCCAGAGGGAGTAGACGGTAGTATTGTAGACGAACTTCTGCTAGATCTTTCGGATGGTGTGTCAGGTTCTACTACATCCTCAGCATCTGAGTCCCCTTCAATCTCGGAATGTTCAGCTTGATCATCCGTTATTTCATGTAATATTTTGGCTAACTGTTCAGTTGTAATACCCTTTTTCCAATACTGTATATCAGAATAGTTTTCGGACATCTGAAAAAAACATGCATATTGAGGTATTGTGGAAAATATTTGCTGAGCGCAAATAGATTGGTTCATAATATATGACGAAAATGTACAAAAATGACCAACACAACATATGCAACCAATTTAGCATATTTGTGATGGTTATAAGTATTTATATTTTAGAGGAAAGTATGAGGTTACATTTTTCTAAAATATCATATTCAAAATAATTTTAAATTTTCTTTACTTTTGATATATATTTTTTATTCTGATTGTGACACTATTGTATAGTATCCTTACATTGGTAATAAAAAACACTTACCTTTTATAGCACTCATCAATGGTCAAATTTTGATGAAAAAATAACAAAACAGATTCAGCCTCGTGCTAATTGCAAAAAAGAAGCACACTAGAATCCACTGGTACAAATGTTGTACCGCTACAATGTTTACAAGTTGAATACCTAAACGTTCCGATATCAGAGCCATCTATGCATTACTTATTAAAATACAAGTATAGATGTAAAGAGGTAGAAATCTACTTTGTACTACTCATTTACTCTGGCGAAAATGTGTGGTACAAGGGTAATACCAGGGATACTTAAAGGGTTAAAACGCACCAAAAAGGCTAGGGGTCCACTTTAGGAGGAGGGGTCAGGATTTGGCCACTTTCCTCTATAATTATTATTTAAATATATTTTATAACGAAACCAATTAAACTACCAATGGGTTACATAGGAAAACAAAATAAACACATCAAAAATGTTTAAGGAACACAAATTGTTTTTCTTAAATATACATTAATTTTGATTGAATATTAAAAAGTGATATACTAGATATATTAGAATGCCTGATACGTCAGCAATAAATTCAGCCTAATTTTAGTGTACTATGATTTCGTTATGATGAAATAATCAAAGAAAAGTTAAGAAGTGCGATAATTTAATGTAAATTTTTAACACAAAAGTCAATATAAAACATTAAAATCTAACAAAAAGTGTGTGTAGTACTTTGTGTTTGCTTCAGCAGCATTTATTACAGTTTGACAGCTCCTTGGTATGTTTAAAATTAAATTATCAATTTCGTTTTGGGGCAATAGGATTCATTTCTGTTTAAGATCTTGAAGACCTTGTCTAGTAAAAACATTGTGCAGATAAGGAGCAATCTGTCTCTGCAGCATATCCCACACACACTCGATGAAACTTAAGACTGTTTTAGACTATAGTTTTTTTGTTGACAGAAAACGATAAAACGAAATAACTTAAAATGGTTGTATACAATATTAAATACAAAAAGTTTTATGTATTACAATACCACATTGTACATGCTAAAAAGTACGGTTTTTATGTTAGTACATGTACTGTTAACCTCAATGTTCTTCTGTTTTCTAACAGTATTGTATTGTATCTGTAACCTCATTTTTCCCATAGATATATATAATACAAATTTTCCCCTAGTTTTACATCGCATTTCCCCTATTGCAACATTTCTTCTTACTCAAACAGGCAAGAAAAAACTCCAACGAAATATGTGATATAGAGCTTGGCTTCAGAAAAGACAGGAAGGTCGTGGTGTTTTAACTATGTTGGAAACAGAATTCAAAGACATTGATCCTGAAAAATATAGGCAGTTTTTAAGAACGTGTGAGCCACAGTTCGATGAACTTATTGAGCTTATTCGAGAAGACATATACTTATACCAAACAGGAGACAATTTTAAGACAAACTGTATCTGCAGAGAATAGGTAAATAATTCTATCAGAAAAAAGAATATCAAGTTTTGCAAGTAATATTTAGTTATGATAATGATTTTAGGTTGACTTTAACTTTACGTTTCTTAGCAACTGGTGAATCTTATCGGTCTTTGATGTTTTTAACACGAATTCATGAAAGTACGATTAGCTGCAATTAATTCTTCAAGGAAAAGTAGAAGGAAAACGAGGACCAGCAAGGCGAAGAATTTCCTGACTGAAAAATCTACGTACGTGGTTCATCACAACAATCACAAATCTTTTCAGAGCCGCAATTTGCAAAATACAGATTGCCATGATGCTCGCTAACATCCGAAAAGGATAGGCACTACAAGAAGAAGACGATGAGTTTGATAGTACCAGAAGTATGTAAAGTGATTTACCAAACATTAAAAGACGAATACATGAACTTTTTTGAAAATTTGTGGCAATTTCCAATGTGCCTTGGAGCAATTGATGGTAAGCATATTAACTTTCGGGTTCCACGTAGCAGTGGATCTTATTTTTACAATATAAAAGGCAGTTTAGTATAGTATTGCTGGCAGTATCAAATGCTAAATATAAATTCCTATATGTTAATGTAGGAGTAAATGGAAGAATGGATAAAAATGAGGGAGACCTATATCCAGCAGTGGACGGAAAGAGCTGGGTGATGATGATGATGAAATGGGAGAATGAGTAATGGTTGTGTATTCTGGGAATCCTCACTCAAAAAAGCCATAGATAGAAATATACTTAATTTTCCTCCAGAGCAAAATTTACCTATGAGCAATATTGTTGTGCTCCATGTATTTGTTTGCGATGATGCATTTCTCCCATCAGAACACATCATAAACCTTATCCCACAAGAAATTTATCAAATGATAAAAAGAATTTTTAATTACCGTTTGTCTCGAGCACGGAAAGTTATTGAAAATGAATTTGGTATAATAATAATAATCCAATAGGTTTAGAGTGCTTTTATCAACAATAAATTTGTTGTGTCCTGTACAATTTTTTAATTTCAAAAAATTCAACATATGCGGAAAATGAGACAATGGATGCATGCTTAATAAATTTATCTCAATCACAAGGTCCTAATGGGCCAGCAGAAATTGCTTTATCTGTCAGGGATAAATTTAAAAATTATTTTATGAATGAAGGTTCTGTACCTTGGCAAAATAATGTGATGTAGTATTGTATAGATGTAGTATTGTATAGATTCATATTTAATAAAACACAATTTTTATTGTAATCTTTTTATTATTTTTTACCAACTAATCATATAAATTACCTACTAATTTTTAATTCTAACTCTTCAAGTTGAGCTTGATACAAAAAATTATCATCAATTATCAATTTTTGTTTCACTTGTAGCAATCTCTTTTTATTTTTTATTTTTGAAAGTCTCTCCGTCACATATTTTTCATAAATGGAGTTTTCATCCTCATTTGATGCACTACTTATCATCAAGCATCTGACTTCTGGCATCTGGTTGCAATTTCTTCTTTTTTTATTTGGTGTCTCATACACTTCATCTGGAACTTCTTGAACCTCGTTTGAAAGAGGTGATCAAATTCCAACATCACCTACTTTATATACCATGCCTGAATCGTTACTTGACGTACTGGATGTTTCATTTATATCAAATGATGAGGCTGTCTTTCTAAAGGTCAAGAATTTATTTAAAAACTGAAGCTTACTGTTGTACCATAGTTTTGGGACATATATTTGCAAGAATATAAATATGATTAATAAACATATTACTTAAAAATTTTTCTTCCTTCTGCACTATAAATATTTCGGATTCCGTTCCACTTCCTGCGTATATCAGAAATTGGCTTTTGAATAATTTCGCTTAACTGATTTGGTGCCATATTTCTCTTCTGTTTATTATGGTTATCTTTGTGTTTAACATTAAATAAACATGGATTTGATTCATTCCCTTCTATTAAGTGAATTATATTTTCTGTTGACCAAGACATTTTTATTAATTCAATTAATTCAAAAACAAGCGTTCCATGACTATATTTACGTTTAATAATCTTAAACAAAACAGTACAATTGATAAATTAATTTACATGGCATATCTTGATTTGTGGGGAACAGGTTTTCAAATCGAATAGTATGTATTAAAAAAACAGTTTTTTAAGTTTTTATTGAAAAAAGTGGATACTAGTGGTATTCCTTAGACATTTTGGATATGTGTATATCCGAAATTATCAAATCCAAAAATTATTCAAAGTATTTTAATAAATTTTGTTGAATAAGTTTCAGAAAATGTTAAATATATTTTTTGCTTAATTTTCTAAAAAATATATATACGTTTGTAACAATAAAACACTGAAAACTTTGTTTTCAAACTTCCACAAAATTTATTTTAAATTCTTATCACTACAGCTGTTTCGGCTGATTGCCTTTCTCAAGTGATCTGTTTTTGGTATGGGTTTACACTTTATAGTCTCTAATGAAATAGGTTGAGGAGGGGAGAACTGTTTGTCTCAAGCTGGTCATTCAGAATTATATCTGTGTTTTTTAATTTGTTGATTTCCATAGATTCTAACAAAGATTGCTTAAGGCCTTTATTTTGAATGTGGAGAATTTTAAATTCATCATTAAAAGAATGATTATGATCTAGAAGGTGAAGTGCGTATGTAGAATCTGTTTTTCTATTATTGAAAGCCCCTTTATGTTCTGCTATTCGTTTATTAAAATTTCTACCTGTTTGACCAATGTAAGTTTTTGGGCAGTCGCCACATTTAAGTTTGTACACACCACTGTGTAAGTGTTTTTTATATTGGCTCTTGTTGTTTTTAATATATTTGCCTAGGTTGTTATTTGTTCTGAAAGCTGGTGTTATTCCTTTCTTTTTTATGTGTTTGGCTATTTTTGTTGATATTTTGCCTGTATATGTAATCGAGCAGAAGGTACTGGGTTTTTTCTCTGGTGGTGGAAATACTAAGTTCAGGGCTTTCTTGTGTAGTTTTTGATTTAATATTTTATTAATTGTTTGTTCGTTGTATCCATTGTTTACTGCTATTTGCTTAATGATATTTAATTCTGTCTCAAAATTGTATTTTGACATAGGAATTGCTGAGACAGAATTAAATATCATTAAGCAAATAGCAGTAAACAATGGATACAACGAACAAACAATTAATAAAATGTTAAATCAAAAACTACACAAGAAAGCCTTGAACTTAGTATTTCCACCACCAGAGAAAAAACCCAGTACCTTCTGCTCGATTACATATACAGGCAAAATATCAACAAAAATAGCCAAACACATAAAAAAGAAAGGAATAACATCAGCTTTCAGAACAAATAACAACCTAGGCAAATATATTAAAAACAACAAGAGCCAACATAAAAAACACTTACACAGTGGTGTGTACAAACTTAAATGTGGCGACTGCCCAAAAACTTACATTGGTCAAACAGGTAGAAATTTTAATAAACGAATAGCAGAACATAAAAGGGCTTTCAATAATAGAAAAACAGATTCTACATACGCACTTCACCTTCTAGATCATAATCATTCTTTTAATGATGAATTTAAAATTCTCCACATTCAAAATAAAGGCCTTAAGCTATCTTTGTTAGAATCTATGGAAATCAACAAATTAAAAAACACAGATATAATTCTGAATGACCAGCTTGAGACAAACAGTTCTCCCCTCCTTAACCTATTTCATTAGAGACTATAAAGTGTAAACCCATACCAAAAACAGATCACTTGAGAAAGGCAATCAGCCGAAACAGCTGTAGTGATAAGAATTTAAAATAAATTTTGTGGAAGTTTGAAAACAAAGTTTTCAGTGTTTTATTGTTGCATAAAATGAATTTCCATCAAGTAACGGTCGAATCCATCAATTATATATACGATTATTCCAAAATTTTTCATTGATAATGTCAGAAATAGTAAATGGACCATTTTTCAGCAAAAATTGTGGTGACTAAACTGCCGTTATGTCTTCACAAGGGATTTCACATCAACCCTAACTATAATCTTTTCACAATCAAGATGGAGTAACAAATAAAAATTTTAAAAAATTTGCGGTACGGGAGGCTCAAAAAAACATTTGTATTTTAGAGTCCACTGCTAAAAATGTTTATTGTTAAAGGTATAAAAAATGTGGTCACGGAACTATTGCCACAAGATGTAGTCGTCACGAGTAGCGTCATGGAATAACGAGTCTTCACATCGATTTACTATTCTCGATCAATTCGGTTCTAGTTATCGTATATTTACTCTAAGCAGGTGTAAATTAAAAACTACATTAAAAATAACTAAGAAAATACAGATATTAACAATCGATAATAAAATTCGATTCGTAACGATTCTCGAACGTGAAAATTTATCATAAATATCAAAATCCATTAATGTCGTCCCATCCAATTAATAACAATATAAAATCGTCTGTTTAATAACGCCCGATATTATAATTAATTTAAAGTGAACATTAAATAAATTAAAAGTCCACTTTAATTTTTGGAGAAAAAGAATCAATTTTTTAGAATAATATGATGATTTATATTGCTTTAAAAGGTTTCCTTTGACAAAAGATATAATTTGTCTTTATTTGAACCGATCTAACCTTTAATAAAACTTCATAATAAAGAGGTAAGTAATATCATTAAGATATAATAAAATTTATCATTACATTAACATTGGTGGGTAAAAAAACCATTAAAAAGTCAAACCAACCAACAATAATGTTCTATGTATACAGGGTGGTCCTTGTGTAATTGTACAAAAAGAAACAGTAGATTCTACACTTCAAAATATTACGATTTATGCCAACTTGTTAATAAAATGTTGATATTAAAAAAGATACAGGGTGTTAAAGCGGGAATTTAAATTTTTATTTTTTGCTATAACTTTCATGTTTGTAAATATTTATGTGCAACATTAACTTTATAGGATATTATGATGCTTATATTTTAATAATTTGCATAATTAATCATAAATGTATTAGTTCAGCAATTTTTTTTCTGTGTTCTTAAAATTTGTGTATAATTTAAATTTACTTATTTAATATAAATGACATGGAAAGTGACAAAAAATGACAAACTTTTCTTAAGCATATTTTTTTTAATTATAATTCAATTTTTAATATTTTAATTTTTAAGTATTGGTCCTTAATATCTTTCATGATTGGCCTTTCTCTCTCTTCTTTGTCCTCTTTATTCGATCATTATCTTCATTTAAAACTTCCAGTTTTCATTAATATTTTTTCTTGGTTTCTATACTTAACTAATTTATATTTGGATACTTCCTCAATAAGTAAAAGTTCCCCTTTTTGTGAAATTTAAAGGACTACTTTTTTTGATACAGACATAAATAATAACAATTAACATTTCTACACACAAAGTAACACATAACTAGAAAAATAAGGTTATTTCGACAAAAATAAAGCAAAATTGATAAAAACACAATTACCAACCTACTAATTTAAACACCTAAGTTCGCTTTTAATAATGAAAAGAGCTGTAATAATTAGGAAACTGTAATTTTAATTATTAATTTATTCAAGAGATATATTTTAGAAATGTCTGTGACACACATTTAAATAATATAAAACATCACTTTCATTTAACAAACAATCACATATACCTTATTCCTATTTCATTTGTTAACATCTCTCCCCTCAAGAAACTTCCTTGCTAATTGTCAGACAGTTACAATATTAACCGAAGATCACCCATCATCAGCAATACAGGATAGTTTGAACTATGTATCACGAATCATTAACTAATAATTCTTGTACCGGAATGTAAGTAGTATTTTGTTTGTTACTAATTTATTACAATTCAATAGATTATCCCTTACCAATTTGTGGGTTTTTACTTTGTCTGCTTAATCAATTTTATGCATATTAATAA
This sequence comes from Diabrotica undecimpunctata, assembly GCF_040954645.1. NCBI lineage: Eukaryota > Metazoa > Arthropoda > Insecta > Coleoptera > Chrysomelidae > Diabrotica > Diabrotica undecimpunctata. The sequence goes on along the minus strand of NC_092804.1, from coordinate 130,343,603 downwards.
ACACAGACATGTAATATTGGCATAATTACTATAACCTTTTTGATCTTTATCTTTATAAGGCAGCACCCTAATATGGGCTTTTTATAATTTCAGTATTTAATTTACTTTGTACCGTTTGACCTGAAGATGTTTTGCAAAGTGTAGAAAGCAAAACCGGTCGTTTGGTAGTAAAATTAAATTGATTGTGAGTAAGTCTTATTTTATTTCTTTAACTAAATAAAAATTTTATATTCAATATGTTAAACGTATTATTTAAATTTCAAAAATACAGAAAACATAGTATGAACTGTACCACAAACATAGTACTGTACCACTTTTTTTATAGTTGTTGCAATATTTGCAATATTTAACATATTATAGCCAGAGCATACTAGTTCGATCCCGAGGTCAAACAAACCCTTAAAACATTTGCATACATAAAGCTGTTTAAATAACTCTCTCTGAAGATAAGCTTATGTTACGTAGATTATATTTTGTTCTAAAACGACCGTTACTACTTTTACAAATACCTTTTCACAGAGTTTTAAAATGCAGGCAATAAGCCTGTAGAATGAACTCTGGTTTAGACGGATTCACACGATCCAAGAATGCTTGGATTTCAACTTAGACCAAGTGGACTTGTACAAGTGTACTTGTACCAAGTTATTTGCCACGATTAAATGATTTGGATGCCAAAATAACCATTGTAAATATAGCGGAAGTGATTGTGGAAGGTGTTTTAGTGATTACTGATATGTTGATACATGAGCTTGAAATCCAGAAAACAAAAATAACAAAAATTCAGCACTTTTAGCATCCTTATTTTTATATTCCTTTATCCGTACATTCCATAATTCGTCCATAGCTTCGTATAACTCCATGAATCTAACACTCTTCCTTTCAGACTATTTTCTCTTTCTGTTTACTTCTCGTTTTCGATTTTTCGACACCGACGCCATTTTAATTTTACAATACTACACTACTTGGATCCAAGGAAGTTGGCCAGAATCCTACTTAACTTGGATAGAACCTGTTGATACAAGTGTACTTGGATGAACAGGTGACATGATAAAAGTAGCTTTCAAATGTTGCGCACACAAAGCCCACGCAGAGTTTAACCAAGTATACCCGCCTTTATTTCACCTAACCAGATTATTTCTTGGTTTTATAACCATTAGATCTTCTTCTACTGTGATTAATACTAGTTATTTTATTTATTTGCTATATAATACTTTTTACGTATAAAGACTAATTATGTATTCATAAATTTTTAAATCAAAACTGAATAGACTTGTTTAACAACTAAATAATTAAGTTATACCTGTTGATCAGGAAATACAAATTTGTACCGATGTCATGTTTATTTTTGACGTGCCTTTGATGGTGTTCATGTCGCACAAAGTTACTACGAACTTTAAACTTTAGAAAGTCCGATATGAAATATAAACAGATATGTCAGCAGCTAATTGAAAATTCAAAGCCTTTGCATTGAAAGTTACTGTATAGAGACATCAATGAACCAGAATTAGGATTTATTTGCCTAATCAAAGCATAAGTCGCACTAATCAACTGCAAATTAAATAATATTAATTACATGGAATTGATTATAGTAATTATTTGTAAAATATATATGTCAATGCTTTATTTGAATTATATATATTATCGCTTGTTATAAAAGGATTATTGCAAACGCAATATTACATATGATCCGATTTGTTTAAACATTCTACCATTCCTTTATTGTTGCGCATAGGGGTTTAAAGTTTACGTTCACTATACGTTCACTTTAGGTAACGTAACAAATACTGGCGGTTAGAGCTACTAAAGCTAGTTCGCGTCCGTAGTAGAATACTACACGTGCACCTGGAACGACTACGAAACTCAAATCCATGATGGAGTCTGTCATTTAAATGTAGAAAACATACGCTGTTCAAAGAGCCAGTACCTATCAAAATTTTTAATAATCAAACATATCGATCTACTCTATTTAGCAGACATACTGCAAAACGAAAAAATATCTAAGAAGAAGGGGAAAAACACCAAGCTATGAATTACTGGGTGCCAGGTATCATTAATCTTACGGTGCAACACGTATGTTAAACAACACATAGAAAATGCCCTCTTGGTCTTCACTTCTACTAATGATGAGATTCATGATGTTCAAAAAATTATCCATACAAATTACACTCTCACCCGTCTGTGGAAGGGTGGAAGACTACAACAACGACCATGAAGAGTAGCAATATAAAGATTACAGCAACAATGGGAATGTACTAGTAAAGTTAGAGGAGACTACCACCTCTTACTTAAGTTTGATGCTTAAGATCGAGCTACCTTTAAGTCCGCAGTATGAAGAGGGGTAAACAACATTGATTATAAAAATCATGAATGTGTTGCTTGTGTGAGTCCATTTTACAAAAGAGGTAAAAGAAATAAATTTGACTTACTCACAATCAGTTTAATTTTACTACCCAAAACGACCGGTTTCGCTTTCTAAAATTTGCAAAGCATCATCAGGTCAGTGGTACAAAGTAAATTAAATGATTCCGGTACAAGAATATAAAAACTCTTTAGTTTATTATCGGGTAATCTTTAGGATTACCGGGACAAGATTGAATTGCTGGTAACATACTTGTTTGGAATTTAAAGCAAATTTGATAATTAACAAGTATAAGTTGTAGAATTGCTCAAAACCTTTCCAAGAACCGCGCTGAAGCCTGTTCAGTTGAAGTGTTAGGCGACTTTTATCGACAGCTAAAAATCACTATTGAAAAGAATGGTTTAGGAAATAAATCACAAAATATATTCAACTGCGATGAGTCAAACAAACGTTAGAATCAAACAGACGTTAGAATACAAAAAATTTTATGTCGAAAAGGATCTAAAAATCCCCCTAAAGTTGTAGCCACCATAGCACAATCAGTGTACACTATTCTGAGTTGCTGTAGTGCATTAGGAGAATATTTATCTTTGTTTGTAAATTATAAAGGTTTGCACTTGTATTTTACCTAGTGTCAAAACTGCTCTGATATTAAATATTGTATTTAACTATTCGCCATCGGGATTGATAGAATCAGTACAGTGTGCCAATTCTTTTAAAAACGTCTTCATCAAACATGCAACTTTTGTGTTTGCCGGTCCACATATCTCATGTTGTGCAACTCTTAGATGTGGGATTGTTTAAAACTGTAAAGCAATCGTAGCGCAACGTGTTAAAAGATTATTATCGTGCTACAGGATGCAAAAATGTAGACAAAATTATTTTTCCTTCATTGCTTAAAACATTGGTCGAGGCAAGATGCTTCTCTAGATCAAATGCAATTGGCGGATTTGTAGGATCAGGTATTTATGCTTTAAATGAGGGTAAGATATTATAAAAATTTGAACTCCCATTATTATCAGCACTAAAGAGGCATGAAAAAAGACCAGAAACACTGAAATGAAATAAAGTTTGAAGAAAATTTGCTGAATATCTTACTAGAGAAGAGGTTTTGGAAAGATTTTCTTTAGAAAGCAATACAAGAAGTTTAAAAAAAACAATAAAAAGTCGATAAAGACGAAAAAGAAAAAAATTGAATTAAGTGCTAAGAGCAAAGTAAGTTTACGAATGAATGAAGATTCAAACTTAAATATACCTATGTTTGAAGATAAAGATGACATACCCAATACAGTGGCATTAACGAAAGAACACGATTCTACCAAAATTGGGATTAACTTTTGGATTTTGATAAAATTGATACAATGGATAATCGTAGGAATCAAATGCATCATTGTATTGGAAAAGTAATATAAATTATTTCCGAGGATATTGAAGTAGCAGTGACTTTCCTAAGAAAGAAAGAAAAATGTTTTGTATTTCCTACCGTTGCTGACGAAGCCACAGTTTTGCTAAAAGATATAGTAAGGGAATCCTACAACTCTGCGTGGGATGTGTATAGATTTTGCGTTACCTAGTTTTAAAGAAGCAATCACTATTTGTTAATTTTGATTCTTGTTATTATAGCATTTTTTGGGTTTTAAATAAATTTTGTGAACCAAAAACAGTGCATAATTAACTTATTGTATTTCAATGTTATTCGACGATTAGTAAATCAGCAGCGGCCGGCCAGGTGAAGTAGGTGAAGGTGAGGTTCACCAAAAAAATATAATTAAATTGAGTCAAATAAATAACAAATAAAAGCAGGCGTGGTGTTTTAATCGCAAAAAAAACCCTCAATGAAATGTCAAGGTATCTAGTATAAGTGCCCTAAAAAACTGTTTTCAAGTTATTAGGACCCTAAACTCTATTTTTTTTTGCCGAATTTTTAATGAGATTTGGGCACGACGTAGGTACCATAACTCCTTTTGGCTTCGGCAAGCTTTCCTCATCTTCACCACTTTTTTAGGCCACGAGTCGCCGCTGTAGTAAATATTGGCTTATAACGTAATTAATAAGAGGTGTCAATGTTTTCTTAGAGTATGGTAACATTGACATCTGACACATTTGCTAAAATAAAAAAAGTACCGAAATTTTGAAACTTAAAATAAAACTTTTACTCGCGATTTACTCCTAATATAGCAACATAACAATACCCGTAATTTCAAAATTCTGAGTATGTGAGAAGACAAATATTTTGTGAAGATTTGTCACCCGGATGTTAACCGGATCTACCTTAGACCTGAGGAAATGCTTTGACCGCTCATCGGCAGAAATCTTTCGTAGTAGCTTCCAAAGCTATAACTGTCATTTTACTCGACAATCTTCGAAAGGAGGCGGCTCAATAAGAAGAAGAAATACTTGGTTGGTGCTCTGCACAATTTTAAATATTTAGATTTTTGTAAAAGAATTATTTAAAATTAGGGATTATTTTGATCACATGTCTGTGTCTGTTTCAAATTTTCTGCATGATTGTGGTTTAGGTTTAACAGAACGAATTAAACAATACAGAGTCCTATTAAAGTGAACACAATGGAGGGAAATTAAAAAACACATTTTGTGGATGAAGTGTATTTAGTTTTATTATCATAACTACCATAATACATATAGAAGTATCTGTTGGAAATAAACCGCAACTTGAAAAATAAAATGTGGCTGTGAAATCATCAATATTTTGTGGTTTATTTTCAAATGATAGTTGCAAAACTAAGATCCCAAAAACAAACATCTTTAGAACAATATCAAAAAAAAATTAAGTTGTATATCTCTATTTTTACAAACGAAGAGGTAAATCTGTGAATTAGAAATCCCATAATTTCAATCTCATTTACAGCTACGTATTTATAACCGCTTAATGGAATTAGAGGCTCTCTACAGTCTCCGCTTTAAACATCAATTCAATATTCCATCAATCAACAGAACGCCACGGAGTCAGAGCCCTTAATTGCATTTCGGTACTCCTGTGTATCGTGGTGTTACCCTTGAAAGGGCGACCTATATACGATATAAATGACATAGGTGTTCACTGGGGTAAACATAAACAATTTGTTTGAAGTTTTTTTTGTAACGCTACACGTTTGGATGTTTTTCTATGTCGATGTAATATCCATAAATACGAGGTCCCGTTCAAAAAATACTTGTAACCTATTCCCAACTTTTTTTTATTTTATATAAGAACTATCAGAATACATTTTATAATCAAAATTATACATTTGAGGAATGTACCGATTTTTACTCCGGAAATTGTTCTCAAAATGCAAATAACTAAAAAGTTAATAAAGATTATGTTTTGTATCACCTGGCGATAGATCAATTCTTCTGATAGTTCTTAACTTAAAGGGTACAGGGGAAAGAACCCTTTTTATATGTCACTTTATTAAAGTCTAAAATATAGCGTATCGAATAAAAACCACCTAGTCCAAACGTCCAGAGGAAAAAAACCAGCGATGTCATGTAAACAAACCGGCTGATGCAATATTCATTGTTACGAAACGTGCCAGTATTATTGTAACCCCAAAAGTATAAGTTCTCTAAAAGAGGTCTCTAAAATGGTGAAGTTATTAACTCATGAAGCTTCTTCTTAGAGTGCCATATCCCTACGAAACGTCGGCGACTACCATGCTTATAATATTGTTATACTGATCTCGGTCTTGCGCTACGTGTAGCAATTGGTCTGCTGTCAAACCTATCTACTGCCGCAAATTCCTCAACCAAGAGAGTTTCTTCCGTCCTATTCATTTCTTTCCTTCGATTTTACCGTTGAGAATTAGCCGAAGGAACTCATATCTTGGTCCTCTGATTATATGTCCAAGATATTCTAGTTTACGCCTCTTAATAATATTTAATAGAGTTCGTTGATGTCCCATTCTTCGAAGAACTTCTTCGTTTCTGGTTCTGCTAGTCTATGGAATTTTTAGTATCCTTTGATACAACCACATCTCAAACGCCTCGATTTTATTCATGATATCGGCGTTTAAAGTCCAAGTTTCACATCCATACAAAAGTACAGACCACACGTAACATCTTGTAAGCTTTTCACGGATTTCCAAATTTAATGAGTTATTGGATAATAGAGGCTTGAATTTTTGAAATGAGTTTCTTGCCTGTTTAATTCTACATCGAATTTCGAAGGATGGATCCAGATTTTGGGTAATCCAACATCCAAGGTATTTGAATCCCTGAACTCTCTGCAGCGGTTGTTGGTTTAATATCAGTTGGGTTGCGCCGATATCCACTTTACTGGTCACCATGTATTTAGTTTTATCGATATTTATCGATAGTCCCCAATTTGTGCATTCCATGTCAACTCTATTGATTAGTTCCTGCAGATCGTCGATATTTTCAGCTAGAATCACAGTATCGTCGGCGTACCGTATATTGTTAATTATTTCTCCTCCTATGATAATTCCTTTTTGATCTTTTAAAGCTTCCCTAAATAGATTCTCAGAACACACGTTAAAGAGGGTGGGAGACAGTACACAGCCCTGTCTTACGCCTCGTTCAATACTGATTGGCTTTGATTCTCTGTTGTTGGTATTAATAATGGCTGTTTGGTTCCAGTAAAGTTTGGCAATAAGTTGGATGCTCTGCAAGGCGGTAATTAGTCTGGTATGCTGAACGCGATCAAATGCCTTTTCAAAATCAATGAAACACATATATACGGGTTTTCTTACCTCCAAATTGTAAGTTCACCAATTGTATAATGTAGAATTTTGTCGTAGTTATATTGTTTTTAAAATATTAATAATGTAAATTTTAAATATTAATAGATTTTATTTCAACCATTGTCAAGAATTAAAGTCAAACGTGATTAGGCGAATGAAACCATAGGTTTCGCAGTCAATATCCCAACCACACACACACATCTTACCTCCCAACATCGTTGAAGGAGTGTTTGCATAGAAAATAGTGCTGCTCTAGTTCCAAGGCATCTCCGGAACCCGAACTGCTCTTGACTAATTATTTCTTCGCACTTGTTGTTAATTCGGTTTAGAAGAATATGCAACAGTATTTTAACGGCATGGCTCATTAAACTAATGAGTCTACAATCGCTACATTTCTTAACGTTTGGTTTCTTAGGTAGAAGAATAAAGATTGATTTTAACCAGTCCGATGGAATTTCACTGGTATCATATATTTGATTGAAAAGTACAGTGAGTTCTTTTATATTGTCATTTGAGAGTAATTTTAGCCATTCGCTGTATATTTGATCTGGTCCACTGGCTTTGTTGTTTTTGGCTTGGTGTATGGCTTTTTCCACTTCAGCTTTTAAGATTGATGGTCCTGTATTTGCAGTTAAGTTAGGTAGTGATCCTCGATCATCCTTAAATAATGCTTTAATGTAGTTTTCCCATTCCTCCATTACTTCGTCTTCTAGGGATAGTGCATGACCTTCATTATTCGTTAATGTTATGGGCGTATTTCTTTTGTGTACTGTAACTTCTTTTATTTTCTTATGTGTGTTAAATTCGTCATGTTTTCGTTGCAATTCTTCTAGTTCCTCACATTTTGCTCGCATCCATAACTCTTTGGCTTCCCTGATTTTTCTTCGAATCAGATTATGCTTTCGTTTATACTCTGAGTTATTTCTATTTTTAAGCTGTCTTCTTTCGTCCATCATTTCGATTATTTCATCTTTCATCCACGCTTGCTTTTTATAATGGGTGACAGTTCCACTTTGCGTCGCTGTATCGATGATACCAGTCTTTATGTTATCCCATCTTTCTTCGACTGTTGGTACATTGTATACTTGTGTGATGTTGTCTTGAATTTTTTCGTTCATTGTCTGCTCAAAGTGATGTTTAAATTCTTCTTCTTTTAGTTTTTGTCTATCGTATTTCTTTGTAATGGAAGGCTTTTTGATTGTCTTTAATTTTAGGTTGATTCTAGATGCCAGTAAATTCTGATCAGTGGCTGCGTCGGCACTTAGATATGTCTTAGTACATTTACATGAGTTTCGAAATCTATTGTTAATCATGATATAATCTATTTGGTTACGCATTACACTACCATGGCCATCTTTCGGTGATATCCATGTATAGAGACGTCTTTTTGGTTGTTTAAAACATGTGTTGGTGATAACAAAGTTTTCCTCTTGGCAGAACTCCACCAATCTATCACCTCTTTCGTTTCTTTCCCCAAGACCGAATCCTCCAGTAATTCCGGGAGTTATGTCTTCTCCTACTTTAGCGTTGAGGTCTCCCATTATTACACAGATTTCGTGTTTTTTTGTGTTATTTAGTGTTTGCTTTAGTACATGGTAAAATTCATTAATTTCGTTGTCTGTACTGTTACTTGTAGGAGCGTATACTTGTATTAAGTTTATATTAATCTTACTTTTAATAGAAGCTAAACAGCCTTATAACTGCTTAAGGTTGAAGTGCTTTGAGGTAATTAATGAGGCGCAAAGAAAAGAAATATTGAGAAATTTAAGTGCTCTGCACTCTCATGATGATGAAAATTATTATTTGGCTGGTTTAATTATATTCTTACCTGTCCAGCATAGAATTCCTCGTCGAAACGAGAATACTATCAGTTTCCATGATGCAAGTTATGCGTATCGAGTTCGAGTTCGATAACAGGCTATCAAACGATTCAGAAATGAAACGAATACTTTAGTTAGACAAATAAAAAGAGAACACTGGCAGAGCTTCTCAAAACAGTTGGAACACGACTTCTACGATACACAAAAAGAAATATGTAGAATGATCAGAGGACAAAGAAAAGAGATGAACGAACTAATAAAAACAAAACACATTCAAAAAGAAACATGAGTAGACTATCTTCGCTCCCTGTTTACTAAAGGTGACGATAATAAATCAACAACACCAAAGGTGACGACAAACCAAGAAATAAATATTGAGGAGGAAGAGGTAAAGTAAGCATTAAGGAAATTAAAAAATAGAAAATCACCAGGAGAGGACAGAATACCGAACGAAGTCCTTAAGTACGGAGGACCAGATCTGACCAAACAACTATTAAAACTAATACAAAAAATAATTGAACAAAACAGAATTCCTCAAGAATGGAGTAAAAGCATCCTAATATAATAAAGTTGTATGTATTTTTGTAACTTTATGGGATTGATTCTATCAAGGGCTCCATATAGTGAAACTCCGGGGTAGTTAATTAGTTGCAGGTGGTTAATTACTTGAACACACTATATAATCATAATTCCGTTTATTAGTTCTCTAAGTACAGTAACAGATAGTACTCAGTTGACGGATGACAACAATAACTTCTACCGTTCTCTGGATTCTTCATTCTTAATAATAATCTTAATCCCGTGATTTCCAGCTATTTAACTCACATGCGTTTGTTGATATAATATTGTTTTTACTTATTTAATTTGTACACATTATTTAATAAGCTTTTAATTACATTGCAAATTTCACTAGGTCAGCGTGCGTCCTCATTACACCGATATTTTCAATGTCATAAACAAACAATCGCGTTTAGCAATAATAATGTAATTACTATTTAACTGGGAATAAGCCACAATTAAAGGTTAAAATACGTTTATTGACGTTTCAATTTCCACTTCGGAAATCGTTCTCAAAATACAAACATTAGTCTAATGTTTGTATACAAACATTAGATACAAACATCAAAATACAAACATTAGTCTAATGTTTGTATTTTGAGAACGATTTCCGAAGTGGAAATTGAAACGTCAATAAACGTATTTTAACCTTTAATTGTGGCTTATTCCCAGTTAAATAGTAATTAATTTAAAATGCCACAAGAAAATAGCTTCAGAACAATATTAATAATAATGTATTTGTTATTATAAGGATTTTAAATTTTAAACTAAATTAGGTTATTTAATTAAAAAAATTTCTGAGTGTTGTTCGTTTTCAATCAATTACATAAACTGTTTTTACTCTTACCTTCCGAAAGAAGAAAATTGTTCGTATCATCATCAACGGATTACTGTACATATCTACATTATTTACATTCACTATTTACATATACATATTTATACAAATTTTTGGTACATATTGCCTTATATCTAATAACAATATTTTTATGCACCTCCTTGATCTTGCCGTTATCTATTTTAATTTTACAGTTAACGGTATTTACTTCTGTTATTATGAAAGGACCTGCATTAAGACTATCAAACTTACAATTCTCTTCTCTTTTGACCAGGACTAGGTCTCCTATTTCGAAGTTTTGTGGCGTCGTTTTTGACTTATTTCTTTCCTGTCGTTCCTTTTTGTGCTTTAATAAGAAGGTTTTAGCTCTCTTGTGTGCGAATTGTAGTTTATAGCGTAACTCATTGTAGTAGGCATCTATATTGTAACATGGTTGAACGTCTCGTGTAAGGTCTTCGGGTATGTTTACTTTCCTGCCATACAGCAATTCGAATGGTGTATATCCATGATACGCGTTAGGGGTTGTGTTGTAACAGTATGTGAACATTCTGAAACACACGTCCCAATTTTCTCTGTCTTCATCTATGCATGATCTCACGTACTCGTTTAATGTTCTATGTACTTTCTCACAACTTCCAATCGATTGTGAGTGGTACGTCGTTGAGAAGTTGTGCTCTACCTTTAGCATTTTTATTAGTTCGTGCATTACTTCATTTTTGTACCATGTGCCTTGGTCTGTTCTGATTTGTTTCATGAGTCCATATGTTGGTATAAAATGATCGAAAATTCCGCGACCTATTGTCTCGGCTTCTTTGTTGCACACTGGTATACTCACTGTGTATTTTGTCAGTTCACACAGCATTGTGATACAGTATCTATCGCCTTCATTACTTCTAGGGAATGGACCTATCGTGTCTATGTACACTATGTCCCATGGTTTTAAAGAAGTGTCCAATATAACGAATTCCTCGACATGTAGTCTTTTTGGTTTGTTAATTTGACATTTATGACATTGTTTAATGTATTTTTTTACGTCGTTTTCCATATTTTTCCATTTAAATCTTGCCTTCAGTTTCTTTATTAGCCTATTATTTCCTACATGACCTCCAAACATCTGGTGGTTATGATATTCCTCCATTATCCTACGTTTTTCTTTGTCGTCCTCTATTGTTTCTGGTACTTCGCATATGTATATTTCTATATTTTTCAATAATTTGTTTCCTTCTTTTATTAATTCATCAATTGTGCACAATTTAAAAATAATATCATTTACGTATATCTTTACTTTACGTACTGCATTCTGTACCGTCAGCCAACTGTCAGCCAACCGTCAGCCAACAAGCTGTGCCAAACTTAAATCAAAGTGTTCTTAAATCAAAGTGATTGAATCCTGTGGCCATGCTCTTGCTGCACTTGATTTTGTTTTTGATCCGAATGCTCAGTCTTGGTGCGATTCGGTCTACTCCAAAAGACAAAATTGGTAGTATATGCACCTCTAAATTATTTAGTACCTTTCTTACTGGTTGCTTGTGGACTTCCGGCTGTAGTGTAGGTTTATTTTCCGTATCCTTGTGTGTTGTTTCTTCCATTTTTATTCTTGACTGAGCTCTGGTTATAGCTAGTATATGCTTGTTATCTATGTATAAGTCCTTTAGTTGATGCAATGTTATTCTCGAAAGACTGTCCGCGTAATTATTTTTCCCTGTTATATATATTCTATTTCAAAGTCGTATTCTTCTAGATCTAATATGATCCTCGTAAGTTTTGAGGTAGGTTCCTTCATTGAAAATAGGTGTGTCCCCAATGAATTGCTAGTAATTCCTTGACGATTATAGGTTTATTAAATTCTCCTTTACTAAAACTTCTTGATGCGTATGCTATCGGTAGGTCTATTCCGTTGTAGTTTTGACTTAAAATTGCTGAACAACTCTCGTTGGATGCGTCTGTTATCAAAATGAATTATTTACTGAAATCCGGATATTTTAAGTTTGGTGGTTTTATCAGAGATTGTTTGAGCTTTTTGAATGATTCTTCACATTCCTTAGACCAAAAAAATTCTACCCCTTTCCTCGATAATCTGTTTAGTGGTATGCAAAAATAAAAATGTATAAGACAGTAATAAGACCCCAGTTACATATTGTAGTGAAGTATGGGTAATGAAAATATCATATGTGCAGAAATTGGAAAGAGTAGAAGCTACATAAATAGGCAATATGTATATTTTTGAAATATGTAATGATTTATTTGTATTTGAGACTTAGGCGCATACGTTTTATTGAGTATTAAAAGATAAATGGAATCTGATAAACAGCGTTGAGGGCGGTTGGAAAGGCAATAGCTTAATATTTTAATCCTAGAACACTTGTAAAATTTACCAAGGCTGATTATTTTTTTTTTAATTGGTAACCTTTCATAAATTTTAAAAGCATAGGTATTTGAGAAGCTTCGGTAATCAGTCTGCCAAGTAGAGGTAATGGATTTTAATAAGAGCTATGAGTCATGCCGATTCAGTACTCAAGTTTACCTGTTATTTACAAGGTCATAGCTCTTGTCAAAATCCATTACCTATACATTTACGGTGTAGTTGTCTTTTTTGTGCAGTCGTTACTCTTTATTAATCGAAAGGTTAGTGTTAACGTAAGTTTTTTCATCTTGGTATTAATATTTTCTTTTGTCATTCACAAACAATTTAATTAAAACACGGCTGGAACATTTAAAGATAAAAGGCCATTAACCCAATTGGAATTGGAATTAAAATTGGAGTCCGAAAAATTTTAATAGGTGAATTTGATGATGATAAGAGCCTACAATCAAATGACGAAACTTCTAGTAATTCAAAAAGTGAAGACAAAGTGCAAAATTGTTTTAGCACTTCTGAATTGGAGTACAAACCAGAATTTTCTGGTGATGAAAGCAGCGATTTTGAGCATAGCAGTCATAAAACAAATAAAGAAAGTCTAATAAACACTATACTTCTATTTCTATGCCTAGTACTTCATGTAGAGTTTAATATTATATTGTTTTTGTGAAAACCGATATTTAACAAGAACATTCATTTATGCAAATTATAACTAAGCCTTATCAAAACAAAACAAAAATAATGAAGAAGTGTGTTTTTAACAAGTGGAAGAGCGAGAAACCGAATACATTGTGGACAAATCTGTACCCCATACTTCCAATTTGACAACAAGTCTCAAAGGCAAAAATGGTCATCGCTAGTGTACTGTATCTAATCTTCTGAAACGTACCAATTTTTTTTAATTTTCTTGTAACAAGAGATAAATTAAATGCTCTTGTTGGACGCCTTAAATTTTTTGAAGAACAAAAAGATAATCATCTTTATAGTAGGGAGATGTTTGGTTCAAAATGTCTGGCTCCGTTTATAGAGCAGCAATGAGCTGCGAAAGGTTTGATTTTCTTCTACGTAATCTTAGGTTCGGTAATAAAACCACAAGAACTGAAAGAAGAAATTTAGATAGGTTTGCCTCTATCCAGAAAATATGGAATAAATTTATTTTTAATTATAAAGAGTCCTATCGACCAAGTAGCTATATAACTACTGACGAGCAGCTACAATGTTAAAAAGTTGACTGAAACTATTTACGGAAGTTACCGAAACGTCACAATGGACAATTGATTCACTTCAGTGAACCTTGCGGATACTCTTTTAAAGCCTCCTTACAACCTTACAATTATTGGTATGTTGTGGTAAAATAAACCAAAGATAACCCCTGAAATGATTAATATTGAAAATAAATATCAAAAAGGCACAAAACCGTTCTAGTTTTATCAACTATGCACGAAGGCTCAGTTCTTTGTCCAACTACAAAAAAAACTGACATGATGTTGCACTATAACCAAACAAAGGGTGGTGTGGACACTTTGGACCAAATGTGTAGCCACCGACGTTGCTCCCGAAAGACACGAAGATAGCCGCTTTGTATACTTTATAGTATGATTAACATAGCATGCATAAACTCTTGGATTATATATTATCAAAATTTATCAAAAAATAATCAGGAGACAATAACAAGAAAGGCTTTTATGTTAAATCTCTAGCAACAACTCATAAGATTATGGCTTTGCGATGTCGACTCGTTATGGCAACGGTGATCACTTTTAAAGTTACTGACGCCAATCAACCTTCTTACAAACGTACTACATGCTACATATGTACCTCCAAAAAAAGAAGAATGAAATCACTTCATTGCAATCACCGTAAACGAGTATTTTGTGCAGAACGCCGTACTCGTTGTTGCGTTACCTGTGACGTAGATAAATAAATTTTGAATTTTTTTGCATATTTTAGGCATAAAAATGTGTTTATAAAATGTGTTTATGTTTATTAAAAAATTAAATAAAATGTCATCATAATTTTTTGTTTTACTTTTTTGGAATTTAAAAAAAAATCGTAAATATTACGAATGGTTAGTGTCTATGGGAGTATAATTTATTAAGGTTAGCCTCTAGGGTTAAAAGCTAAACAATGGTGAAAATAAATTTCAAATAAAACATGAAACAAAAATGAATTTATAAAGTAAATATTTGAATCTGTTTCGAAGAGCAGTGACTAATTCTTATACCCTTTTGAAATTTGTCTAAACACACTGCCGATATAGGATAAGAAAGATTATTGAATTTTACTAATCCCAAAATACGAGAAAAATACTAAAAAAAGATGTATAAATAGATGTATAGTACAAAACAGTAAACGAAACCGACTCTGCACAGTGAAAAAGTTAACTACTTTCATTCAAACAATGTATGTCTTAATATCGTATGAAAAGTCCATGTGTGTTATTTGTTGGAGAGGATTGTACCTGCATAATCCTTTAATTTAAAACCCTGTTATAATTTTAATTAGGAAAGGATTTGTAGGAAAAGTCTAATCTGTGGTTTCTGTAGAAAAGTTTATCAACAGGAAAAATGTAATTAAAAATGAGACAAATATTTTATTTTTACCGAATGATATAATATTCAAAGCATGTTTAAAAGAGAGAACAAATTAAATTTGCAAATATACGTAGAAGATATAAGGCAGCCATTGTTTTTTTAAATAAATTGGATTATATATTAGAGATTATCTGTTTTACGTCATCAAAAAAAAAATTAAAGAGGAAGATAACAATAATTCATTCACAAGAACAACAAAATACAGAAATTAGTTACAGAAAAATTAAGTATAACTGAAAAACTTTCTTTTTGTGCCATAAATGTTTTCTAATAATAAAATAATAATAATAATAATAATAATAAAAATAATCTTTAAGACCTGACGTGCACGTTTTCTTTTCAGGGCAGCAGTGTGCAAAACAAAGAGCGCCATTATGGTCGCCAATATCCGAAACTACGGATAGCCACTACAAGAAGAAGAAGACCAGATGTACTCCATAATTTCTGGCTAAAGAACTTGCTGAGTGTTCACGAAATACTACCATTCCTGGCGTCACTGAAAAACTTAATTTCTTGTAGGTAAAGAAATAAATTAGACTTACTCACAATCAATTTAATTTTACTACCAAAAACGACCGGTTTCGCTTTCTACACTTTGCAAAGCATCTTCAGGTCAAACGGTACAAAATAAATTAAACGCTGAAATTATAAAAAGGCCAAATTAGGGCGCTGTCTTATAAAAATAAAGATCAAAAAAGGTTATAGTAATTATGCCAATATTACATGTCTGTGTTTATTAATATGCATAAAATTGATTTATTGATGGACAATTCAGCATATATTATACATTTTAAAGTAGACGATTTTAAAATAATATTGCCAATATTGCTGAGTTGCGTTCCTGCGACGACTTTATTGTAACATAATTCATTCGATTACATGAAATCAACTTTAACTTGAGAATATCCGTCAGAAATCATAGCATGTGATTCATCTTTAAAAAGACAACCATATGCCATGATGACAGTAAAATTCTCCCGTTGGTGATTTCATAGTAAATCATGAGGAAGAAATCAGGCAAAAAAAACTCATAATACTATCCCGACAAGGTAAGTATTTGGTCTTACATTTAGTTTACTCTCAATAAACACAAACTCTGATTTTATATGTATGTTATTTAGAAAACATAAATGATGTATCCTCGATATGTTACTTACTTACTAATAGTGGTATTTTCCTTTTATTAATTTCCTCTTTTAATATGGGTAACCAGATCCTACTACATTCTGTCGAGGAATTTGCAACATAATTTTGCAAAATTAGAGCCGCTTCTTTGATTTTTCTCTTTTTAGCATGTGTTTCTTTTAGGAATTTACTCAAATCGTTCCATCGAACCCTATGTTTATTTTCCCATGCGTGTTTACATATTTAAGATCTATCAAATTCTCTATTTTTAATATAAGATTGATGTTCACTTACTCTAACATTTACTGGCCTTGATGTTTCACCTAAATAAAACTGATCCCATTCACAAGGTCCTTTATAAATACAATTCTTTGTTCGTTCTTGTTTATTGTTAGGTTTAGTTTTAGATAAAATAGATCTCAATGTGTTTGTTGTTTTGAATGTTGTTGAAATGTTGAATTTATTTCCTATCTTTTTTAGTTTTTTTAATAATGCTTTTATGTATGGTATTGTTATTTTCCTCGCATTATTCCTAGTGTATGCTATAAGATCTCGTTCTATTCAGTCGATTGTTGAAAATGCCTTATTTATAAACGATAAAGGATAATTATTTATTAATAAAACAGATGTTAACAAATGTTTTTTCTCTAAGAACGAATTTGCGTTAGAACAAGTAATTTTGGCTCTATCGTATAATAATTTAATAATTCACTTTTGATTACGGATATTGTGATTTGATTTGTAATTTAGATATCTGTTGGTATGTGTTGGTTTTCTATACACCTGAGCCTTATATCCAGTATCATTCTTAGAGATTAAAACATCCAGGAAAGGTAGTACGTTATTATCTTCCTTTTCCATGGTAAATGTTATTGTCTTTTCTTTATCATTTATATCATTCAGAAATGTGTTCAATAACTCTGAGGCCATATTGAGAATACATCATCTACATATTTCCACCATACTGTAGGTTTTAAATTTTGTTTAGAAATAATATTTGTTTCAAAATCTACCATAAATATATCGGCTAATAATGGAGATAAACTAGAATCCATTGCTAGACCAAAATTCTCTCCATAGAATTCATTATTTAGTTAAAAATAGATATTATCAGTACATAATGTCAATAACTCCATTATCGACGAAGGAACGACGAAACCTATAGATACAGGCAATGCAATAAGACAAGGGTTTTACTAAGCCCTATGATATTTAATCGAATCATGAATGAAGTCATAAAGAACGTCAATAAAGAAAGAGAATACAGAATGTGGAACAATGAAATTAAAATTCTCTGTTACGCAGACGATACAATTTTGACAGTTCAAAATGAAGATAGCTTTCAAAGTATAGTTTACATATTTAATACAATAGCAGAAGAATTTAACATCATAATTTCAACTCAGAAAACTAGAACAATAGTAATCAGTAAATAATCAATGAGATGCAAGCTTATAAAGTGGATGGAGTTAGCATTGAACAATTATTGGAAATAAAGTACCTAGAGACTACACTATTCAGAGAAGTACCTAGAGACTACACTATAGACACATTGAAAAAAAGTAAGAGATCAAGTACAAAGAACAAATAAATTAGCAGGATTCCTTAATAATACAATATGACATACCCAACACATTAACTGTGAGATGAAATCAAGAATTGATTGGCCCAGTATAAGACCAACAACAACGTCCGCATTAGAAACAAGACCTTACACCGCCAAAACACAGATAATGCTGGAAACAACAGAAATGAGAATACTCAGAAGAATTACAGGAACCACGTTGAGATACCTAATAAAGAGTGACCAGATCAAAACAAAATGTAATGTACAGGGTATAAACGATTTGACACTAAATACAAAAAAATAATGAAACAATCACATCAGTAGAATAGCGGGCACAAGAATCAAGGTAAAAATCACCACGTGGTAGAAGAATCATCGGCCGGTCGCGCAAGAGCTGGAGTGACAATCTTCCATAGGGGCAACTGTCCTCGACGCATCAAGGAATTTGGATATCGGTTAAAATACTTGGGAATTCCAAGGTTGGCCAAATCCAAATTTCTAATTGATTTGATGCAGGGAAATTCCACTTTCGCTACGTAAAACAAAGGATTTGTTTTACATAAAAGCAGGTAGATTTTCTCTCATCGGTCAGTCGAGCTTGCCTCTTCTACTGTAGACCTAGTCGGTGCTATTATTGTTCCAACTAAGTTATTGTTTTATTTCTGATTTTCTGTATACCTTTTTATTTTAGCATTATTGTATATTCAGACCTTTTCAGGTTAGAATAATACATTGATCTATATTTGTTCATGTACTGATTGTTTGATATTTTATTTGACTATTTTGATTGTTTATTTTTCTTGTATTTTGTGTCTAAGTTGTTCTTCCGTAAGTTAAGAACACTTAGAAATATTTATCTTGCTTTTTCTATTTTATATTTTGATTTGTACTTTGTCTAAGTAGTTCTTTCCGGCAAGTCAAAGAACTCTTAGAAATATTTCTCTGAATATTTGACTTGTTATTTTAATTGTGCGTCTAAGCCATTCTTTTCCGGTAAGTCAAAAGAACACTTAGAAATATTTTCATAATCATTGTTGCATTATTATTTCCGATATTTTATTTAAGATATTTTCTTCCTTAAGTTAAGAAAATACTTAATACATTTGTCACTTTCATTTTCTATTTTATGCTAAGTTGTTTCTTCCGTAAGTCAAGAAACACTTAGCAATATTTCCACATCTTTTCTGTATTTGATTTTTCGTATTTGTAAGTCGTTTCTTCCGTAAGTCAAGAAACACTTATAAGTATTTGTATTCTTATTTTTCCATATTTGATTCTCTTGTTTATTTTCACTCTAAGTTGTTTCTTCCGTAAGTCAAGAAACACTTAGAAATATTTCCATACCTTGTTTCATATTTACATATTTCATTTATCTGTATTTCTGTCCTAAGTTGTTTCTTCCGTAAGACAAGAAACACTTAGGAATATTTCTGCATTTTTCTATTCTTTTACCTTGTGTATTTTACTTTTCATTCTAAGTTGTTTCTTCCGTAAGTCAAGAAACACTTAGAAACATTTTCTTTGCATTGTACTTTTATACCATTTTATTTTTCTTGTTTACTAAGTTATTCCTTCCGTAAGTCAAGGAATACTTAGACTATTTTACCTGTTCTGTTTTCTATTTTTGATCTGTTATTTTGTAACTGCTCCTTGGAACTGTTACCTATAACAGATACTTGTCGCGGTAACCGTTATTTTATACCAGTAGAAGTATTAAACCATTTTATCAGTGACAAGCAAAGATGGTCAACACCCGGTCTAATTCCGAGGACAGGAAGAAGTCCGCAGAGCCGGCGATGGGTCCTACAGGCCCAAACGCCCCCTCACGGCAACACAACAACCCCCAATGAACAAGCAAAATTACTTACACAACGGAAGAAGAAGTATGATGTATAATTTGTAAATAGATAAAAAATATTCGTAATAATCAAGCGTCCTCGAGAACAAATTTACAACATTAATTTCTCCTTTCTCATACCGCTGACCCAGTTCGGGTAGATTTATAAGACTTCAGTTTGATTAAATTAGAGTTTTTCAATCAGAGTAAGCAATAACTTTGTAACATAATTTTTCGTACAAATAATTTATTATTTGTAAAATAAGAAAAATATTTAAATGATTTTTTGTTACTAATTTTTAAATGAATTGTTGCTTATTTAATAACACATTACTCAGGGGAGTTAGCTATGAAAGTATAAGGAAGGCTTTTTAAAATTAAATCAATAAAGGCAGATAAGAAATAAAAATCAGATTCTAAATTATGAAAAGTAGTATCAAAATGTCTACTCATTAAGCAAAAATCATTTTTCTATATGACCACCCTCTTATTTTAATGTCTCTTTATGACATATCTCTACAGTTTGACAGCTATTTGCTACATTAAAATAGAAAGTATATGGTATTTGCTGAATGCTCTATTTTCCCGGAAAATATAATTATAATTAACGTATTAATTTATATAGAATGCCTATCTAATAATTTCAGAGAATTTAATAATCAAGAGGAAGTGACTCCCAATTTCAATATTTACGTAATATGATTTAAGTGAGTAAATAGTTTTGGAAAACTAAAATTAGTAAAAGGGTGTTTTGGGAAACAGTATTGAAATATTAATTAATTTGTCAATTATATGATGAAAACTTTTTGATGTGCAAAATTTCATAATAAAACTAAGAAAACTATATCTAAATCATTATAGAGTTTGTCTCCTATGTATTTATAATAGCACTAACAAAACAATATTTATTATGATACATTTTTTTCTTTATAAGCTGTGGTTTCAAACACCAATGGTTTCATAGAATTGAATAAACAAATAAAGAAGTGAGTAAAGGAAGATTTAAGGATCTATAATGAAAACAAGGTAGAAAAAATAATCGAGGCCTAAAATGCTTAAGATCAAACTTAGGAAAGCCTATAATAATCTCACTGGAGGATAAAGATGGAAAAGAAATAAGGGACAAGAACGAAATCCTAAAAATTACTCAAACATTCTACCGTGATTTATATTCTTTAAACAACAACCCAGATAACACTGCAAAGGAAGACCTTAATTGAAAGATAACGAATGTCAACTCAGAAATACTCCCTAGCATAGCATCCTTCGAAATAAAATAATCTATAGCACAACTAAAGAACAATAAGGCTCCAGGTCCAGATGGAATACTCGTGGAAGTGTTGAAGGAGGGAAATGAAATTATTCTCGAAGAATTGTAAAAACTTTTCAACGAATGTCTTCACAGAGGAGAAGTCCCAGATGATTGAATGAAAGTTTGACAATACTAATTCAAAAAGGAAAACAGGGGAGATCCCAAGAACTATAGGCCAATCTCCCTGCTGTACCAAATGTACAAATTGTTTATGAGAGTAATAACTAACAGGTTAACGTCGAAGCTCGATAGCTATCAACCGGTAGAGCAGGCAGGATTCCAAAAAGGTTACTGTACAGCGGATCATCTTCTTACAGTCAGAACTCTAATAGAAAAAGCCAATGAATACCACTTGAACTTATATATTGGCTTCGTTGATTATGAAAAGGCATTCGACTCCATAGAACTTTGGGCAATAGAGAGAGCTATGAACAACTGCAGGATAGACTCCCGATACAGAATGCTCATACACAATAGTTACAAGAAAGCTACAATGAAAATACAAATTGATGCGAGAACCAAAGCTATACCAATCAACAGAGGAGTTCGCCAGATGATGTTATCTCACCAAAGCTATTCACACTTGGGCTTGAAGACGTGTTCAAAGACATTAACTGGGCAGATAAGGGAGTAAACGTTAATGGAAGAAGACTGAGTCATTTAAGATACGCTGATGACATTGTAATATTCGCTAGAAGTTTCGAAGAACTACAGACCATGATGACGCAACTATTTCAAGCATCGGAAAAAGTAGGTCTTAAGATGAACCTGGAAAAAACAAAAATAATGACAAATACACCGAACATTCGAGAAATAACATTGAACGACATAAATTTAGAAACAGTAAGCGAATACATCTACCTGGGATAGATAATGAAAATTAACAAAGAAAATCAAACTGCCGAAATTACCAGAAGAATAAGGTTAGCGTGGGCAGGATTTGGAAAACTGAGTTGGATCTTAAAAAGCACTAAAATAGAACAGTACTTGAAAACCAGAATTTACGATCAGTGTATCCTCCCTATACTCACGTATGGTTCACAGACGTGGACACTCACCAAGTCCAATATGGATAAAATAGTAAAAGCACAAAGAGCGATGGAAAGATCAATGCTCGAAGTGAGACTCATAGACAAAAAAACAAACACATGAATTAGAAGCAAAACCAAAGTAAAAGACGCACGAAGGATAAGAGATGGAACCACGAAATACAACAGTGGAGGCCATGGTTAGGAAAGAGAAGCAGAGAAAGACCACAAATGAGATAGACTGATGACATTAGAAGATCGGAGGACACAACTGGAAGCAAGTGGCGCAAAATAGAACACACTGGATTGATTTGGGGGAGGCCTATGTCCAAAGTTGGATTACTTAAGGCTGAAGAAGAAGAAGATAAGCTGTGGTGTAGAATTATTTCCTCGTTAATTTTTGCCTACAACTGTGGCACACAATATTATCGACAATGCAATAACGATCTTCCGCATGTCTTGTATTTTAGGGTATGTTAGGAGTATGATGTTTGAATTGATGGGTGTAACTTTAGACTCAATAAAAGTCTTCCCAACCCAAAAGTCAGCTTTCGTTCAAACTACCATACTTCTAGACCTCAAAGATCTTACGGCAAAACTTCGACAAGTCACCGGAGAAAGCAATATCTCCATAAATTCAGGATTCAAATTTAAAAACCCACCTAATCCTCAACCAGTTCTAAATTATCAACAAAACTTTCATTTAGTCATTGCCGGCGTCGACAAAAAACTATACCAAAAAGTGATCGATGATAATCTATCCGAAAACAATTTCCAATTCACCAAAATAGTTCGTATAATTGCCCGCTCTACAAATCAACCCACCTCTTTCATGAGGGTCTTTATAAACTCTGAAACTAAATTCGCCAAAGTACTCTCGAATGGGAACGAGAACGATTGAAATGCGAGATTCCAAGAGCAAGCAATTCCGTTTCGGTTTAACTAAAATACTGTTTGAAATGCTGCAAAAGCGGACACCTCAGCAACGAATGCCCCGAAAAATCAATTATCTGTCCATACTGTGGACAACAACACAGGTCTACTGCATGACCCACGATACTTGTTCCCAAATGTCCCAACAGTAATGGAGGCCACCCGGCATTTTCACAAAAATGTCCACACCGAAAAATCCAACCAAAAGACAAAAAACAAACACAACCCGTACACACTTCCAAACAAATCCCTTCTTCAATTTTTTCCCTAAAAAGGGAAGATATTAAAGATACAATCCGCTATTTAAATCAAATGTCCAATGTCCCTGTCCACAAGGACAGGGGGAAATTGGTTTTCTGTGGTTTCCCAATCTTATTGCACAACGATACCTGATTCTAGGTGAGGGCATAGCCACAGCTGTCCTCCACGCGTTTAAACCGAAGAAAGTAAAAAGACCCACAATCTGAAAATGACCATTTTTCCAACAGAACTTGAACTTAGTAGCGGGCTTGGTCCAACCGGCACCCAAAGGTAGGAAATCCAATCCTTCTGACACTACTACTTTACAGCCACCACTTATTTTCGGAAAGCGGCAATATGCAAATTGACGTTTATCCAATAAATAAAAACCCCACCCTTGAAGAGGGACAAAGCCTAAACAGGGTAAAAACATGGTCTGAATGGGTGTAACTTTAGAGCAACCTTCTTGTCCATCGTCTAAGTTAATTTACTCTAGAGGAAAGCATAATATCTCTTCCAGAGACCCTTGTTTTAGGCTTTTCCCTCTTCAAGGAATGTGATACTGTTTTGTATTGGGGTGGGTACAAGATATTTATTATAACTACTTAATGTAATTAGATTTATGGACGATTTAGTAATTCTGTCAGAAAATATGTCAGTAAAAATGTCAGAGTATTCAAAACTCCGATTGACATCGGCTATAAACGCTTGTAGTCGTGAATCCACACTGGCTGTCCTGAGATGCAAGTTAAAAATTTTTCTTATAGTTTTTAGAGATCTTTGTAAGTTATTTAAACATCTGCCATGAACCATTCAGCAAAGTCGGTAGTAGCATATATTACAATAATATTTTTGCGGAGTAGTATTTGATTGAACTGGATGTGAGCCGTTATATCTGCATGATCTGACTTTCCTTTAGGAGAACTGACTTCGGGAGATAAAATCAGCTTTTCGTCGTTAATAAACACTGGATTTAAATTATAATTTTGAATCTATTAGGTTCTGTGATAAGTTGTATAGGTTCT
The DNA here is from genome assembly GCF_040954645.1 of Diabrotica undecimpunctata. Lineage (NCBI taxonomy): Eukaryota > Metazoa > Arthropoda > Insecta > Coleoptera > Chrysomelidae > Diabrotica > Diabrotica undecimpunctata. Next base: position 130,319,311 of record NC_092804.1, on the reverse strand, counting down.
AATTTACTACAAATTTTTTACATAAATTATGAGCGTTTTCCACGTCAGATAATGAAGTTATTGGCCAGGTGATCCCTGGAAAATCTCCAGTAATGATAAGATTATTAAGAGATGGTAGTTCTTCAGGTTTTAAAAAGAAAATATTATTGTGTGCAAGTAATGCAACAGATGGGCGATATATACGCACTAACTTAAGGCAAACAGGATTTTAGTAACAGATAAGTGAATTGTACTTACTTTAGGAATATCTAATAGCTTAATATTAATTTTAAAAGTTGTCGTAATAACATTAGATAAATAAATGCATACACCACCATCCACACGATATATTGTATATCCATTTATATTAAAAGAGGAGTCAGGAATTGAGAGTTTTAGCCAGGATGCGGCAATACGAATAATGTGCGGTTTAAGAAGTTGCACTGTGCATACAAATTCGTCCAAACTTAACGGAAAGACCGTGAATGAACAGACTGAAACTAGAAATATTAGGCATAAGCGAAATGCGCTGGCCTGGTTCCGGTAAAACATTGGTCATGGATAAAACGATATATTACTCCGGAAACGACACCCGAAATCATATATATGGAGTTGGGATAATTATCTCCAGGAAAATCTAAACAGCCGTTGTAAATTTTGTTCGCTTTTCGGATAGATTGTTGTTATAACAAATACAGAGTAAGCCAGTGATTATTAATATAGAGCAAGTATATGTTTCAACTCCGCCGTCGAGGCTACGAGCATGTTTACCGGACAGAAACTTAATAAACATAATTTTAAACATGAATCACAGTTTTTTTTTAAATAAATATCTACTGATGGCTAAAAATGTGTAATATCGTCCTACTCTTAACAATGCTGAATCCGCCGCTGACCTAATGTAATCTCGTGAAAGCATTTCCCAGGACTTGAGATTGTTTGTAATGTAAAAGTTTAAATTCAGAGTTTTTTAGGTATACTTCAAATGCCTTATATTTGTTGCCAAAACTCAAAATCGAAATTTCATGTTATAGATTTTGGAGATTAGGTTCTAAAAAATGTAAATTCTATAACGACCGGTCAATGGAAGTCATAAATTTTATTGATCTTATAAGATTAGTAAAAAATGGCAAAAATCGGGCGTTTATTTTTTTAACAACTTTATAGAAACTGACTTCATTCGCAGCAAAATGCAAGAATTGCATGCGAAAGCTGCACGCTTCACCTTTACAGCCCGAAAAAAGGCTATTATTTAGTTAAAACTTAGCTGAATCAAGGCCATGGTGTCTCAAAGGTGTGGCAGGATTTTGAAATTAAAAACCTTTAACAAGTACACATATGTAGTGATTCGGGTTTTTAAAAAACGTTTTGTTACTCTTCGAATCCAAGAAAACCAATAAATATCATTAAGAAATTATAGTCATGGTTTCGACTCGAGAAGGTTTAGAGTCTGGCCACAAAGTCTAGTATAATAATTGGAAAAATATTTAAATAGTATACTAGTTAATCTTGGGAAAAAAATTTAAATTACTTGTAGATATATAAAAATAGTGAAAAATACTTCTTACCTTGTGCACGATGGGTTCTACGGATTCGATAATATCATTTTCGGCCAATTTCAAAACTTCCGCAGGAGGTTTATAATTTCTATAGCCCGTTGGCGACGGAGTACCGCCTTTTTGTTGCGAATTTATAGCGTTTATCTTTAATCGGCTGTCCTCTATCGTTTCGAAAACGTCGTCATCCATGCTATCGGCGCTCGTCTCCATACTGCCAATCTTTAATATAAAATAAAAACACATTTTGTTAATATATCTTTAACTCGCATAATTTGGTAAAATATTTTTTAACCCTTAACCCGAAACGTGGTACTTTTATTGCTAATGCGAAACATATGGTCTATTGGACCAGTATAGGTAAAAATTGAAACAAATCAAAAACAAATGTAGCATTTGAAAGAAAAGCAAAATATTAAAGGGTTTATTAGGTATAAACGAGCAAAAAAAACTTATTCATACATAATACTTACATAAAACAAAATGTGTAATATAGAAAACAACATTATTAGGCGTAATTAAGTAAACAAACATATATATTTCTAGATAAAACAAAAAATATACTAGAGCTACCTACTAATTTTGAAGACAGGTAACGCAAATCTTTCTACTACACTCCAAACAAATAGCATTTGAGCAACGCACACATTTACAATTTGTCTTCCTCATTTTGATGATGGACAAATGCTACACAATTTTCTTTTTATTCCCAAAAAAATCTCATCTGCTTTCTAAGGTCTCGGGGAAGATTTGTTTCAAGTATTTGCCTTAGATTTGGCTGAATTAGTTCAAAGGTCAAATCTTTTACAAATTTAAAACGTGGAAGTAATTTATTATCTTTGTAACAAAGATAAAGGATGTAACTGTTGGCTGAACTTATATTTATAAGTGTATAAAATACGGGCCAACACCTTGTCCGGCGGTTTGCACTATAATTGGCACACTTCATGTCTAAAACATCAACTCCCGATTTTGTACTGTTATAGTATCGAATTATTTCTGGTTTTCCTAATTCATTGTCTTTGCTATGATGCATAGAGGATAATAAAAGAACAGCTTTATTTTTTTCGGTACATATGATATCAAGGTTATGTCATTGAAGGAACCATAGAGTGTTGTACCAATTTCCCTACTTTTATTAGCCTGGAATTCCAAAGGAACTTTTCGCTTATTTTTTTTAGTGTACCCCCATACGTGAGGTGGCGTTTTTGCAACTCTGTGACTAACTCTATTGAAGAAAAATAGTTGTCAGCAGTAATATTTCGGTTAGAGCCCTCTACTGGTTTGGATAGTCGAATGACACATTGAGCAGGCTTGGAAAGCTTCAGTTCTTCTTCTGAAAGTTCAACACCAGCCGAATCTTTCCCTGAGTATATATATCCATTATAGAAATACGAGCTCTTAGCATCTGTCATGCACGTTACTTTTATGCCGTATTTCGCAGGTTTACTGGGCATGTAAATTCGAAAACCACAGTGACCTCTAAATGTAAGTAGCATCTTATCCACAGTTACACAATCTGACAACGTGTATAGCCTCTGACAATTAGTCACAAAATTATTAAAAATATTTGAAATAGCCGCTGTTTTATCAGTTTTCTTCCGCTCTTCGCGATCCATGCTATTGTCAAATCTAAGACACGACAAAAGTATTTCAAATCTTTTCAAAGACATCGTCATTCTGAATATTGGCCGGCCCAAAACATCTTTAGAAAACAGTTAAAACATATCTTCATGAGAAGATTTTATAATTGAAGATAGCATAAAAAGCCCAAGCAAAGCCTTCAACTCAACTATATTTGTGCTTCTGTAGTTTGATGTATTAGTCGAATCAGTTAACTTTTCTCTCATTATAATAATTTTTTGGTTTGTCCACGTTACAATTTGTTCCAACATTTCATCAGTAATCAACAACTTCTAAATATCTGATTTAGAAGGGCTATTTCCCAGAGTCCTGCTTACCGCTGTTAGGCCTCGTAATTCTCTGACAATATTATGTGTTCGTGTCCTTGTATTTCTCGGAGGCTCCGTTCCCTGCCACTGAAAACCATTTTTTTCCTTTGAATATGTTCACATCCCCTTCTACTTGTAAAAAGTCGGTTCTGGATTGTAAATCATTCGACGGTTCATCTAATTCCAAAAGTTCGTGATCTGAATTCGATTCTTCGCTGCTAGAGGGTTCACTATGCCGAATTACCAGGTAGTCGGGATCTTCATCCGAATCATCTATAACGTCTCTCATGTCCTCGTCACTCCCTTGCTCTGATAAATATAAATCTTGATCGTCGGCAAGTAGTAATCTTTGTAATCTTTTCAAATTCTGGGTCAGCCAGATTTACTTTTTTATTACGGCTAGTTCCGCTAGGTCCTGCTCTATCCATTATTACTACAAGATTAAAAATTTTTAGAGTAATTATGTTTATTATACAAAAAATATGAAATACCTTATTGTTTATCAGTACACAATCCGTAACAAGTGGCCTCCTAGCCCTATCATAAAAACACTGCAATTCGAAACACCTGGCTTACTAGACCTACACGTTTTGAAAACTACTGTTACTACGACGTAAACACTAAAGCGATCGCTACGATACTGCAGAACTATGCTTGTTCCACAGTATATTACTTTTCTTTTTAAGCAATATACTGTGCTTGTTCTACACTATTAAGAAGGTATTTAAAAGGACAGTGCATGCGGCCTACACTGTTGCCGCCATTAGCAGACTATTGTTACGATAAATATTATGGCGTATAAAACTGTAAATATATTATGACTAATTCTTTTCTATTTCTAGTAATTTCGGCGCTCAGTTGAAAGACCTGTTTACCGGAATTCTGATGAGTCACCCACGATTCGAAATTTCCAGAGGCAGGCCGAATAAAACCAGCATGGGTGACCTTCTGGGCTCTTCGATGGGGGATCGCCGTGATTCTCGAATAACTGCATTTTATATTTAAAGAGGAATTTTGTTGTAAACAGGACAGTTAGTTTTTGAACATCGCACGTAGATAAATTATATAATTATTAAGTGTAAGATAAATTAGTTATATTGTCCAAAAAAAGACTTTTTAATAAACTTATAAGTGTTATAAGTGTAGAACCTTTAATAATAAATAAAAACAAGAAATTAGATTAATAAAAACATTACACTATCCTTTCGCTGTGGTCCGTTAGACCAATGTTTCGGGTTAAGGGTTAAATACCTTCGTTTTATATAGGGTGCAGCATTAGTACGAGGAAGTCCAATTACTCATTTATCGTAAGAGATTCGAAAGAAAAATATTAAGGTGAAAGTTAGCGCCTATATACGACCATACTTTGAAAATATTTACAAATATACAGGGCCATATTTGTCATGATTTTTGTGGTATAACTGGTATTAGCTCCAAATTACAATACAAATGTTATCTGTTAATAAGGTCTAATGTACATAAAATTCAGACTAACTTAAATTGTATTGTTGTTAAAAAAATATCAGGGAATTTACCATCTTGCAATATTGATTGTCATATGACTGACCTGTTCCCAAAGATATTAAAACTTTCTAAACTACATTAATATTTCCAAAAGTGTTGATTTATTAATAGGAGCTGATTTATTTTGGGACACACTTTTCAATGAAAGGATAAGTTTAGACAAAAATAAACCACATTTAATTATCACTGTATTTAGGTTTGTTGTATCAGGTCCAATGAATATTCCAATTACAAAGGATGTCAACTGCAATTTCTTAATAAATGACGATCTTCAAACGTTTTAGTCTATTGAAGAGATTCACCAAGAACAACCAAGAATGTCAAAGGATGAAGCATTTTGTGAGAATTTTAATAAAACAGTTTCTTAAGACAGTTCTGGAAAATTTATTGTTCGATTTCCACTAAAGTTAGAATCTACTCAATTAGGTGAATAAAAATACTTGGCAATTAAAAAATTACTTTCTCAAGAGAGAAAATTGGAAAATAATAAAATTTTAAAAGGAAAATATTTTAATCCACAAGGAAACAAAGTTCCTGTATTTGGCTGTATACCATATATTAAAAAATTTTGAATAAAATCCTTTATAAAAAGGTTTATAAAAAACCCAGTTGGGCTATGTTGCTATAGTTGCTTTGACAAAGTCCTCGTAGACATACCGTCTCAGGACTCGCGACTAATGTAGAGTCATATGTCGCCGTGTTACCAATCCAACGGTAACTTTAACATCTTAACTGTAAATTAGACATAATGTAAATCAAATCTTATTTAATAATTTTTAAAGGGTTTTTAACCACATATTTAGTGGTTACATCCATGTATTAACTTGACACTGATGATGGAATATTTATTCCGAAAACGTTTTGTCAATGCAACATAGCCCAACTGGGTTTTTTATATACCTTTTTATAAAGGATTATATTCAAAATTTTTTTGAAAATATTTTAAATTCATGGATGGATATTTAGAATTACAACATATTAGACAGTTAACAAATAAACAGTCAATTGAATGTTTTTGCTGTTTCTTGCCTCATTTTGCTATTCTTCGTGAAGACAGTCTACCCTTGGATTTGTGAAATAAGTGGAAATTTTTTATGTCAAGGCTAACTATTCTTAATCCACTAAATATTCCTAGATGGATTTTGTGTCAAGAACAAGAAGTAATAGAAATACATGGCTTTAATGATGCCAGAAAAAACGCTTACAACGGCATTGATATATGTAACAGTTAATGAATTTGGAAAAGTCTGTGTTAAATTATTGTGTTCAAAAACAAGAAAAGCTACGATAAAGGTATTAACAGTTCCTAGATTAGAGTTGTGTGGGGTTTTATTACTGGCTCGTTTAGTTAAACAAGTTTCTGATGCTCCTACATGTCAATTTAAAATATTTTACTAATGTGACTCCCAAATAGTATTGTGGTGGTTGAACACTGATCCCAACAAACTTCAAGTATCTTGTAGTAATAGAGTATCAGAAATTCAAACATTGAGCGATATATCCAATTGGAACTATGTTAATACTAAAAAGAATCCTGCTGATGTGGCATCTCGTGGCATTTATCCAGACGAATTACACAAGTGTAATATTTGGTGAAATGGCCCATCAATATTGTATGGTAAACCAGATTAGCCACTCACATTTCAAGAATCAGATAACAATGGATATACAGAAGTTCAATATGCTGTGTTCTAAAAACCTTAGCGAAAAAACTTAACCCAGTCATTAGTAAAATTAATCAAGGAAGCATTTTTGGATTTATTAAAAAAGAGAAGGTATATAGAACCAATGCCGAGATCGTGGGTCTTTTTAAAGAGCCTGCGATATCAGTAGTAAAAGCTTCAAGATTGAGTTGTTGGGACATTTAAAAAGAATACTAAAAATGTTAATAAATACGGAGATTGGTGGCAAAAGAAGAGTAGGTTAAATGAAGCTGAAAAGGACCTTAAAAAGGAAGGTAGAGGAGAGGAAACACTAAGAACCATAATAAATGGAGAGCAATTTTGTCAAGCTATATTGTCAAGAATTAATATTAAACTCAACAGTCTTCCGGGTTGAACTGCGTCGATTATCATTGCGCCGAGCTTTCGACATCCTCTTTGATGTCTTCTTCAGGACTTCCGATGTTTGAGTCTTCCGAGCCGCCAGACTACTACACTGATCACTAACCAATGCATTACTGCTACTGGGAACAGAGGACGGTTCATTTATACCGTAGATAGTGACGTGGTTTGGGTGTAGGTTGGCGTGGCCATTAGCGTGGGGATTGGCGCGGCGATTGGCACCGGGGTTGGCGCGTTCATTTCTGATAGTAGGATTTTGATTGGCGGGTGCAGCGGACAACATTTTCTTTATGAGAGGTCTCTACGTCGAAGGTAACCTTATGCCGTCATCTCTTTTATTGAGACTTGGCATTTTTTCAATTTCTATGGATTTCCGGATAATTCTTGGTTTATAGAAGCGGATGGGGGCTATTGTTCTGAAGTTTTCAAAATCAATTTTGTGATCTTTATGAAGATGGTGTTGACCTAGAGCTAAAATTGAATTGGGATTGCGAACAGAAATGGAATATTCATAAATCCTGTGTTAGATTGAATGATTTGTTTGGCCTATATAGGATCTGGGGCAGTCTGTAGGAAGGAATTTCATAAACTCCGTATTGTTCGTTTGGAATGTTGTCTTCGATTGATCAGATAAGAGATGAAACTTTTGTTGGGGGGTAAATATTGTGTTTATTCCTCTTGATTTAAGAATTTTGTCTTTTGTCAGTGTCACCTTTGATGTAAGGAAGAAAAGCTTTCGTATAATGGGTCTTTGGGTTGAGATTGAATGGGAGATTGATGTTTGTGGATGCTCCTATTGATGTGAATTTTGCGGTAATCGTTTTGGGAGAGGACTTGTTTTGAACTAGAGAGATCAGCTTGTCTACTTACATCGTCGCAAAGGCGTACTAATCTGGAGAAAAGGGTATTAATGACTGAATTCATTTTGGAAGGTGGATGACGAGAGTTGGCATGCAAGTAACGATTGGAATAAGTAGGTATAACTATTTGTATTGGTGCTGCGTTTTTTTGTTCCACCAAACCACCTCAGTTTAGAAACAATATGTACTAAATACTAATACTATTGATGAATGGGTTGCACATGTGAGTTCAATTAGATTAAAGAAATTAATATTAGGCTTACTCACAATCAGTTTATTATACCTTGGACCACGTGTTTCGAACACTAAAATTTTCTATTCATCGTCAGATCTTTGGAAAGGTTACTTAAATGCTCAAAATACAAATTGCTACTATTAGGATACTGTCAGGCAAACTATAAATTATACGAATAATTCAATTATTAGTATAGTATCCTTATAGCAGTAATTTGTATTTTAGCATTTAATTAACTTTTCTGGAGACCTGACGATGAACAGCAAATTTGAGTGTTCGAAACCGGTCTTCTAAGTCAGGGGAAGGCAATACGATGCCCGCGGGCGCCATTGCGCCCGCTTTTTAATGTACACCGATTTTTAATGTGCCCTCGCTGGACTAATGTACAATGTACTAATTTAATAAATGCCTGTATTTAGAGCGATTTACTCTTGTAAAATGGCGATATACAGCAAGTAGTCAGTTGAGTTTAGGATTGTGCATAGATTAGCAGTTTGGTAACTTTGAGCGTATCTAATCACACGCACTACGCACGTATTTTTTCTTAGTGTGTGATCGTATTTCGAATAGACCACGCGTAGATTGTGCATTTAAAACTACCAAGTAATCCGAAATAATTTTTTTCTTTCAGAACCCTTCATGGACAACTGTTAAAGAAAAAGAACATATTATTCTAACAATGAATGGGAACATCTATATTGTTTCGTTGATTACAAAGGGAAGTGTATTTGTTTGTTGTGTAATAATAGTGTTGCGATGCCCATATTAGTGATTCCCAATTTGGATTTCGGAATGGAATGGGCACAAGAGAGACACTATTTTCTTTTAACGTGCTGACCCAAAGATATTTAGATGTTAATCGAGATCTTTATGTATGCTTTATAGACTACAACAAGGCATTCGATAAGGTAAAACATGACCGACTTATAGAAGTACTCAAAAACAAGAATCTGGATGTGAGGGATGTAACATTGATATCAAATTTATACTACAGCCAACGATCAAATGTGAAAATTGGAAGAGAAGTGTCAGAAGAAGTGGAGATAAGAAAAGGGGTCAGGCAAGGCTGCATACTGTCGCCGTTATTGTTTAATGCTTATTCTGGAGAAATCATACAAGAAGCTTTGGTAAACGAGACAGTCGGCATAAAAGTGAACGGAAGTTTAATTAACAACATTAGGTATGCCGACGATACAGTTATAATAGCCGACAACTTGGAAGACTTAGAAAGAATAATGAACAAAATATTAAGATATAGTGGAGAATACGGACTCTCTCTTAACATCAAAAAAAACCAAATTCATGAAAATTAGCAAGAACAACAATACAAACGAAATATTAACGGTAGGCGGCCAGCAGATTGAGAGAGTAAAAAGATGTACTTACTTGGGAACGATAATCACAGAAAATAGCGATTATACTGCAGAAATAAGAGTCAGAATTGAAAAAGCACGTGCCAACTTCGTGAAAATCAAAAAGATTTTATGCAGCAAAGATCTATACAATACATCGACTTAACGCGTTTGAAATGTGGATATTTAGAAGATTGTTAAGGATTCCATGGGTAGATAGAATCACGAATACAGAAGTGTTAAGGAGAATAGGCAGAGAGAGGGAAATGGAAAATACAATAAAAGAAAGTAAATTGCAATATCTCGGACATGTGATGAGAGGCGAAAGATACAACATCTTGAGATTCATAATTCAAGGAAAAGTAGAGGGTAGGAGAAGCGTAGGAAGAAGGCGCGTTTCCTGGTTGAAGAACCTGAGAGAGTGGTTTGGTTGTAGCTCAAGGCAATTGTTCAGAGCAGCTGCCTCGAAAGTCAAAATAGCCATGATGATTGCCAACCTTCGTCGCGGAGATGGCACTTAAAGAAGAAGAAGATGCCCATAAAATTAATATTGAACGACATTTTAAGACGAAGACAAAGAGATATTTTGAAGTGACTATCCAATGAACTCTGAAATTAGAAGAAAAAAATTATTTCTTTACAATCTTCAATAACTAACCAGCAAAGTTTTTTTACTAAACCACTGCAGCAACATAAAGCAGCAACGATCGCGCCATATAAAATATCGCATTTGCTAGCTAAGAATAAAAAACCATTTACAGATGAAGAATTAGTGAGAAGAATTTAAAAATAAAAAGGAAATAGTTTCAGCTATAAACACGTTGCAATTATAAGCATGAACTGTTGCTACAAGCATTGAAGTAATTGCGGAGAATTTGGAGGTAGAATTAGCAAATGATATGGAAAATTGTATTTTCTTTTCGATACAGATGGACGAATCGACAGACGTGACAAATATATCACAATTAGCAATTTTCGTGAAGATGGTATTTTCTGATTTTACAAGAAGAATTCCTTAAAGTTCTGCTATTAAAAGAAAGCACCAGAAAAGAAGATATATTTTCTACTTTTAAAAAGTATATAACAGATGTAAAATTACCTGTACAAAAGTTATCGTCAGGATTTATTGCGTTGTGTAGACAGGATTCTTTATTCCCGAAATTTATTTCTTATCATTGCCTCATACATTAGGAAATGTTATGCGCAAAAACAATCGGTTTTCAACACGTATTTACCATAGTAACAAAAATTATTAATTCCATAAGATCGGGACCTATGCAACACAGATTATTTAAATTTCTTTTAGAAGATGAGGACGTTCAGTTCACAGATCTTCTTTTACATACTGAAGTGGGGTGGCTGAGCAGAGGTAAAATACTTGAGCGGTTTATCATGCTTTTGCCACAAATAAAGGAATTTATTGCACCAAGAGGGGAATTTTACGAGCAATTAGATGATAAGGATTAGCTAATCGACCACGGATATAACGGCAAAGTTGTATGAATTAAATTTAAAAATACAAGGGAAAAATCAGCATATCGCTGACATTATTAGTGCAGTAAATGCATTCAAATGCATGTTACTGTTGTTGAAATCCCATCTAATAGAAGAGTTTTCCTCTAGGTTTGAAGATTTTGCAACATTAGAACCCGTTTTAAGATTTTTCATAAATCCATTTAATGTTACTGAAGATGATGTCCTTGAAATAGTTTCAGTGTATTTTGAGTTTCATAATATCGAAGACCTAGAATTAGAAATAATAAACTTGCAAAGTGATATTATTTTAAAAGCGCATAGTAATGATAAAATGTTTAGGAACTTAAGTCGATAAAAATAAGTATCCTATTTTAAGGAAATGTGCGCTAGAAATTTATTCATATTGTGCAACTACATACAATTGCGAGTCTTTGTTCTCAAATATGAAATATTTGAAATCAAAATACCTTACAAAGTTTAATGACTCACATTTAGATAATTGTTTAAGGACAGGGAACTCTAGATATATCCCTAATTATAAGAAATTAGCTGAAAATATGGAACCCAAGTTTCACACTGAATTATATGTAGAGGAAAGGCACCGAATTCGAGACAGGCGCCTAATTTGAGACACCGTCGTATTAATGTGTACGATAGGGTGACATCTAGTGAAAATATTGAAAACTGATCATTCTGTGTAGTAGTGGTAGATCTGCTTTTAGTTGACGCTTAGAAGTGACGTTTGTTGTTTTGTCGACGTTAATTTGATTTACACATTACACAAATGTTTTTCGGAATTTATAAAAACTTACAATACATCAAGGTAAGATGATTAGGTACATTTACACCAATTATTTTTTTTTGTTAGTTTAATATTCGTTAATACATTTTATGCAAATTAAACGGTAATTGTGTGGCATACATAACCAACAAAAATGCTTTTTATTTTTAACGGAAAAACCCTAATTTGAGATAGGTAGATTTGTAGGTTCCAAATTTGAGAGTGTCTCAAATTAGGACCACGTGTAAAATTTTTATTTTTCTGTATTTTTTGTTTGTAGATGCCGCCAAAAAATAAAAAATGGAACGCAAATGATATGTAGATACAGTAAGAAATAGAGAGATGGGCTATTTGAAGGCCTCAAAAGTTTTTGGAGTACCAAAAGGTACCTTAGAACGATATGTAAAATCAGACAAGACTCCAGAAGAACTCGTCCAGATATGAATTGGCCGCCGACCTATTCTTCCTTTGGAATTAGAAAATGAGTTGGTTGAGTATGCCCTAACTATGGAGCAACGTTGTTTCGGGCTAAGACCGCGTGATATAAAACGACTGGGATTTCAACTTGCAATACGAAACTCAATACCACATTCATTTTGCGGATTCAAAAAATAGGTTGAACATAGACAGCCATAAAGAAATGTTTGAGGCTCTTTCTGAAAAGGCATCCGACGCTTTCAATGCGTACTCCTCAGGGAATGTCATGTGCTCGAGTAAAATCTTTTACTCCTGAAAATGTATCCAAGTTCTTTGACCTGTATGAACCAGAATATCTTAAGCTTACTAACCCTGCACAACGTATATTCAATGTAGACGAAACGGGCCTTACAATTGTTCAGCACAAAGATAACAAAGTAATTTCCATGAAAGGGAAGAAGCAGGTTTCGTCCCTTACTTCAGCAGAAAGGTGCAAGCTGATTACTGCTATTATATGTATGAATACTGCAGGAGTTTTCGTACCACCATTATTAATCTTCCCTAGAAAAAATATGAAAACAGAGTTGATGCTAGGAGCTCCCACTGGAGCAGTCGCAGAATGCCATGTGTCAGGTTGGGTACAGGCTGATATTTTCACTAGATGGCTTCAACACTTCATAAAATTTACTAAATCTTTAGCTGCAGACCCTGTTCTTCTCGTCCTTGATGGTCACTATTCTCATACGAGAAACGTTGCTCTAATAGATTTGGCCAAACAAAATCATGTCACGATTATTTGCCTCCCACCACATTGTACACATAAAATGCAACCGTTGAATGTTGCTTTTATGGCACCGCTGAAAACTTACTACGCACAAGAAATAGAAAACTGGCTTAGAGAAAATCAGTTAAGTGTTGTGTCGTCTTATGCCGTTGCTAGTATTTTTTGTAGAGCGTATAACAAAGCTGCGACGATGGAAATATCTTGCAATGGTTTCCGAAAAACTGGACTGGTCCCTATTTGTCGCCATATTTTTAGGGACTGTGAATTTGGAATTCAAGAGCACTTAGAAACACAAAACGAAAGGGACGAACAAATAATAGAACCAAACCATGAACAACCAAATCATCCAATGCGAGAACATAGAACTCCTAGTCCACCACTACCTCATCAACAACTTGTTTCTCCGAAAGACATCTGTCCAATCCCTACATATAAGAGAGATACCACTAAAAAACCACATGCCAGATCAGGAAAGGCTTCAGTAATTACTCTAACACCCTACAAAGAAGAATTAGAGCAAAGTTTGCAGAAGAAAAAAGCAAAAAAACTAGTACCCCAGCTAAACTTGGATTGTGTATTTGCTCCAGAAAAAAACATTTCAACAAAAGGTGTTAGATCAAAAAAAACAGCAACGCCCGAAGAAAAAATAGCAGATGAAGACGTAGGTCAACCTTCTACATCAAAAGGCAAAACATCAAGAAGGAATCGGAAAGTTTCTTTGAGTTCAAGCTCAGATAACAGTGAAGACTTTCCATTAGCTGATTCATCGTCCAACGAAAGTGGAGAAGACAACGCGGAATGTTTATTTTGCACAGGCAAATTTGGTGTTACCAATGTGGCAGGTGGGCACATGAAGACTGTGGGAAAATAAAGTCCAGCACATTTACTTGCCTTTTCTGCGAAGGAAAGGGCTTTTTTGAATAGTATCTCAAATTAAGGTACCTGTCTCAAGTTTAGATACCTTGCTATACCAAATTAGGGCACCTTTTATTTTTAATGTTAAATGTCGCAAAAAAATTAAATGTATTTTTTTGCAAAAATATATGTTTTATTCGCTTTATTTTTTTTTTTTGTTGTGTTCTAGAAACATTAAATTTAAGTTTTTGAAATAAATGTTTTAAAAACTTTTGAATATTCTGTATTATATTTGTTTTTCAAAAAAAGTGTCTTAAATTTTGTGCCTTTCCCCTATCATTATGTATGACATCAACAAAATAAAGTTATAAAAATCTGTTTTTATTTAATGCCTATTTATACCTGTTGATTATCTGTAAAATATGCGCCCTCGGTGATTTTCGAATTTAGTATTGCGCCCTTAAGGACAAACAGTTTGCCGACCCCTGGTCTAAGGTACAATAAACTGATTGTGAGTACGTCTAATATTTATTTCTTTGACCTAACTAATACTATTATTAGTATCGCTTTTGGTGTAGGTATTGTTCACTCAATATATGGAATTGAGTTGGACTCGTATTTAGTAAATAGTTATGATTGAAACATTTTTTTTATTTAGTTTAATAACAGGTTTCAATTTAACAGTGGTAATGTTAAATAATGATTATAATTATTATGTAATATTCCCAATTATGCATACTTTATTCGTATTAAAAATGTTAAATTTTAGTGGTTCTATATAATATACATTGTAAATATACACGGTGTCCGTAAAGTATGGAACAAATTCTTTTTTAGCTAAACAGAGCATTTTAAGAAATAATCCTGAAACACGTCGATTTTTGATTTTAATTTACCGTATTTTAAAATAATATTCGAATATACAGGGTGAATTACTTTCGAGTAATGACGTCACCGTCATTTTTTTTTAAATGGAACACCCCCATTTTGTCTCAATTTTTGGATTACTCTAGCTGAGCTGATTCCAAAAATGTATCACATGTTGATTCAAATTGGTACAGGGTGGACAAAAATACAATAGTTTTGTGTGTATTCATAAAGTAACGCGTTAGTTAAATTAACAATATTATCAAAAATACTTATTGTCTAGCGGACAGAATATGATAAAATACATGACTTTATAAATGTTCGAACTGCAGCCCTTGCTGTATTTGACAGTAACCCAAACGTTGTACAAATTCTTGTTGAACCTTGTTTATTGTGTCTTAAGAAATATTGTTTATTGCTGTCCGAATTCTCTGTTGTAATTCTTGAATATTTGCTGGTTTCGTTTGATACACAACATTCTTCAGATGGACCCACATAAAATAATCCAAAGGATTGAAATCTGGTGACCTCGCTGGCCATTCAATAAGTCCACGTCTACCAATCCACCTGTTCGGAAAAATTTCATCTAGGTACTTTCTAACATCTACAGCATAATGTGGAGGTGCACCATCCTGTTGAAACCATAAAGTTTCATCAAAACCTCAAGGATTACGTCTGCTGGGAAACAAATTATGTAAAGTAGGTACGAGATACCCCCTTAAAAACTCAAGGTACGATGCCCCGTTTAAATTACCTTCGAAAAAGTAGGGTCCGATGATTCGATTTCTTACAATTGCAGCCCATACCTTTTGCGAGTATTGTGTATGATGCTCACGCATCCAGTGGGGGTTTTCTTTTGCCCAGTATCTACAATTCTGACGGTTAACCTCACCATTTAACGTGAAAGTGGCATCATCAGAAAAAATAATGTTTTGTACCAAGAGAGGGTTTCGGTGGCAGTTATCCATCATTGCTTCGCAAAATTGCATTCCTCTATCGGGACCATCTTCGCTTAATTCCTGCACAAGTTTGATTTTATAAGGATGCCATTTTTCAAGCTTTAATAGTTTGTGTACCGTTGTTTTGCTAACACCGATATCGCGACTAACTTTACGAACAGAAGTGTGCGCATCTTCTTCAAAACTAAGTAAAACATCTAATGCTGTATCAGCATTTGCAGGGAGATGACCTGATTTCCGTGCATTTTCAACCGTACCAGTTTCTCGAAATTTATTTTCAATCTTACTGACTGTTGAACGCGTTATAGGTCTTTCTGGATATTTATCAATAAACAAATTGCACACTTCCATCTGAGTTCGCGATCTGTCTCCATACACAATCATCATAAGTATTTCAATTCTTTGCTCTACACTCCATTTCTACTTCAAATTAAATCTGAGCAATAATTAAAACATTCACAAATACCAAAAATATTGTAGTACAAAACTGTCACTGAACATCAATAAATTACTAAACAAATAATGACATTTAACAAAAACATAGCCTACTATGTTTCAAATGTCATGAAGAAGAAATAATTTCTTTCATATTCTGTCCGCTAGACAATAAGTATTTTTGATATTGTTAATTTAACTAACCCGTTACTTTATGAGCACACACAAAACTATTGTATTTTTGTCCACCCTGTACCAATTTAAATCAACATGTGATACATTTTTGGAATCAGCTCAGAAGTAATCCAAAAATTGAGACAAAATGGGGGTGTTCCATTTAAAAAAAAATGACGGTGACATCATTACTCGAAATAATTCACCCTGTATATTAGAATATTATTTTAAAATGCGGTAAATTAAAATCAAAAATCGACGTGTTTTAGGTATTTCTTAAAATACTATGTTTAGCTAAAAAAGAATTTGTTCCATACTTTACGGACACAGTGTATAAATCATGTATTGTAGGTACAGATAGAAAACATCTTACCTTCACAGATATTTTAATTACATTCAATTAAACAGGGTTTCTGAATTTAACAACAATACTACAAATTTACTAAGTGTAGTAAAATAATTAGTCTATTTTTTATATAATCTATATAAAATTATTATAACTTTAAACATGAGATGACAATAGTCTAGATTTTATAACGAAATGTACTATAATATTAGGTGTTTTTTATATATGTAGTTTCGTATCTTTAGGATCTACTATATTTTTAGGACATCCTGTGTAAATAAATATTGAATAGTAATAACTGTCAAATGTTCATAATATCGTGTTTCAAGACGCTTGAATGAAAACCTAATTACAAATTGTGAATTTGATAAGTTTAAAAAAATTAACGCCCTGTACATTTAAAACCTGTTAGATTGGTCCTAAATTTAAACAAACTCACCAAAAATAAACACTACCTCTGCAGTACCTCCGAATAATATCACAAAGTTCATAAGTTCACTGTCGTGTCTAAGAAAAAATTAATCAAACTAATTCGCATAGGCCGAAAGCTTGTATTTTAAGAGTTATTTTTTAAATCTATTTTAATTCAATTTTTGATAAATGAACGACATATTGAAACATTCGAACGTCAAGGAAACGACGCCATGTTCATAACTAAACGATAAGGATACGAAGGACGACGTTCGCTGGATAACAGGATCAATGAGATTCAGTGGTGGCGTCATAGATAAATGAATGGGGAATTATTTATATAAGTACCTACGTGTATACCTTTTAACTTCCTACAGGATGGATGACACGTAGAAAAAGACTCCATTAATAATCTTACTCTTAATAGAAGTTCTTTTAATGGAGATTTAAGAAAATTATTTTGACTATTGTTGTATTTTTGGATTATTCTGAACAAAGTAGGTCTCTTGTAATTTTTCTGTAAACGTGATCGTTTATGAGGAATCGAGGATCGAGGAACAATTGGAAACAAAACCGCGCAAAATTACGATTTTCGAGGCTTAAAAACACACGTAAAAAATATTATTTTTTAATTCATCAAGGACCTAAATGCAAGTTCAAACCTTGTTCTATCATTTCCCGAAAGTATTTTGGGCTTATTTCATTTTAAAATATTGTTTTTTAAGCGTTGTTGAAGCACTTATGATACGAGGAGCGCTCAGGATGCGGGGTGTATAATAGAAACAAGATCTATGGCATAAATGTTGCGGGTTTGAATTCTGTTTGTACCGAGTGGTCCAATAAGCCGATCTCACGGCTATATATCAGAAACTATTCATGTTATAACTTTAGAAGAAAAAATTCCTTAGTAAAAGTGGCCAAGAGAAATCGCAGGAAATAACTTTCAAGTTTCTGGGTTAACCGCTAGGGGGCGTAACCTGTGAAGAAAAATTTGAAAACCAGTTTTTTGTGAAATATGCCCAATTATACCAAGTGAATAAGTAAACTAGAAAGAAGCCTAAATTCCGCACAAAGTTGTTCAAGTACTTTTTTTTTATTTTTTCAAATAAAGGGTGGGGGAGAGTGGGAAAATATTTGTGGATAAATACCTATAACTTTGGTTTGGATTAACCGATTTTAACCAAATTAGTGTCATTAGAAAGAGTGTGGATGATTGAATTTTCATCTACTATAAAACAATTACATTTAGTTTTAATTGTCATGGGTAGAGGGTACTTTTGAATAGAAAAAATTAAAATTTGTTTTTCTTTAAAATGTTTATTGGAAACACTTATTTATTGTAAATTATATTGGAACTGGATTAAAGTCGTAACAAAATGGCGCAAACCGCATGTTGATAGCTTTTGTCGAACTCGAGATATGAATAAAATCGCATAAACATAAGTAAGTATAGTATTGACTCACCCTTTATTATAACTTAAAATTAAATATGTGACAGATCATACAAATATCTCGATCATTAAAACTTAATGTCCAGTTAAATGTTCAAATTGTTTTCCATCGTTGTCCACACAAAGATGTAATCTTTCGCTCGTAGACATTACAGCTGCTTCAATCTCAGCTGTTGATATACTATTTATTGCGTTTATAATGCGCTGTTTCATGTCATCTCGCGTGGTTGGTCGAGTTTGGTACACTGTCCTTCAATCTTCCCCACAGATAAAAGTCCAGACATGTTAAGTCTGGAGATCTAGCTGGTCATGAAAATATACTTCCCCTTCCAATCCATTTATTTGGATAACTTGCATAAAAATAATCTCAAACTCGTCTGGAAAAGTGCGCAGGACACCCGTCATGTTGTAATATCATATCTCTTCTTGTTTGTAAGGAAATATCTTCCAATAAAACAGGCAAATGATTTTCCATAAAATCCAAATATGTTTCGCCATTTAAAGTTCTATCAAAGAAATATGGACCTACGATCTTTCCATCAACTATACCACACCAAACATTAAGACTCCATCTACCTTTAACCTGCACCTCACGTATCCAGTGCGGATTTTCTTCAACCCAATAATGCATATTATGTAGATTAACACCACCCGCACTATTAAACGTAGCCTCGTCTGTCCACAAAATCTTTGACATGACATGCGGTTGTTCTTCTGACCTAAAATCCAATTGCAGTAATCCAGCCTTGCATCAAAATCTCTCTCATGTAAAGCTTGGTGGAGAACTACATGATAAGGATGCAGTTTAAAAAACAGAACAACAAATATTGGTGAAAAAGAAACCACTATATTTATTAAAACTCAAAAAATCTTAAAAAATCCACAATTGTTTCACAAGATAAATCGTGCATAAGTATTTTTAAAATAACAGGTGAATCTAAAGTTTAAAGGGAATTCCAAGTTTCTGACCTAAACGTTCACTTTATAATATGAAAAACCAACTTGGGATGTTTTAAAATCCTTAGAACGGTAGTTTTGGGTATGTTTAATTCTATAGAGATTTGCCGACTACTTATATGTGGATTCTGTTGAATTAAAGCAAGAGCATTGATTGAATTATCTTCGGTCATACCTCTACTACGTAGTTTAAAACAATATTATGAAGAGTAAATTAGGTGAATTATGGGATAGTTTCGACCCTGACTTGTGTAAATCCTTAGTACGAACAATCCCAGACAGAATTGCTGCGGTTGTAAAGGCGCGTGACGATGTAGCCCCATATTAAAGCAGTAATTTTTTGAATTGTCCGAACATTTAGTTGTCCTGATGTTATGCAACATTTTCTTTATTTTGCCGCCAACGCTACAATTCAAAGTTTATAGAGACCGGACCATTTCAATATTTTGTTATTAATGATAGAGTTTAATGTATTTTTGATCTCGTTCTTTGGTTTAATAAGCAAAGTTGTGAAGATGAACGGTTTCAAATCTTCTCTTTCCGAACATTTAGTTGTTAGGGTTCGTATATACTTTTCTCTTGTCAGTTCCTAACTTAAAAATTCAACTGTTATATGGTTTCTCTTTACTCAAGCATGTATCGAAAAGCAAGATAGAGTTTAAAGAAAATTTCTTATGTAGGTACTATTTGCTGTACTTGTACTTTTAAATTGCTTAGACCATATTCTTATTCTGGTATGATCCATTTCTTGATTCTCTTCTTGCCAAAAGAGTTAACTTTGACCTGATCTGTATTTTTAAGCTCGTTAATGGAGTAATCCAACCTCTTGAATTGTATTAACAGATCTTAAAGTAATAAAATCATTTGTTCTCATATTCCTTCCCGTTCACTGCGTCAGAATTCACTTTCCCATGTTCCTCATAGCAGAATTAATTATGGTTCAAATATAGGTCCGACTTTTGATCATGCCAATCAGTTGTCTCATGAGATAGATATGTTTAATTTATGTATCAATAGCTTTATTTATTATTAATTTGAAGTATGTACTAAAATACGAAAATGATACTTTGTATAAATAAGTATGTACGTACTGATTTATTATATTCATGCATAAAGCTCGGATTTATAGGCAACAAAAATTGAAGAAAAAGGCGCCTATATAGGCAAAGATTTCTATTAAAAAAGGCAGGAATATTAACATTTAGGCAAAATATAGGCAATAAAGGAATATAACTTATTAGATATCGTACAAAGTGAATTAACGTAATATTAACTTAAGGCAGGTATATTTACACATCATAATCATAACATTAGTATAAATAAACTAGTAACTAAATAACTGTAAATTAATAATTAAACATTGTAACCACTTAAAATTTTATCATTAATAGAAACAACTAAATGTTTTTCAATATTTTCGGTCTTAAAACTATGTCTTCGATCACTTAAAATTAATTTGTACATTGAAAACGAACGTTCGACATCGACAGATGTAATTGGAGAATATTTCAGAGCGGATAATAAATCTGGCATAATTTGAAATTCATCGGAAAATGTCCCATTCAAAACTTTAGCAACATTAGATAAAAACGAAAAACCTTCATTCTTGTCGAAAACATATTTCATTTTTTTAAAATTAATTGACCGTTACTTCCAGGTGCCGATTTAATTTTGGTCTTTAAATTATCTATTAATTTTACTGACTCACATAAATTTATCTCTTGTTTTTCTAATAAGGTAATTGTGGTAACTATTAATTTATAATTGTCATTGATATAAGCGAATTCCTGTTTCAATTTGGGATTTTTTAATATTTTTTTTGCTTCTCGAATGGCTTCGGAAATATCATCATCAAATTCTGACATAACTAATTCTATTTCATTGCAGTGTTCAAAGTAAAAAAAAACTGCTTCGAGCCAGGTTCCCCACCTTGTAATTACTGGTTAAGGTGGCAAAGGGACACCGGGAAGTATTTCTTTATATATTTGCACCCTCAACGGAGCCTTTACAAAAACTTTTTTCATAAAATTTATAAAATTATTTACCAACGGAAACAGATTTCTTATTTCTTCTACACAAGTGCAATGAATTAAATTAGGATAAAAAATCTTTAAATTAACAGCAGCTTTTAACATATATGCCGCAGCATCTGAAAGCATTAAAACTATTTTATTCACTGGTATAGCGTTGGGTAAAAAGAGGTTTGTTAAACTATCTTGTATAAATCGACTTATTGTTAAATTGTTTGTTTTTTCCAATTCTTTAACGGCAACTAAATAAGGTTTTCTCGCAAAGTTTTCGTTCAAAATTCCAATCATTAAATTAGCTATAGACCTGCCGCATACATCTGTCGTTTCATCCACGATAATATACAAAAAATTGCCCTCTAACTCCCGCTTAATTTTTGAAATACATTCCACATAACATTTTTCCACAGTATGTTTTCTCAATGTAATCTCGTCCGGTAAGGATTTATTAAGATATTTTTCGAAAAAGCATTTAAAACTAGGGTTATTAACTTTATATAGAGGAATGTTGGATGCAATCATCATCTGGCATAAATCAAATTTAAATGCGTCTTCCTCCTTTTTTTTAACTGCTTAAACTATCCCGCAGAGATATTTGGGCTAACTTAGAGGAATTTAATTTTTCCAAATTACGTTTATGAAGTGGGGTTCCACAATGCTGGTCAATAAAGTACTTTTTTCTACTTGAAATCTGAGAATTTAAAAAAAATAATTAGAATTCTAAAACCGCTTTAGAATTTAGTTATGTTGTGGGACGAGAAAAAAAGAGAAAAAATAAAACTTACCGATTTGCCGCATGGTTTACAAAATGCTCCATCTCCTTCTAGAGAAAGTTCCGAATAAGGTGCGATCCATAGCCTTAATTTAGATGTCATCTTTTCACACAAATATCTAAAACGTTTTAAAACGTGTTCTTTGCTTTTCGGTATACGCAACAAAACTAAACTAGGATATAGCAATTTGTGACTAAACTCTGATACAGTAACCGACTGTACAACTGATAATAAACTAATAAAGCTTAGGGATTTCCAAATAGTTAACCCTCAAGTCTCGATCAGGTACATTTTCCTAGAAATCTGTTATATAAACAAACCATTGATATTTTATTATTGACCCAAAATTTTATTATAGAATGGTTTAGTAATAGAATAATATCATGGGAAGTGCCATAAAATTTTAAAAAAGGCACAAATAGGCGGAATTTACGAAAAAAGGCAAAAAGTGCAAAAAACAATTATAATAGGCAAAATAGGCAAAAAAGGCATTTTGCCTATAATCCGAGCTTTATTCATGCATATTTTATTTTTATTTGTAATTTTATGTATTGTATATTTCTTTAATGCTGCATTCTTGTATTATTTTAACAGTGGATTTTTTCCATTTGTTATTAATTAATAAAAAAATAAATCTTCCATTATCTATTACACATTTCCCCGAAACTTTCACAGACCTGCTATATATAGGGTCTCTGCTAACACCTATGACGCTTTTATTTGGCCCTGGTGTATTCAAGGCTTTTGTATCAAGACGATATCGAAACCCTCTTAGCAGGAGTAATTTTGGAGAAAGCTTTCCTATTGTGCTGAAGGTTCACCTGTAGGAGCTTGATTGAGTTCATGGAGACATATTTGCTATCTCTTTTTGTCACGTTTCCATTTTATTTCCACGAGTTATGACGAAATGCGGTCAGGCACAACTGACTAGCATCCCCTAGGTATGAAAGTGTTACACCTCGAAATTGGCGGAGCGCAGCAGTAGCAGAACTAATCTCATCATACGATGAGTTGTATGCTACTAATTGATCATGGTCTACAAGTGTATGTGTGTATGTAGATTTTGTGTGTGTGGGTGTGTTTTTGTATCTGTAAGTGTGTGTCATATTAAATCAACAAAACTACAGTTATTGACATAGCTGCAGTGCTTACGTCATGTTCTTAGTTGATCCACTGGTGTTTATTTGGTTATATCTTATTCACATCTATGGTAGGTCCTATACACCCACAAGACTGTACTATTAGCCATTGGAGTATGCTGTATCGAAGATGAGAATTTCCTCATTCAGTCTGTTCTGTGTTAATTGGAAGTGAACTTGGCTCACAGTCTCAGGCCGGCACTCATTTAAATGGTCAGACAACAGCTACTGGAATACACAAAAAAAAAATAACATATTCGTATTGAAAAAAGTATAAGGAAGACTGGTGGAAAATGCGTTATTGAAAAGAATAAATAAGTTATTTTATTTCATTATTAAAAGATTCTTCCTTTTCCACGAGGAAAATGAATTTCCCGTTTTTGGTTGTATACCATAAATCACAAAAAATTTATTCAAAAAATCCTTTATAAAAGGTACAATAATATAAAAGAACCCTTTCGGGCTACATCACAGAACGTGTTCGGAATGACTATTGCATAGATAAAATTTAACCGTAGATTAATCAACACATAAATGTTCATGACAAATATCCCACTGTCTGTAATTCTGATTCATCTGTGTTAGCATAAGTCGAACTTCTACCATTTTATCATGTGCTGATAATGCTGTATTGTCGGCAAGGTGAATGTAACGCTTTATATCTAGAAATCTACTTCTAGACATATATGCACAAACAAACGGCACATTTAAATCTTCGGGAAGATAGATAAATAGATTTAGAGAGGTGGTCTTTTGGCCTATTCCACTGCGATCTTTTCAGATCTATTGTGGTCCTCTAGTCCTAGATAACATTCTCTAGCCTGACCCTTTTTATAAAGTCTAATAGCTTCGAGACTGTACCTTAGAACCTGCACCAGAGGCTGTACCAAAGAACCGCAGGTTTGCCAGACTGTCATACTGACATAAAATGTGCTCTGCTGTTTCTTCTTCGAGGTGACAGAATCTGCACAGGTCATCATCTGATAATCCATCAGCTTTAAGTGCCTATTCAGCTTACAGTGCCCTGTTAGAAGACCTACTATAGCTTTGACTGTTTTCCTGTCTTTGCTTATTAGGTCTGCCGTAAATTTAGGCGAATATTCCATAATGGACTGTTTCGCCTGTCTTTGTCCTGGTGAATTCCTCCACCATTTCATAGATTTGTGAACTACCCACTTCCTTCTAGCCGTTCTTGTTACTGACTGCAACGCCGCAGAAGGATTCCGGTCCAATTAATGGCATTGATAAGCCTTGTTTAGCCATTTCATCTGCTTTTTCATTGCCCTTATGACCCTCGTGCCCCGGTACCCAGGCTACCGTAACCTTGCTACGGTCTCCTAGTTTGTTTAGGGCACACACACAATTCCATACTAGCTTAGAATTGTCCTCTACAGAATTAAGTACCTTAAGCGCTGCTGGGCTATCTGTGAAGATGGCAACTTAACAGTACTTAAATAACAGAACGTAATTTCCTGACTTTCTGTTTCTTCCACGCATTGATTGATTGCTGTTATTTCCGCCTGGAAAACTGATCTGGCTTCACCCTTTATAAAGATATGAAGTGGTGGTAGATTCAGCAGGACTTCCAAAGATGCAGTAGGAGTTGTTTTTATGGCTCCCGTAATACACAGGCATGCTATGCCATCTTCGGGAAGACTCCAGTACATTCTTTCACTCGGTAGTTGGTGATATCCTGTGAGAAATAATACACCGACAAATGTTTGTATATCTGCCTTGGATACAAAGAAACTATGATTGTTGCAATGATAAGAATATAAATTAGTTTAAGTAACTATGTTATCAAATATATTGTCTTCAAATATCTCAACTTCATTTAAGTCTTGTAATTCATGTTTAACGATTTCAAACCACTCATTCCACCCTGATGTTTCTACCATACTAATATTTGTATAATTTTTTTCCATTACGGGCCTTAACACTTTTGTTTTCGTAATCTTTTTAACCACAGTGTCACAGGTACATCCTCTAAGTCTTCGTCTGAAGAGCAATGAACTTCAATTTCTCCTACAAGAGTCTTCGGGTAGTGTCAAATTTCCTTCCTTCATCCTTCTTTTCCTTTCTTCCTTTCACTTCCTTTTCCTTCTATCATCCTCAATGTCTTCCTCATCAGTTAGCATATCTAGATCTGGAGTCACTTCTAAAGCTGAAGGTAAACCTTCGTATTTCTTTCCGTAGAAATTTCGAACACTAATACTCTCAAAATCGTCTAGTTACCATATCTGTAACAAAATTGTACAATATCAAAAATACTTCCATACTCTCCCTATTCTCTCGTACTCCCATATCAAAAACCCTCTTATGAGTACAAACTAATTTTAACAACAAATAAATCTCGTTATAACTAAAATTCTGAAAAATTAATCACTTAAGCCCTTTACTAAACTTATTAAAAACCAATGTAAACCATTTGATGGTAAAAAGAAGTAAATGAGAGAAACTTATAGACGCATATGCGTCTATATTCTTTGGTTATCGTCTTAGGGGTATTTAGTTTCCTGTAATTACTAAGCATTGCAACTATTTTATTGTAGTAATTAGTACAGTGGAAGCTAATGGTTTAAGTAAGTATACTCAGTAAAGGCAATATTCCAAATTAAATAAAATCAAACTTCAACGTATTCGAAAATCAATTTAATTATTACAAAATATAAAACATATTAAACTTTCTGTACAAAAAATATATTCTACTTATATGGCAGCATGGAAATGTTTATAAATGGCAGCCCTATCAAAAACTTCCTATGTATTAATGTATTCGAAAATCAATTTAATTATTACAAAATATAAAACATATTAAAGTTTCTGTACAAAAAATATATTCTATTTATATGACAGCCTGGAAATCTTTATAAATGGCAGCTCTATCAAAAACCCTATGTATTAATGTTTTCATCTGGAATTGTCATGTCCCATATGCCTAAAAAATATTAATGAATTAATTATTCCAAAGTTATATTAATACATAATTCGTAAAAAATATCCTCTAGAGTACAATATTTCCAGAAAACCTACTCAAACAGATCATGTTATACATGAAACATCTAATTTCAACCCAACACAACATGGCTACTTTCAACAGTTACATTTATAAGCTTCTCAAATTTCCTCTTTCTAATGAGAACTTCAATTTAGAAGTTGGTACTCTTAAGCAAATTCCTTTCAATAATGGTTACGATCCTAACATAAATAAGCTTCTAAATAGAGTAAAAATTAAATTTGCAGCAAAGCTTGCTTATTCATCACAATGCTTGCTTCATCCCAATGCCACAAATAACATCAGGTTTTTCTTCTTTACTTATATCAGTAACATTTCCAAAAAAAATATCAAAACTTTTTACTTCTACAATTAAGGATATCAAAATATCTTTTAAGTCACACAACACTTCAGGTTCCTTTTTAATTAACACCAAAGACAGGATGAACACACTGGATAAGAGTGGTATTTATAAACAGAAATGTGATGATTGCGATGCCTCTTACGTAGGTAGAACCATCCGAAAGTTGTCTGTTAGAATCACAGAACATTTAAACAGACCAAACTCTTAAAAGTCCACTAAGACCAACAGTCCAGTAAACATAATTTCAATATAAATCCTGGTTCATCTATTTTACATGGCATTGGTAGGAAGAAAAACTACTTGGAGTTGGACTTATTAGAACATTTGGAAATTACTAAGGAAACAAATTAAAACCCTCACTAGCTTAATACTCAAATGAATTTAAATTGTACTAAATTTAAATCAATTTTTTTAAATTTTATAGCAGCTTCACGTAGGATACCCAGCTCGACTGTTTAGATTTCCTACACCGATTATATCCATTAAGAGTTTTATTAATTTCATATTTTAATTAATATTAACATTTCATTTCATTGCTAAACAAGCTTGTTCGTGATCAATTGATCTAGAGTTGGCGTTAATTACACTCTCCATATCTTTTCGTAATTTAGATATGCCATTTCCACAGTTGTATATTTTAACATAGTTGGTCTTGTGTAATGCTTTGGCATTTTCAATTTTATAGTTTTCCTATTGACTGTAAGTTTGACTGAACCAGTGGTATAATAATTAAGTGTGAACACAAATTGTTTTCAACTTTGATTTTTCAATATTCGAACTTCCGAAGCGGTAGGTCGACAATAATAAGCGCCCAGTGTCTTTTGCCACTAATTAACTCGATTTTAAATTAGTACAGGTGGTTCAAAGTTTGACATTAACTCAGTGTAATAAATAAGTCTATAAGCGACCCCCCCATGGGGGACGCGATTTCCCCAGAGACGCCAATAGGTGATTTAAACTTTTCATGTGTTAGTGATAATAGTGAAATGTATGTTAATGAATCCAGTTTAATCGAAAATTTTGATGATTCGACTGCAAAAATAATAAAACGAGTGACCGTACTACAACATTGCCAGAACCACAAATAACACAAAAAGCAGTAGCGATAAAATTTTTCAACGTCAAATCAGATAAGTACAATTTTAATAATGTTTATGTTTATATAGAAAAAACAAACAATGAAAATATAGGCCGTTTGCATCTCTTAACTGTCGCGCATATTTTGCATAAAAAGTTGAATATTCCTAATATTATTGAAATTAAAGGCATTGGAAAAAACAGAATTAGAGTTCTGTTAAGGTCTATTTCTGATGCAAATAATTTGGTTAAAAATTTAAAGTTAAAACATGAAAATTTGGTAGCTTATATTCCTAATCATCTACTAGAAATTAAAGGTCTAATCAGAGATGTTGATACCCAATACGATGAAAATTATTTGTTAGATAACAGTGAATCTCCCTCCCCCATATTAGGTTTTAAACGAACTTTTAGAAGGGCTGACACGGAAGGAAAAACTAACTATGTACCGAAAAGGACTGTAATAGTCACCTTTGAGGGAAATATTTTACCTAGCTCCATTGCAATAAATAGTGTATTTTTTCCTGTGGAAACCTATATTGGCAAGGTCACTCAGTGTTATAATTGTTTGAGATTTGGACATATCTCCAAGCAGTATCGCAGTACACAGACACATTGCATAAAATGCGGGAAAACCAAAAATGAAGATCATGCGTGCCAGGATAATGATATTCAGTGCATCCATTGCAATAGTAAGGATCATGTATCCATTTCCAAGAAATGTCCAAAATATGAACTGCAGAAGAAGATCAAAAACGTAACGATTGAGCAAAAAACTTCTTTCATCGAGGCAAAAACTTACTGTGAGTCATCCTTCTCGGGATTGTTCACTCAGAATAGATATTCCACACTAGAAAATATCGGAAATAGTTTTCCTCCCCTGTCACCATTCACAAAAAATTCAACCCCTTCTGCTGCCACGCAAGTAGTCACGCGTAGAAATCAAAACATATCATCAAATAATACATCACAACCCTCTTCAAGTCACTATAGTAAAGCGAAAAAACGAAAATTAATCTCTCCTACCCCACAGTCCCCACATAATGCACCTATGTTTCCTTTTAATTTTGGCCCCACCAGACCCCTTCCTGCTAATTTAAACATCCCTAATTGTCAAAATAAACCAGATCAGACAGTTTTACAAACACTTATTTCCAATTACATTTTTAATTTAATCACAAATATTCAAACTGTAGATGATATAAAAACAATAAGTCAAGATAGTATTTACCATGGAATAAAAACGATTTTGGAGGATATTATCAATAAATAACATCTTCACAGAACTTAAATCATTAAAAATTTTGCAATGAAATGCTCGATCCGTTGTTTCGAATAAAAACAGTTTACTTCATTTTTTAATAACTGAAAATATTGGCATTGCCTTATTAAGCGAAACTTGGTTCAAACCAAATCAGAATTATATATTTAAAGGTTATAATGTAATTCGCTAAGATAGGTACGACGGGTACGCAGGTGTTACAATATTAATTAAAACAACCATACCATTTTGTCAAATAAATATTAGAAACAATTTTAACGATGAAATTTTAGTCTGAGGTGCTATCGTAAAAATTAATACAACAGAATCAAGTTTTCTATCTATATATAGACCACCTACAATTTGTACTTCCAAAAATCCCCGCCTGTCACGCGGGAGACCGGGGTTCGATTCCCAGTCGGGGAGGACTTTTTTATTAATATTATTACATTATTGTCATTTTTAAATACTTATGGATATTGCATTTTAATTTGTATTGTATTATTATATGGAATTATGTTGCATTGTATTGTAGTGTATTTTTGAAGTTATACTTCTATACGCGCGGTCCACGTTGGAAATTTGTACGGGAGTGAATCGCTGAAATCATTACATATGTAAGATAATGAGTAAGAGAGAGACAGACGATATATTTTCTCTCCCTTCCTCTCTCGGGAATAAAAATGTTCCTTTTGTATATATATTTAATATTATCTATATAATAATATCTATATATTCTGTGTAGATAATTATATATATGTATATATATATATATATATATATATATATATATATAATATAATATTTATTAATATTATTATTTATGTGATATGTTTTGTATTATTTATTAAATGTTCATAATTAGTTTAGTCTTTTGTATTTCAAAATAATAATCTCAATAAATCACTGTAATATGACGTAAAACTGTCAATTTTGAAATCCATTTGTGTCATGTCTAATTGGCAAATATTTTACGTGTTTGGTTCATACGCTGGTGGATGTGAGTTCGAATCCCAATATGAATTTACAACATAATCCGAGTTGTTGGTTTTTGAAGTTATACTTCTATACGCGCGTTCGACTGTGGAAATTTGCACGGGAGTAACAAGCCTCGTTAGGCATGTTAAATTATAAATTAAAACTTGTAAATATCTCAAGAAAGTTCAAATGTGTACTTATATACACAACAAACAACAATTAAATATTGTATTTGTCAATGTCAGATAAATTGACAGTTGTATCACCAAACAATATTTTTTTTATTAATATTTTTATCATGTAAACATATGCGTAAGTAAGTTACGTATATTATCATTTTTAAATACTTATGAATATTGCATTTTAATTTGTATTGTATTATTATATTGAATTATGTTGCAGTGTATTGTATTGTATTTTTATATTAATAACAAAATTAACAATGAATTTTACTGCAGAGTATGTGTAAAAAAAATTTTTGCATTCAAGTCCTTTTATACTTATATGAAAATAAAAATATATATTTTAAAATATTGATTCAATCCTTCATTTACTTACTATACTCCTATTACAAGTCAAATGTTTATATACAGTAAACGATGCACCATATACCTGTATACCTAATTCTTTTTCGCTTTCTGCTCTCTCTTACCTATAACATTACATATGTAATGATTGTGCAGATTGACTCCTATATAAATTTGTTACGACGAACGCGTGTATAGAAGTATAACTTCTACCGGCAGTCCGACCGGACTGCCACACCCGTTTTTTTATAATGTCTCAATATCAATAGTAAAATAACAATAGTGGTAAACTCGACATAATTTCGAAAACTCAAAAATATATTTTAAGACAGATTTTTTAAGGACGGTAAACACATTGGTTAAAACCTTTCTTTTTAAACAAACTGCAACATTAGGCTTGAAAATGTTGTTCAATCTACCAAAGGCACCCATGTATCCTTCTTTGTGGATACTAGGTGTAATAAAATGCGTTATTTTGGTTACCACAAAAAATATACGTAAAAAGTTTACCTGGATACGTATCTTCGGGGGGTTGATATTTGTAACGATGTTTGGAACATTCATCCAGTCGTTTTTGCAATTCTGTAGGACTTAAATTCATGCCTGCATAAAACTAAAACAATATACAAATTATAAACGTTGTATTTACTAATTCGAATATTGTAAATGAATACCAGATATTTGACAATAAATACCTCTCGACACTGTACACAAGAAAACCCATTTAATAGTTTTCGGGCATGTCCTCGTACAACTGGTTCTGCACGTGGAGATATTTTGGGTTTTCTACAAACAAAAATATTGTTTTAAAGAATGTAATACATCTATAAATAAACGCAAAATCACCACATGTTTAATTATTCTAAAAATAAAATAAAAAGAGACGAAACTTCTGTATGGATTCGACAGAGGATTTTGAGACGTCTACAATCAGTTAATGTTTTAGCTGATTATTGAGGATCCAGCAAAGTTTTCGAATATACATTTTGTTTTTTTATTTACATTTATATTTTTAATCAGGCCTTATAATCTGCCATAATTCATAAGTATAAATTGATACAAATTAATTAACCGTTTCACTTTACGTTTCAATTACTCTTTTTTATCACCCGTCTTGTATCATGACCATGACACAAGTGTCAAAAGTAGAGTATCATCCAACTTTTGGCAATAAGTGTCCAACAGTTTCAATTTCACACTAACAAGTGTTTGCATCTATGATTATAGATGTGTCGCAACATGTTGTTGATGGTTAAAATATATATCGCTAATATAAATTTTTCACTGTTTACATTAGTACATATTTATGTCTGACGCAAATTTCGTGTAATATATATCAGATCTAAACGTACCTTAACGACGAAAGAAGTGGAAGATATATTTAGATCATTAAAAAATAACAAAGCAGTTCAGCTACTTTAGTAGAACTTATTTATCGATCGCCTAGGCTAGACTTAATTTGTCTAGCCTTTCCATAAAGTCTACTGCACCCGAGTGCTTTTTATCAATGTATGTACTCCACGTCCATAAGGGAGAACGGGGGAATGCCGGTCAGCGAGTAATGGCAGTCACCAGAATATTTACTTTTATTTGAATTTCGATCCCAGTAACGTGCTTCCACATAGTGGCCAGTTGTCCAAGTAACTTGCATGCAACTAAGCACATGCCAGTTGGTTGCTCTTGTCGCAGTAGGCAACTCGATGTTTGTTGTCTGTGCGTTGTAATTTTAACCGGCACGTAAATAAGCAATTATATAGTTGTGAACAGTGTTTTAATTGCTGCTTTCGGCACATTAAACGTTAGGATTCATAAACTATGTACATTCACATTGAAAGTTGACAAAAAATACCTCTTTCCAAAATAATCTAATGTAAATATGGCTGACTTACAATGGGGTATTGACAGTCTTTGACTGGTATAACCCCACGAGTGAGTGCCATTGCCCCATGATTGTGAAATATTTTATCTTTTACATTTTTTTAAAGTTTTATATGGCTATTTTAATATTGTTCTTTATATTTTAGAAACCACGACATCACATTCATTCGCAGTGCAAAATGGAAAGTTTATTAGAATATCGTCTAAGGATCACGCTATTCCTTTCAGTACCCTTCAAGAGAGACTTAAAAAGTCTACAACATGTGGTCCACGTCCAGGAAGAAAAGCTGTCTTTACTTCTGACTAAGAAGCCAGCAAAGTGAAATACTTAAAGACTTTGGCGAACATGTACTACGGATTGAGACCTATACAGTACAGTTCAGAAAAGTTGCGTTTGAATTTGCAGAAAAACTTAATAATCACCACAGATTTAACACAACAAGCTGGTAAAGAGTGGCTAGAAGGATTTTTAACAAGAAGTCCATACATTTCAGTGCGGAAACCTGAAGCAACTAGTCCTAACCGAACAAAAGGCTTCAATAAGCCCGAGGTGTAACCATTTTTCGAAAACCTTGAAAACGTGATGGAAAAATTTAAATTTACACCCAACAACATCTATAATATGGACGAAACAGGTATTACAACCGTTCAACAAAATTTTAGCAGCAAAAAGGCAAAAGAGAATAGGAGCTGTAACGTCTGGAGAAAGGGGACACACCACTACAGTTATTTGTACATTCAACGCTACAGGGACTTATGTTCCCCCTACTTTTATTTTTGCAAGACAACGGATGACACCACTTCTAAAAACCTGGATCTTTTTACAAATGTTCCAAAAACGGCTGGACTAATGATAAACTTTTTATTCAGTGATTAAAACATTTTAAAAAGTATGCCATCCCCAGTGAAACTGAACCAGCTTTACTAATTTTAGGCAACTATGGTAACCATATCACCGTAGAAGCTTATGAGTATTGCAAAGATTCATAAAGATGCTGTCGCTGCCTCCCCATTTATCTCATCGCCTTTAGCCTCTCGATGTCGTTTTCTTTAAACCTCTCAAGAAGGTCTATTACAGGGAATGTAATCTTTTCATAAATAGCCAGCCAACCGAAAGGATTACAGTTTATAAAATTGCGGAACTCTTTAACAAAGCATGCACAAATGTTAACAGGGTTGCTAAAACAATTTATGGATTTACATCCACTGGAGTATATCCTATAAACTGCCCCATATATTTCCCTCTAGAATCTCTAGAATCTGAGGTGGCTGGAATGTCACCATCTCATGATTTACAAACGGTGACGTTTCAAGATGTTACCCTGTTGCCTGATTTTTTAAGGAAGAAAGACCAAATAACGCCAGAAAGATGCACTCGCAAATTTTGATATCAACGCCATTCAAAGATCAGTTAGAAAAGAAGAAAGAAAAACATGAAGAGCGTTTAAAACTGTAAGAACGAAAACAAACTAAAATATGCTCTTAAAGTTGAGAATTATGTTAAAAAAAAATAATTAATTAATCTGATTATGTGGTGGACTGTCCAAATGAGACCGATTTATGTCAGGAATTTGGAGACAGTGACTCAGTGCACTTCAATGACAGCGAACTTGAAAAAAATCTGCCCAAAGGGTTTAGCCTGAAAAAACTACCGCATCAAAGTAACGTAGGTGACTTTCCTCTTGTGATTGTTTCCAATGAAAAAGCAAAGGAGAATTATCCGGCTTAAGTGATTGAACTGAGGAAGAACTATTTCCGTAAAGTTTATGCGTTCATATAGAGGTCAGTGGCACATATTTATTTTCCCAGAAGTAGATGACATGAGTTTCATCAATAAACATGACATTGTGTGAAAACTTATCAAGTTTGAAAAGCTTAGATATCGTAAAATAATGTTCCAATGGTTTGCTATGTTCATTTATTTTTGTTATGTGATAACCCTTTGTTTCCTAGGGGTTTCATTGTGAAACCACATACAAATAAATTTTTAGCTACGTCCTCAGTGGTATTCGACTGAAACCACTCACGGAATATGACGTATAAGGCTCCTCCTACTTTGAAATGTATCGCGCACCGCCATTTATATTCTCGTTATTCAGTTATTAGTTGGTAATAACACGTGTTTTGAACCGGGCTAATGGTATAAGCAATTTTGGTGGTTTTTGGATTATTTCGCTATGGCAGGTAACTTTATTTTTTATTTACAATATTAGAAACATTTGTATGTATGATTAATACTTTCTATTACTAAAAGTTTTCACTTTACAATAAGTATATTGAAGATATAAAATGCCGGTTTCATCCTGAAACCACTAGAAAACTAGATAAAATATGTACTTATTTTTTTATTTCAGGAAAAAAGTATATCCATTCAGAGAGCTAAATAATATGTCGTTGGGTGGTCTATTCACATTATTAGATAACATTCCTTCAGATGGCGAGTCAGATGAATCGAGTAGTGACGAAGAGGATTTGCTTGACATTGCGAATATGCCAATAATACTTGAAAATGACCAGCCAGACCAACATCAGACAATTCAGAGAATATTCCTGATGATGAAGCCTTCCCGGACGACGAGGACAATATTCCCCCTTCTATTTTGAGAGATATAGAATTAGCTGAAAGAATAACCTGGACTAACTCAGCGGCATCTTGCGTTACTAGTTCACTGAGGAAACCGGTCCTAAAATTCCAGATGATATGGAGAAGCCAGTAGATTTTTTTACACTTGTTCCCCGGAACTCTAATTGACAAAATTGTATTCGAAACAAACCTGTATGCTCTTCAGAAACGTGGTGGAAACTCTTCATTTACACCAAGTTCTGCTAAAGAAATTCAAATTTTCATTGCAATCAATATATTGATGGGAATCAAAAGGTTGCCCAGTTATGTCGATTACTGGTCACCTAGAGAGGAACTACGAGATCACTATATAAGTTCAGCTATGTCTAGAGATCGGTTTGCTTGGCATCTAGGAAACATGCATTTAGCAGATAATTCGGTGATGCCTCGTCGCGACTCTCCAAATTATGACAAGTTGTATAACGTTCGTCCTTTATTGGATACTTTATCAGAAACGTTTCGTTCTTCATATGGCCCTTCAAAACATCAATCCATAGACGAATCTATGATTCGTTTCAAGGGTCGTAGTTGTCTAAAGCAATTTAAGCCTCTAAAAACCATCAAGAGGAGTTATAAAGTTTGGGTTCGATCTGACGAGAATGGATATGTTTGCCAATTTCAAATATATGTTGGAAAAACTAACGATCAACCTGAAAAAGATTTGGCCAAAGAGTTATCTTAGATTTGACTCGAGATTTGGTGGCAAAAGGATATCACGTTTTCTTTGATAGCTTTTTCAACTCTGTGCACTTACAAAAAAAACTTAAATCAGAATGTATTTATGCGTGCGGCACTGTCAGGACTAACCGAAGAGATATCCCAAAAGACTTAGCATCTGACAAAGAATTACAGATCCTAGGACAATCGGACTGGAGGGTCAGCAAAGATGAACTGGTGTTTGTAAAGTGGAGAGACCGGAAAGTAGTGCATTTTTTGTGAAATCATCAAAACCCTTCAACTGTTTCCCGCAAGCAAAAAGACGGAAATTCACAAGTCGTGGCCTGTCCAACGATGATCAAAGAATATAACCAGTATATGGGCTACGTTTACAAAACAGATATGCTGAAATTTGTGTATGAGATTGACCGCAAATCAAAGAAATGGTGGCACCGAATTTTGTGGCATTTCATAGACATATGTGTTGTGAATTCTTTTATTTTTTTCCAACAAAAAACGAAATGCGCGGTTCCAAACCTGAAATTTTTAGGTTATCTGTAGCTTCAGGGTTTTTCGGCGCCAGTGGTAGTAAACTGTCACGAAGTAGGGTTGCTTCTCCTACAGTCACAGGGAAACATTTCAAAAAAATTGTGCCGTATGAGAAACGCTTTGACCAATGTTTGCATATGCCACAACACGGGACATATAGACGATGTGCTTTTTGTAGCACTAGTAAGGATCCTCACAGAACCAGGTGGGAGTGTGCCTTAGCGAAAAAAGAACTGTTTTTCGTTGTATCATAAAAAGTAACCTACGTTTTATACTATTATATTATTTAGTTATCAGATTTTTATTTGCTTAAGAAAAATCTTTAGTTTCCTAGTCGTATCATGTCGAAACCATGGAATATTAAAAAAAATACATAAAAAAAATATTATTTTTCACTTTTTTGCCTTTTAGTAACCCGATAGCAATAACTTCGATTTTTGGAAAACTTGGCTTTTGGGATCGTTCCTGTCAGTTCTCTGCGATCTTTGAAAAAGTATCTTGCCTTGACCTCAATTCTTCGACAATTCCTTTGGAATCTAAGCCCACCCTTTCGGCTTCGTGCTGTAATTCATCTTTAAACAGGCGATATATCCACAACGTGTGTCATGGCACCAGTTACTGAGCAGACGTCTGTCGTTGCTGGATAAAGCGGCATTTTACTTTTGCTCAGGCGCCAATTTCTGACAGGTAGCTCATTGGACACCAGACTCAGTAAACCGCAAGTTTAATTTAAATAAAAATATATTCAAATAATTAACAAAAAATAGTCATTTATTTGTGTTTTTGTCTACCAGTTTAAATGTGTTGGTTTCAATTATACCATCACTGTTCCATAAAACTGGATTTATGCATTCTTAACTGTTTGTACAATTTCGTCCGTAGTTATATTAAAGGTAAGTAAGCTAACAGACTTGACATGAAACTACATTAGTTTTATCAGTTTATTCCTTAAGTTCAGTATCACTAAATTTTTATATAAGGAAATAAACTGATCCAAACATTAACGTTTCTTACCTAAAATGCATTAAATAAGACATAGTTTTTATTTATCTTTGTAAAATCTATTAATCGCTACTAGTATATAATACCGAGTTTGATAAATTTTTTATTTAGTGATCGTACAAGTATTACGTAACGCAATTAGGGGGAAGAGGTGTTGTAAAACGTTTACGGTGCGTTACAGGGGAGGGGGAGGGGGTTTAAACAACGCGTTACGTAAAATTGTTTTTCACTTAAAGAAAAAAACTATGGAATTAAAATCTCTCAAGTGGCTGGACTGTATAATAAGATAAACGCAATACTCTAGTAGATAATGCAGGAAAAGTTATCATTGATGAACGAAAAATATTTGAAACATGGAGTAATTATATAACTGAATCGCTCTGACATTACAGTAAATCAAGAGGGGCCTGAAATTTTAAAATCTGAATTTCTATATACAATAAAATCAGTCAAAATCAAAGAAAGCAACTGGACCAGACAACACCCCAGCTTTTTCTTCTTCACGTACCATGCCCTTACAGAACGTTGGTTGCCATTATAGCGATTTTAATTTTATTCACTGTCAGCCTAAATAACAGCTGAACTCTTAAAAATTATACAAGAAGACCACATCAGTGCTCTAGTTAGCTTTTTACTGCTGTATGTACTACTGTTTAAAATAACTGGGGAATTGTTAAAGTCTGTTTTTATAGCAATTCCGAAGTAACAGCGTGCAAAAAGATGCGACGAATACAGATTAATTAGTCTGATGAGCCATATATTGAAAAGTTTTTTCTTTGCATTATTCATTACGAAGTAGACCTAGATGAAACCTAGTTTGGATTTAAGAATGCGCTGGGTAACAGTGAGGCAGTTTTTGGCTTAAATGTACTTCTCCAAGATTACGAAACGGCTTTCGATAGGGTGAAGTCAAACGCTTTTGAATATATTAAGAACCAATGTCATTGATGGTAGAGATCTACGTTTCTATGAATGTTTCTAGGACAAAATGTATGATTTCAGTCACCAACCTCACAACAATACTTCCTTACAGATAGATCAACAAAACACTTAGAGAATTATTAACTTTAAATATTTGGGATCCTACATTGCAGACCAACTAGATCCAAGTAAAGAGATAAAGTGTAGAATTGAAGCAGCTCACACAATGTTTCGAAAAATGAAATCATTTTTCTGTAACCACAGCTTAAACCTATAATTACGTTCAAAGAATGATCAAATGCTATATTTTGTATTATTGTTATATAGCACTGAGACCTGGACTCTGAAAGCTAATACGATCGATTGTATCAAGCAGCAAATGCCGCTCAAATGTCGTATGTTATTAAAAACTGTTCTATTTCTAATATTACATTTTCGTTTTTAATTGTATTGCCAAATTCAGAAGTAAATATATTAGTTTATGAGTTTATTACTAAAAAAAGTTAAACTACACGACTGCATGAGAAGAACCATACGGGATGAAACCAACCATATATGTGAGAATGGAGTAAGGAATATAGAAAAAATATTTACTTTCTTAGTGACAAATCAATCCCGGGGCTTTCTTCAAACAAAATTGCTTTTGAAAATTCATCAACTTCATTCGTAGAGTCCATTTCTTCATCATTTAGATTTTCTTGATTTTTTATACTTTTGGGAGTATCATCCTTATTAATGAAACTAAGCAGCTTTGTTATACCGATTTCAGATGCATCTTCATCTTTTATCCATTCCTGGAATGTTTGGTTGGTAGCTGTTGGTTCCTCCACAATATTTGTCAATTCATTGCTAAAAAATGTATAAATAATCCAAGATGCAATAAAATCTAATAAAAATAATAGCCACAAGGAAGATCAAAATAATGCTAAATACCATATAGAATTTAGACCATGAGATTGAAATGATACAAAAAAAAATGTAAAAGTAAAATAATAGCCACTATAAATGTATATGTCAAGCTAAAATATAAAATTTTATTCTATTCTTCGATTTCTATTATGTCCAGCGAAAATCTCTATGAAGGCATCTTCAAATGTTGCTAAAGATCTCATATCCTCTAACAAAGTACTCTCAATATTAATTATTACAAAAGCTGACAACCTCTTTTGTAATGTTGTATTATATTCATGATTTTATATGCCTTTATGGAATTTAATGGAATTTAATAGTTTCAAATTTTCAGCACATTTTATAATATACCTCATTGTATTGCTATTATATAGACCAACAATATTACAAGCAAAACTAACCACCAAATCGTTAAGACAATAGTGGAAAGCTGCTCACTGTATGGTTCAGAGCTGCAGATGACAAATAAAAGAATAGAAAACAGAATAAATGCACTGGAAATTATGTTTTTGAGAAGAAGTTGCAGATTACAACTAATAGACAAAGTGAGAAATGAATGAATTAGATGAATTAATGAATGAAAAGGAGAAACTAAATGATGAGATAAAAAAACAAAAATTACTCTGGTATGGACATATTTGAAAGATACATGAGACAAGAATACTGATGAGAACTTGCAAATGGAAATCAAATAGATTGATTAATTTTAAGCCTACCTTTGTAACTATATGGAAAGAACAGATGTGAAGACATGAGAAATATGGGAATATGTGCTTGGCAGAGGAATGTGGTGAGTAAGGAGCAATGGAGAGAAATGCTTGAGAAGACTAGGACCCACGCAGGGCTGTAAAGCAGAATGATGATGATGAACAACAGATGTAGCTTCTGCCATTTCCAGTAGATTCAAAATTTTACAAACATAGCACAAAATTAATTGCTAAATTTACTAAATAGTTGGGACTAAGTTCAGTGAATAGAGTATACTTAAATCTTAAAATCACTTTGTGTGTAGTGTATTTCCATTTCTAATTTACCAATCCATTTCAGAAAACTATAGTACATTACACAAAATAATAAATTAACAACATACCTTGTTTCTTTTGTAGAAATTTCATGAAATAGCTGGGTAAGTGTTGATTTCTGGGTTTTCTTAACATTTCCTCTTTTCTTACCACTCCTTTTAGGGGATTTAGCTTCTGGAGTACACTCAATAAAAAAATTTTCTTTATCAATTCCCCTTAAAATATTTTTCTTTAGACAGTCTATTTTGTCTTTTTTATGTTTTGTAACATCCTTCTTTCTCTTTGAAATAAGTGTAGGACTGTCTTCTATACAAGTATCGTCATCTGATTTTGAGAGATCTATAATGGGAGATACTTGTTCAACATGTTTTAGAGACTGGTTTATAAAGATATCAGGGCTCTCCAAATCACTTGGTGCTGGTTTATGATCAGTGTTATTGTTAGGTAAATCCACCTGAAGTTCCAATTTTGGAATATTGTGAATTGTTTGTAAGCTGCAAAATTATGAAAGCATTAAAAATTTGAATAAAGTTCATGAAGTAGAAGCTGAAATAGCACAAAACGTTTCATCCTAAAAATTAATTTTACAGGTGCAATTAACTCACATTTAAAAATATTAAGTAGTAAGATAAATATGCATAATTGATGTGAAAATATGTGTGTCCAATTGGCAATGTCTGTGTGTGATGACTTATCAATTACTAGAATAAACTGTAACTGCCAGTCTTCTTGACACATATTTTTGTCATGCAGTTAGTGGAAAAATAATGATTTTTTAACTCAGATGTGGTTGTCAGTATATAAAAATAATATACTTAAGTATATTTTGCATGAACCATATGAGTATGATAAGCCTATTATTATTGATAATTTTGTTAAGGTAAAATATATTGCAGAATGTATTAATAAAATGACATTGCACTAAGTATCAAGTAAAGACAACTAATTACATAATGTTACTACAGTCAAGTGATAATCTGTGAAAATTGAATAGTTACCAGAACAATATTTTTTACTTTTAGTGAAATGCCTATTCAAATTAAATATGCAACTTACATTGGTTGGGCTGGTGAAGTAATTTGTTCTTTTAATTCGGTATTGTCTTTTAATTGTCTTTTTAATCCATCAAATTGTTGTTCTAATGCTTGAGATATATCTAAAAAATAGAAACATAAAGTTGTCAAGAAATAAATCTGAAAAAATGCATACTTTGGAATTCTGCTTTTAAAGCTGTAAGCAACATAGCCGCATTTTGCAATTCTTGTTTCTCATTATTATAT
This sequence comes from Diabrotica undecimpunctata, assembly GCF_040954645.1. NCBI lineage: Eukaryota > Metazoa > Arthropoda > Insecta > Coleoptera > Chrysomelidae > Diabrotica > Diabrotica undecimpunctata. The sequence goes on along the minus strand of NC_092804.1, from coordinate 130,277,895 downwards.
GAGTGTAAAACATTATCGTTAAAGAGTCTTTTCCATTGAATATAAGCCTCTGCTTCCATTATTTAAATCATAATAACAACATATTTTCAAATCAACTGTAAAGTTCCTGACATATGTCATGTCATGTGGTGTGACATTCTGCTTCGTTTTAATCTGCTCTTCTTTTAGAAATGGAATTATAATTGCGTAGAGCTAGTTGCCTATACAATGGGGCAATGTTTTGATTAAATGCGTGCGCTATGCAACTTGAGAAGGCTAATTTTATTTTTCACTTGCAAATTATTTTTTATGTTACCTTGGATACGGTTACCATAAACATACAACTTGTCTACAAGGAATTTGGAGAATTATTCCTGAAAGTAAGCCAATATTATGATCTCATTTATATCAACTATTTTATCTTTCAATTCTTATTGAATAAATATTTTGTACTATTTGTCGTACAATGGCCTGGATTAAAGCAAATACTAAATGCTTTTAAAAAACTGAATAGAAATGAAATAAAAAAGGTAAAGATTAATTCTAATGGCAGAGTAATCTTGACTTCAAGAAATCCTCCAAAAACCATGTGGAATATCATAAATAGACAACGAGGAATATCTGGGACTCTACGTCAGGCTCATACCGTCACTCCAGATGAGTTTAATAATCATTTTTCTCAAATTGCCCACAACTTAATAAAAGACATACTTGAATTACATATGATTTTTTGAAGAATATCAATGTAAATCCCTCAAAGAACTTTTCATTTTCTGAATTATCCATTCAATCAGACCCGGGATAAATCATAGACAGCTTAATAAATAAAAAAAGTTGTGATATATATGGCTTAAATGCAATATTAAGATGATAAAAAATATTATCATAAGCCGTCTTACACACTTAATAAGTCAATGCTTTAAAGAGAGTACATTTCCCTCAGTTCTAAAAAAGGGCTATTATAACACCCATATTTAAAAAAGGGGAAATTGACGCCTCTGAAAACTATAGGCCTGTGGCATTGCTCCCAGCCGTCTCTAAAATAGTAGAAAAGGCAATGGCTTTACAAATCACAAGCTTTTTTATAAGTAACAATTATTTTTCAGGATCACAGTTCGGTTTTAGGAAAGAAAGGAGCACAACTCTTGGCATTCTTGACCTAGTGTCCCGCATCTTGGAATCCGTTCATATAATGCAATTCAACACTGTTGTGTTTTGTGACTTGCGTAAGGCATTTGATTGTACGGACCCTGGGATACTCCTGAAAAAACTACAGAGGTACAACTGTCCACAGAGTGTCAAGTTGGTCCAATCATACCTTGAGAACAGGGTACAATCTGTGAGGGTGTAAGGTGCTGTCAGGGGAGAGTATTGTTAATATTGGTGTTCCTCAGGGCTCCGTCCTTGGACCCATACTATTTCTAATATATATTAATGGCCTTACAAGCATCGAATCAAACGCTACATACACACTCTTTGCTGATGACACCACAGTCTCCTTCTCAACTAACACACTTTAGGACTCCCTTAGGGATTCCAGGTCTGCACTGTCGGATACTATAAAGACACAGAATAAATAACAATCAGAATGCCCACTTTTAGATGCCGCATTTGAAGTGTGTCAGCAAGTGATCGCCATGTTTTAAACGGAAACATAGACTCGGATTGAGAAATTTGTGACAAGCTACGACAGAAGTGTAATTTAAATTTTTAGAGATTAATAATTAAGTAAACACAGATTTATAAAACATTAGTGCGAAGTATTATGACATATGGGGTTGAAGATTGGATCATAAACAAGAAAAACTGCAGTAAGATAGTAGCAACAGAGATGGAATGCCTGCGAAGATGCTGCAGAGTAACAAGAATGGCTAGGAGAAGTAATGACGAAATAAGCAAAGAACATCAATAGAAACAGACATACTAACATATATTTTTTTTTTACTAAAGACACAGAAGTGTACTTACATTAAAATCTGGTCAGTAAGACCAATTATCAATTTGTTTCGAACTTAAATTACTAATGAAATATTAAAATTAGGTGTCTACTCACTAGTATCTTTCCTATTATTTCTAATAACTAGCATTAAATTTAGCATGCATACTCGCACAACACTTTACTCTGCTTTTCACTCACTCATTATACCAGTTCAAAAGGCTTTGTTCTTTTGAGCCTTCTCTCTAGGTTCGTATTGTCGAGGAGCTGGATAGCCTCGACGTTTACATGATGATGAAGTCGTTGTTCATGGCTCCCTGCAAATTTCTTGATTATCTGATTGACGTCTTCCATCTTGAGGTCCCGGTGAAGGTTGTTGTTCCTAACGTACGTATATACTAACATATATAGAACAAAAAAAACTAAAGTGGTATGGACATGTAAGAAGAACTAGCGATAGCAGATGGATAAAGAGAATAACCGAATAGATCCCCATAGGAAGGAGGAAAAGAGGACGACCCCGAAAATCCTGGAGGAACGAAGTAGACGACGCCATGAGTAAGAGAGGCCTAAACGATGGAGAATGGGACAACAGAGAGAGATAGAAACGGTTGAGCGAGGGAAGGCAGTGAATACTGTAGAATCCCTGAATATATATAATAATTAAGTATATTTAAAATAATTTAATCTAGGTATTCTCCAACTAAAAGTACGAATAAAATAGTTCATATTATGTCTATGGTAAGCCGTAAATAAATTAAACCGGGTTAATTTTTCTATGCACACCAGATAAAATGTCACTGAACAGCACTGGTTCCATTTAAAACATGGCTGATTCCGTCTGCACGAACGAGATGCGCTTACTTATCTTGACAAGCAGAGTGGGCATTCTGATTGTTTATTATTCTGTGCTAAAGAGTGGTTCTGTATTAACAGGCTCCTGCGGTGGGAGTGTGCTATGGCTCCTGCTTAATGAAGCAAAGATCAACAGGGCTGTTTTTGCTTTTAGGGACACCCAGGATGAAAACGCAAATGTGACAAGTGTAAAGTTCCTTGGAGCAAAGCTTCAATGGGGTCAACATATTGACTATCTGAGCAAAAATCTCTCAAAGAACTTATATGTGCTTTAGAAATATAGCATCGGACGTTTCACACAAGGTCTTACGAATAGCTTATTATGCAATTTTTCATTCTCATCTGACATATGCAATCTTGATCTGTGGGCATTCGGCGGAATACCGAGAGTTTTTGGTTTGCAACGTAAGGCTGTAAAAGTTCTTGCAGGCCTTGGGTTTAGAGACGATTAGAGATTGGCCTATGAGACTCTGGGAATTATTACTGTGTCCTTCTTGTATATATATTAGAACCTTTATGTTTGTTAAAAGAAGCGGGGGCACTTTGGGACCCATGAAGAGGTGCACGATCATAACACTAGACACAGATGTGATCGTGTTCCAGCCTACTGGAGACTAAAGAGGTGTCAAACTGGATCAGGGTATTGGGCAATTAAATTTTATAACAAATTACCTGACAACGTGAAGGATTTTCCCAAAACTCAGTTTAAAAATAAAACTAAGGAAATTTAATAAAAAATTTATTTTATAGTATTGAGGAATATCTTAAATTTCAATTTTAAATTGTTTTAACTCAATCTGATATGTGTTTTTATGTACCTAATTAGAATTTAAGATTTTCTAATAGAACTATTGTTCAACTTTTATGTTGACGTGTGTTCGGCTACTGGAAAAGTTACATTATTCAATGAATTTGAATTTGAAAATTTTGTAATAACTTTAAAATAAAGACGGCCATGGTTTAACATATTTGGCTTCATCTGACGCTGGATTATTCCTTTATGTGTAAGGCCACCACCCACGTTATGTCTGTTGTCAATAAGCGCTAGTTCAAAGACTCTTCAAGAGGTGGCTCAAAACAAGAATCAATATAAAATTTTTTAGTTTCACAATGACGTTATTATTTTAGACAAAAATTATTTAATATTTTCAAAATTTAAGAGAAGTATATTCAGATATTCTTGACAAAGACGAGCTCAAAAAAGTGTTCGAGAGTAATGTATATAAAAAATTGTAATAACTTCTCGCTATCATTGGTAATATAACCTCTTTTTTTTATTTTTATTATAAAATTGGAGCACTCCTAAATTATTGCCAAAACGTAAAATAAAAGTGAAATAATGCCGGAACAGAGCAACGACTACCGGGTGGTGGTTTTCGGAGCCGGTGGGGTGGGAAAAAGTTCATTGGTTTTAAGATTTGTGAAAGGTACTTTTCGGGAGAGCTACATACCTACCATCGAAGATACATATCGACAAGTAAGGGGGCACGTTAGATGCTTCTTTTACGTTTACGTTACACCGTTTTGTTTTCAGTTATTGTTACCTTATTTTGCTACTTGATGTATTTTTGTTTATTTTTGGCTTGATGTTTTATTTTTGGTAAGTAATTTTTATTGGTTATTCATTTTTTAGTTGTTAGTAATCCTAGAATACTTATTTAGTACTTTTTACTACTTATTACTATTTACTACTTATGTATTTATTTTTTCTTTTTAAAATTGTAATCATCCTAACATTGTCCTTGTGCTTGTAAAACCTGACAAAAATTGTACTAAAAAAAGTACTGTATATGTGTTTAATAGTGTTCCCATACATCTGTGTTTGAAGGACTTATATAAATCAGTTTTGATATTTTCAAGACCAATTAAAATAACTTAAAGAAGTTATTAGACATGTGATGAACACTATTAAATTATGAACAAAACTTGATTTCTCCAAAAAATATTTGTAGAGTTTTGCAGGTGCAGTGACAATGCATTAAGAGATGGTCTTACTCATACAAAATCTGTTAACATATCGCACACCTAGTTCAATAGTGCCACAAGTGCAAAATACAATAATTTCGAGAAATGAGCAAAACGTTCTGTAGCAAACGAGTTATGCCTTGTAAATAATTTATTTTTAGAATGACTGGCTTCAAAATTACAATTTAGTTAGCAAATTATAAAGTTATTCGCTGGATCTTATTAGAATTTATTAAAAATAAAACGTTAATTGTATTTTGATAGTTATGGCGATATTGCATTGTGAAGAAAGTCATGAATAAAACGATACCTAGGAGATACGGCGGCAACATAATAAAAAAATCAACTAGTTCTTACAAAAAATATTTTTATTATTATTATTATAAGTGTGGACAAACATTTTTTTTAATTACTATTAATCAAGTCCTCATAAAAATTGTGATGAACAGGTATTATTAAGTTTTTATTGCATAGTTCCAAAAGGCGTTGCTTGGTTTTTGCGGATATCGATGGTGGCTTTATGTACGCCTTTTTTAAATCGATTACTGCTTCCACAGTTGCTGAGCGCCCCCTTGTCGATGCTTTAAAATAGACCTCTTCGAACTCATCGGCATTATAATCTATTTTATAGAAGAAAGATCCAGAATTGCTTTTAACAACTTTAATAACTTGGATATCATTTCAGACTACCTTTTCATCTTTTTTATTCATTATTATTGTAAAATTTCCTCCAAGTTTTGAATTGAGATCTTTAAAGTCATAAAAGTCTTCTGTTGACATTTCCTTTACATTGTAAGGATTTCCCTCTTTTTTGCAGATCTTATGATGACAGGCCATGGTGCAGGAACATAAATAGGACCTGTTTTAAGTACATATTTTCTTCTTTTGCCTCTCAATAATTGCGTGCATGGCGTCCCCTTCATTTTGGGTATGTCCCACTGTTAACAATTTATGTGTGATTGATTTAATATTAATTTTTGCAATTGCATAGAGATACATGGTAACTATAAATTTATTTTTATTTTACTTAACACAATTGTCGCTATAAAATATAACGTCTTTATCATTACAATGAGTTAAAAGATAATCAAACAGACACGTAGCTATTCCGTTTGAGCCGCAGTTAGCGATAGCCTCGTGCCCCCAAAACAGTAACCACTGTTTTGTACCATCTGAAAAATTGTAAAGTTGAAGTAGTTCAGGCTGCATGTATAGTAGAAGCTTGAAACATCTCCACAAGGTGTAGGAAGGATCGCCTGCAAATCAAAACAATGAGAATCATCTTTTGCTCTTGCTACATCTTGTGCTTTTTCTTCTCTGCTTCTAATTTTATTATGGATATGTTTATTATAAGTTTGATCAAGAGTAGCTTAAGAATTTTTATATGATTCACAAACCCCGCACTGATCTTTTTTTGCTGAAAGAATGTTATGTTAAACTCAGTTTTGAAAATATGCTCGTAAGTGCATTTTTTAGCCACAGGCCTTCCTTCAGTCTCTTCCTGTAGTTTGTAGTAGCGATACATTTGTGCTAAAATAAGTGAACCATCTTTGTATTCCTTTGTAGTTTGTGCTCTAAGATAATGTGATTCTACCCTTTGGAAAGAATTTATGTGCTCTCATATTTTATTTTTCACCGGTCCAGTAACCGTTTCTCGTTTCAAAAAATTTCCTCTCTTATCCTTTTCCACAAATCCTTTATCATCTGATTCTCTCCAAGTTCTAATAAATTTGTCACCAATATCCAAGGTATTCATGAAAAACTTTTTGTAGACTTTAACTTTTACACCGTGTATTGTTAAAAAATAAGGTAAATTCATACCGCGGTTACTGCCTTCAATCGTTCTTCTGTATTTAGTAACCAACTTTTCTAAATGGGAAGCAACAAATTGTCTTTGAAAAGCGTTGTCTTTCAAATTCCAGAAACGTGAATGTATATCAAATCTATCAGCATTGCTGAATTTTTGGCTGCATTTTGTACGACATTTTTGTCCACATGCAGGTTGTAAAGTCTTCCCACGTTTTTCTTTGTTGCCCACGTACATTAATATACTCAGTGACATTAGAAGTGTTACACCCAGAAGGAATAATTTCTTGAACTTAATTTTTTGGCAACATATTAGATTTACATCAAGAATGAAACGATAACGTTGTCAAGAATTTTCATTAACAAGTAATCAAAAAAAAATTAATAATGTGTTTGGCGACCCCGTAGCTGAATACACTCCTGTATACGTCTAGGCATGGGCAAAATGAGATGTTCAATGTCTGCTTGTGGCTCCTCGTTCCAAGCAACTTAAACTTCATGTATTAACTGTGCCAGAGTCTGTGCAGGATGGTGCAAAGTGGAGAGTCTCCTTCACATCATATCCCATACATGTTCGATAGGATTTAAATCCGGAACACGTTGCGGCCGTGGCAACACATTGACGCCAGCTTCTTGGAAAAAGTCCATAGTTTGATGAGCAATATGGGGACGCACGTTGTGTTGCTGAAAAAGGACGTCGCGACGGCCGTCGAGATAAGGCAGTAAACTGGTTTGTAAGATGTCTTCAACATAACGCGCAGCTGTGATATTGCCTCGAATAAACACAAATGGTGATCGGTTACCATAGGCAATAGCCCCCCAAACCATTACTCCAACTGTCCTGTATACATGCCTCTCAACAGCAAACCCGATATCTCGTCGTTCTCCACGGCAGCGTCTTACCATCCTACGACCATTATGCATTCCTAAACAGAATCGTGATTCATCGCTGAATGCTACATTACGCCATTCTGCTTCCCAATGTAGCCGTTCTCTGCACCAATTGAAACGTTGATTACCGTGGTCCGCAGTCTAAGGAAGCAGTAGTCATGGGAGGAATGAAACCAGTCCAAAGGCTCGAATACGACGGTATAGTGTACGCATACTAACAGGTCTACCTACTACTCCAAACCATTGGTCAGCAATTTGACGCGCAGTAGCAAAACGGTCTCGCAGAGCCAGTAATCTAAAGCGCCTATCTTGACGCTCTGTGGTACGCCTTGGTTGACCAGTTGGTCTTCTTCGTATTCCTCTGCCTTAGTTTGTCCACACACGATAGACACGCATAGCCGTCATTGCCGTACAATTAACACGACGGCCAATTTCGCGATACGACAAACCCATATCTTTATACACAATAATTCTACCCCTGTCAAAATCGCTAAAATGGTGGTAATTATGGTTTATTCGAACTCGAGGCATTTGATTACACTGAATACAATTAGACTGAGGAACAATAACTAAAAATTTCTATACGAACCGGTTTTCACAGGTCGGTCTCTCACAAAAAAATTTAGAAGATAAAACTTTATTTTTACAAAAAGTAGAAGAGATAAACCATTGCTATTGTTATCATAGAATGTTTTAAATATAGTCATTCTGTTGCCAAAAAATTAAATTCAAGAAATTACTCCATCTGGGTGTAACACTTCTAATGTCACTGAGTATATTTAATACAGTTCTGTAATTATATTTTAAGCAATGTTAAAAACTGTACTGTTTTGATATTAGTTCACAAACTTCAACAAAAAATAAAATTTTAAAAAGTGTATTATTAGAAAATTTAGCAGCTCTATGTAATCATCTTGGCAAGGGGCTGTATGTAGCTTTTCTTGATGTTCAAATGTATTTGCCGTATGATTTGATTGTACGGGTAACGCAACCGGAGTAAGCTAAAAAATTGCATACATTAAGTAAAACCTCACTGTGATTTTTGTTGAAATACAAACCTCCGTCAACACAAAGGGTATGTCATTCATAACCTTAAAAACCTCTGAATTTTCTCTCAGATTCTCATCATCTTTAATTTGCAAAGCTAGTCCAAGCATTTTTCTTGCCCTTGACATCGTGTTTTATAATAAAGTTAAGAATAATATCACTATACACTGTTTTCAGACTTTAAATCAAATAGTTTTACACTAAAAACGTGGATACCTCGTGCATACATAATTGAGAACTGATAAAATCGTACCACTAACTTAACAATGTTTGCAGTTGTGGCTGTATTGAATTACATCGGTTGTATTGTGGCGGAGTGTATTATCGCCACACCTCCTAGTTATGACCATATTGCATTTCAAAACCCTACAGTGTAATACCGAAGTATCTTACTTTATACTTATCCAAGACAATATTTCAGTTAAGGCTGTATTGCATTAGATGGGGTATTATATAGGCAACCTTTTTAAAGCCTTAACTCAAAATTAGAATTTTTTGCAGTTGTGGCACTATTGAACTAGATGTACGATATACTTAACAATAAAATTAGCGATATTGACTGTCATACACTTATAAATATTGCAGGAATCAGTTGTTTTTAATCCATCAAGAACAGTAGAGTGTCAATTATCTGAATTCTTCCAATGTACCTACAGGTTGTAAAACAATGAAACTTGCCTTAAACACAGATTTAGATGAGGCTGTATATAAGTGGTTCACTCAAAAAAGAGCCCAGAGAGAACCTATTTCTAATCTGATTCTATGTGAAAAAGAAGTTCAATTCAACAAAAAACCCAGAGAGCTGTTAAATTTTCAAGCAAACACAGGCTGGTTTAAATGATTTAAGTCGAGACATGGCATTCATATGCTTCAAACGCAAGGATAAAACTGTACTGATTCATTAGGAGCAGATTAATTCTAAATTAATTTAAGTGAGTTGCTGACTCGAGAAAATTACACCCTAGAAACATTTATAGTGCAGATGAAACTGGGCTCAGTTGAAATCAACAGCACCTGGACTTAAAATAAGCAAGGATCGTATCACTGCCTTAGCTGTACTAATGCAACTGGCAGCCACTGATTGCCCATGCTTGTTATTGGGAAAAGCAAGAAACCATGTTGTTTTAAACACATTAATAGGTCTACAATACTCTACCATCTCAGTCTTTATGTTTTGATGATGCCTTCAATATTAAGTTCTTTATATATCTTTTTAAACTCTATATTTGTTCTTTTTACCCATACTCCATTCCATGGTTTTCCCCAAATATTTTCTTAAAAAACTTTATTTTTAACCCCAATCTTTAACCCAAACTGATGTTATAATTTATTGATTGTCCATGTTTCACTGCTATATAAAACTATAGGTCTTATTACAAAGTAATTAACTTCTTTTGGACTTCTCCTTGCATATAGGGTCTTTTGCTGAATGTAACTTGTAAGGTCCTTTCGCTCAGCTCAGGCATATTTTGACAGATTCATAGCTGGAAACCTACAACACAAAAGTTCCTAGCTCACAGTATTAACAGTTTAAATAAACTTTTATTACAGACTTCTTTCATTCAAAAAAGAAGAATTATTATAAATACTGGAAGTGTATACTAAACCCATAAAATTTTGGGTAGTATATATTTAAAAAATATATTTCTGTTGTTATAATTTAACATAACTATTATATGGTGCAAATAAATAAATATTGATTGTCAGTAATTTGTAAAGTTCTATTTTATATACTATTTAGTTTGTTTTCTGTTAATATTGGCTATAAGTATGTGTGCTTGGTTGTATAGTAATTTCCAGCCACTTCTAGTCTGTCAAAAAATAACTAACTTCGCAAAAAAATAATTACTAAATTCATTAGACAGTTCGGACTGGGAATAGCAAACCGACTATAGAAATTCAATTTTATAACTTCCAAAAATGTTTTGCAAAGATTTTTGTTACAAGAAAATATATTAAACTGATAGAACTAATGATTTACTTTAAATCATGTCCCAGGTATATCACTTGACGATTTTGTTTTCAGTTTGGCATTAGTCAATATAAGGTAAAAGTAGTTATGTATGGAGTTCAAAATATTGGAAAGGAAATGTGGGGAATATTATAAATATAAGTTCTTACCTTTGTAATAAACAGTTATATGGTCTGTAAATGACCTTGAAAATGGAACTGTCGTTTTAGTTGTAGTGAAATTATATTACATACTTCTTTCGTCAATTCTTCTTTTATTAGATTCAACTCCTTTTGCCTTTGAACACTATCTTGGTATTATAAAACTATCAAAATCGGGTAATATTTCATGGAATACTGTCAATCGTAACAATTATTGATTTTCTAATCCTCTTCTCACATTTGAAACTTCAGTATGAATAATTACTATAGTTCCATCTATTAGCAGCTATTCTGTGAATTTTCTTATTTATAATTCTTGTAAAATATATGGGTAGAATTTAAAAACAAGGCAGATTGATAATAAATATGTTAAACTCTTCATAGAGCTCAGTTAGCTTGTTGTTTGTTGTTCTTATCTATTGGCATTTAAGTTTTTCCTGCTAAAGATTTTGCACAGTATTTTTCTTTCCCAAACGAATAACCACTCTTGGTGTCTTTTTCCCAGTATTTCTTCTTCACAATTAGTTCTATTGTGAAGACAGTTACTAAGTATTCAAATCCTTTAACTTCTTAAAATTTATATTGTGTTCCCTTTTTTCCTTGTCATTGTTATGTATTGCACCCAAACAAATTGCTTATTTGTTCAATCCATATAAGTACTTTGTTTCTGCTTCATTTATATCCAGGGTGTTTCTTTGGGAGAGTAACATACATTACTTAACTGATAAAAGAGGGCACTTAGGCGATCTCAAAACCCCATACTTAATGGGTCTTACTTTATCAATAAAAAAGATACTGGGTCTTTTATCTATTTTGCTAACTTTTTATTTGGTTCATAATTTTTTAACCACGCTGTATATTTTCTTTATATTTGGCACGCGAATATACTTTCAGGTGTCCAATCAATTAATTTATTTACAATTTTAAGAAATCCAGGTCCAGATTAAAATATATTTTAAAAATATTCTGACTTAAAAACAACACCCTGTATATTAGATTCTTTAAAAATGGATTCTGCATTTGAAAAGAGGATGAAAAACTAAATTTAGTGGTATACTACTTGAAATAGAAAAAAATTTTAATGCAACTTAATTTTAATTAATACCATTATTTAGTCTAAATTGGTAATATGTTTCAGTGGTTTTTTTATTTTCATAACCAATATTATTCATCTTAAATTAATGAATAAATAATAGAGTCCCCAAAATATACGTAACTTTAATCAATGAAATATCTTATAAATTAAAAAAAAGCGAAAATTTAAAGAAAAATAACTATTTATAACTAAAGTAATTATTCAAATTAACCAACACCAAAAACTTCGTATTTTTGAAATATCATATTATGAAATGTAAAGCTTACAATACGAAATGTAAAGAGAATATTTTAAATTAATATTTTTAAATTTTATTAAATTAGTGTTTGGTGACAACGACAGCATCTCGTTGTTGAATAGATATAGTGATTGTCATTTGTGTTAAATACACTACCACTGTCAAATGTACTAAACATTCTTTCATTTTGATTGCATTGAATAATTTCTTTGTGTTTTCATACAATATTTCTGTATTAAGAACTAATAATATGGCTTATCAATTCAGCAACAAATAATATGCGGATATGGTATATGTGTACGGTTTTTGTGATGGTAACGGCAGAGCTGCTAAAAGAGACTATGAAATGAGGTTTCCTCAACGAAGAATAACCAGTTATCGAATTTTTGAAAAGGTATATGATTATTCCAGAAGACACGGCCGCTTTCCAACTTAAATACTTACATGAACATAATAAAAGACAAAACGTTAATATGGAAAATAATATTCTTAATTTAATTGAGAATAATCCAAAAGTGGGTCCTAAGAATTATTCATGCTCTGCAAATTTCGCATACCATTGTCTGGCGAAGATTTAAAAAGAATAATCTGCATCCTTACCATATACAGGAAGTACAAAAATTGATACAGGAGATGAAATACTCTGAATAGATTTTAGTAGGTGGATCACCTGAAATCCAAGGATTGTAAACAGATGTTTATTCACGGATGAAACAAAATTTATCAGAGATTGGGTATACAATCTCAGGAACTCACACATTTGAGCAGAGCAAAATCTAGTTGCCACAAGGCAATGCCACTCACAGCATACATTTTCTGTTACTGTATGGTGTGGCATATTTGATAACAAATTAATAATTAATAACAATATTTTACCTCCACCCTAACCTGTAAAGTGTATTTAGATTTTTTAGAAAATATTTTACCAGTACTGCTAGATGATGAAAGTATCAGTACAGGTGGAATATACTTTCAACATGATGGTGCTTCACCACATTACAGGCAAATAGTTAGAGAATTTTTATTCAACAATTTTCTCAATAGATGGATTAGTAGAGGCGGTTTTCATGTCTGGCCTTCACAATCATGGGATTTTAATCCCATTGATTACTATGTTTGGGGATATTTAAAACTTTTTTTAAAAACTATTTTTTTTGTGAATGATTTCCACTTCGGAAATCGTTCACAAAATACAAACATAAGTAAAGTAAAAAAAAGTTTTTTTTTGTTACTTGGTGAAAAATTCTTCTAATAATTTAATTTTATCTGACTAATTTATATTGACAATTCAGACATACATTATACATTTTAAAGTAGACGACTTTAAAATGATATTGCCAATATTGTTGAGTTGCGTTCCTGGGACGACTTTACTTGTAAGATAGTTCATTTCATTCGATTACATGAAATCAACTTTAACTTGAGAATATCCGTCAGAAAAAATCATAGCATGTAATTCGTCTTTAAAAAGAAAACCACATGCTATGATGACATTAACATTCTCTTGTTAGTGATTCCATAGTAAATCATGAGGGAAAAACCAGGAAAAGAACCTCATAATACTATCCCGACATGGTAAGTATTTGGTCTTACATTTAGTTTACTCTCAATAAACACCAAATTCTGATTTTATATGTTTATTGTTTAAAAAACATAAATGATGTATCCTCGATATGTTACTGACTTACTAATACTGGTATTTTCCTTGTAATAACTTCCTTTTAATATGGGTAACCAGATCCTACTACATTTTGCCGAGGAATTTGCGACACAATTATTGGTCTCTTAGGGCCGCTTCTTTGATTCATCTCTTTTTATCATCCCTTTCTTTTAGGACTATACTTGAATCATTCCATTGAACCCTATGTTCATTATCCCATGCGTGTTTACATATTTTAGATCTATCAAATTTATTTATAAGATTGATGTTCACTTATTCTACCATTTATTGGCCTTGATGTTTCAGATGTAACAAATGTTTTTCATCCAAGAACGAATTTTCGTTAGAACAAGCAATTTTGGCTCTATCATATAAGGATTTAATGATTCCTTTTTAATAATAATATTGTGATTTGATTTGAAATTAAATATCTGTTGGTGTGTGTTGGTTTTCTATACACATGAGTCTCATATCCAGTATCGTTCTTAGAGATTAAAACATCCAGGAAAGGTAGTGTGTTATTATATTCCTTTTCCATGGTAAATGTTTAAATTGTCTCTTCTTTATCGTTTATATCATTCAGGAATGTGTCCAACAACTCTGATCAATGAGGCCATATTGAGAATACATCATCTACATAATATCTCCACCATCCTGTGGGTTTTAAATTTTGTTTAGAAATAATATTTGTTTCCAAATCTTCCATAAATATAACGGCTAATTATGGAGATAAACTAGAGCCCATTACTAGACCAAAATTTTGTTTATAGAATACATTATTTAATTGAAAATATGTATTATCAGTACATAATGTTAATAACTCCATTATAGCTGATATGTTTAGTCTTGTTCTAGTTGCCAATGTATCATTACTCTCTAATTTTGTCTTGACTATATATTTAAAGTCTTATCTAATGGCACATTCGTAAATAAACTATTTATCTCAAAACTTACCAAAATATTAATTGAATTAAATTCAATATTTGATAATTTATTTAAAAAATGTTGTGTATTTTTTATCAATGTTTCATTTTTATTTGCAAGTGGTTGTATAATATTTAATAAAAATTTTGATAGTTCACTACAAGGAGAATTCATGGTATTACAAATGGGTCATAGTGGTATATTCGTTTTATGAACTTTCAGTGCTCCATAAAAATGAGGGGTCTTACATTACACAAGGTGTAATTAATCTTCTTTGATAACTTGTTAAACAATCTTTAAACTTAAATAAAGTTCTATATATTCTGTTTTCCAAAGGCTTTGTTGAATCCTTTGGTAATTTTGTATAAGGTCCGTTTATTATTAGCTCTTTAATTTTGTTTTTATATTGAACTTTATCCATTATCATAGTTGCATTTTACAAAATATATATTTTGTACATATTGTTTTTTCCCTTATGATGTACTATGGAATCACTAACAAGAGAATTTTACTGTCATCATGGCATGTGGTTTTCTTTTTAAAGGCGAATTACATGCTATGATTTTTTCTGACGGATATTCTCAAGTTAAAGTTGATTTCATGTAATCGAATGGAATGAACTATCTTACAAGTAAAGTCCTCCCAGGAACGCAACTCAACAATATTGGCAATATCATTTTAAAGTCGTCTACTTTAAAATGCATAATGTATGTCTGAATTGTCGATATAAATGAGTCAGATAAAATTAAATTATTAGAAGAATTTTTTCACCAAGTAACAAAAAAACAAAATTTGTTTAATTTACTAATGTATCTTGAGAACGATTTCCGAAGTGGAAATTGAAACGTCAATAAACTTACTTTAACCTGTAATTGTGGCTTATTCCCATTTAAATACTAATCATTTTATAACGATGAAATACATATTAGGGAAGAACTTCTTGAATGGATTCAAGACGCCTTTCAAGAAATGAAAAATAACCCAAACTGAGATTAAAAAGTTAGTCACACATATTACAAAAAGAGAAAGACATTGCCTTCAACAAGGTAATCATTTTGAAGAATTACTTTAGCTAAGAATTGTTATTTTTCTGTAAATTTTTGCTGTTTTTTTTTAATTTTTTAAAATACTTCATTGATTAAAGTAATATATTTTTTGTGGAGTCTTTATTATTTATTTATTAAGTAAAGACGAATATTTGTTATGAATTATTTGTCGCACATAATAAAAAACACTATAATGTTAACATTTTATTATTTTTGGTTAAATAATGGTACTAATTAAAATTGTATGTAAATATTCTTGTTTGGTGTTTTTTCATAACACATAATTAAACATCAGGGGCATTAAGTTGGGGAGCGAGGTGAACGTATCCCGATGTGAATTCCTGAAAAAATAATAAATACAAGTATTTGTGTGTATATCTTTTAAAAAAATCAGTAATTGAAATCATTGTCTGGTTATAAAAATTTTTGAAAAAGTAATTTATAGAAAATCTGTCCATAATTGTATGTAGAGTCTAAAAATATAATAATATATAAGGAGTTTCCTTGATGACACCTTCTGGTTTTACCGGAAGCTAGCTGTAAATATTTTAGACACATAGATTAGTAAGTTATGCAGAAGTACAATTTTCAGAGATGTAAAATATGCGACATACTACATGAGTATCAGGTATATTTTTCTAGTATTTCCAACGGATATTTTTTTAAAAATATCTAAAAACGTATTTTCGAAAGATAAATATTTGAAATTGAATTTTTGCAGGTCATAAGTTGCAACAAAAATATATGCACACTTCAGATTACCGACACAACTGGTTCTCACCAGTTTCCAGCAATGCAACGATTATCCATTAGTAAGGGACATGCCTTTATACTCGTTTACTCAGTTTGCAGCCGCCAAAGTTTGGAAGAGCTGCGACCAATTTTTGATGTCATCAGGGAACTTAAAGGACCAGATTTAAGTCAGATTCCAATTATGCTGACAGGGAATAAGTGTGATGAAAGCGCTGAACTGAGAGAGGTAGGATTAGTTAAATTATTTATCTGTTTCTTTTTTCTTCATTTATAATTGTCAAAATGTGTGCTAGATTTCTGAAAACAAAATTACAACCAATTTTTTTCTTGGGGTAGAGCATTCCAGGGCTCTTACATCTTGTGATTTATGTTCTTAGCATAAATCTTTCGCGGATGCCTTGGTCATCTTAGCTCACATCAAATTTAATGGCACAGTCAGAGATAAAATGCACCAGGGTATGAATGTAGTTACAGAATGAACTTCAAATGAAACATAAGCCCCATAAGTCCGAAATCATGAAATTTACCAAGGGGAGGAATTTGGAGATAGGCTCTCTAAACCTAAAAGGTATAAATCTAAATCTGGTGAGTGAAGTCAAGTACCTTGGAGTAATAGACTTAAGGCTTATTTGGAATCAGCAGATAAAAGAAATAATCAAGAGAGTGGTGATTACTAATAGAAAGATTTAGGATTTAAAACCAAACATGTTTTATTGGATTTATAACAGGGTGGCAAAACCGACAGTGACATATGCATTAGTGGTATGATGTCCAAAGGTGCAGCAAATAAGTGCCATACTCAACGTAAATAAAGTACAAAGACTTGCTTGCCTTGTAATTTCAGGGGCTTTGAGAAGTACACCAACAGCAACTATGGAGTCTGTACTGGACATCCCACCTGTGCACATAGTTATAAGGAGGGAAGCAAGAATGGGATATTTATTACAGACTGCGAGAAAACCTGAGTAAAGTATCTACATGGAACATTTCGAAACAACAGCCCTGTCCTCATCAAATCTCAAACCCACCTCCTGGTTACGGCACCTTTGTCATTGGGCCACATGGTAAAGACACATTAGATCTATTCCTCTCTCACCTGAATGGAATACATACCAGTATTCAATTCACGATGGAAGTTAAGTCTTAAGCGCCTTTGCCATTTCTTGATGTTCTTATTCAGAAACATCCACCACACGGTTTTTCGTATTCCGTGTGCCCACTCATACAAAACGTTATCTCAATGCCCAGTCACCCCCCCCCCCCCAGCTTAATTCATTTATATTAAGACTCTTGTTTCCCGTTCTATAAGACTTAGCGACGACAATCACAGATCATCCGAAATCAATTCAATAAGGAAAACGGCTACCACAAAACCCAAATCAATAGGATCATTCAAAAACATCTAAACCCCATTCAATCCAGAAAAGAAACCTTGCCGCCTGATCAACTCAATATCTTTCTACCTTTTATCAAAGGTGTTACTGACAAGATCAGTAGAACTCTTAACCCACTAAACATCAAAACCATCTTCACTACTCACTCCAATTTCCAATTTTCCAATTTATTATTTCCATTATTTCCAATGTCGT
This sequence comes from Diabrotica undecimpunctata, assembly GCF_040954645.1. Lineage (NCBI taxonomy): Eukaryota > Metazoa > Arthropoda > Insecta > Coleoptera > Chrysomelidae > Diabrotica > Diabrotica undecimpunctata. Next base: position 130,259,998 of record NC_092804.1, on the reverse strand, counting down.
CAGATCCGTAAAATCTCCAATGAAGACCATGGTGTCTACGAGATACCTTGTTCCAGTTGCCCACGAACATAGGACAGACAAACTGCGAATCCAAAACCGTATTTACGAACATTCTTTATCTGTAAAACATTCCGATACTACTTCAGCTCAAGCCCAACATCAAATTCAGACAGGTCTCAAGATAGATTTCGAAAAAACAAAATCCATCGCTATCCGTTGCTTAAAATTGAGAATTATTCGTGAAGCCATTGACCGCTGCTTCAGCGACCCCCTCCCCAACCAATCCCGCTCAAACCGTTTCTGCGTATACTGAGAGTATAATAGCAGCTACATATGATAAGACCGGTCGTTATTCGACACTGAGGAGTAGGCAAATTAAGACGTAAGTGTCGTTTGACGGTTCTTGTATTTCTACAGAACAAGATAATGGTACGTCACGGGTGAGGGGAGTAGGCAGATTGAGACTTCGAACTCGAACGGAACCATATCCCTCTTGATAATGGCTCCAAAATGGTTGCCGTTGTCTCTTTTTGTACCGGGTCATTGATGTCTGTTGGATCACAACTGTTCTGTCCCAACTCTTTTTCAAGACCTTTCAATTCTTTCCCAAAACAATAAGGTTCACATTTTAGATCAGTTTAGGTTTTTTTAACTCCGGTCTCTTATTTGAGCGTAGTTATTGATGCGTACGTTGTTTTCGGTATACTCTATGTCCAAGTACGATTAAACTGTACTAAATATGTTTAATCTATAAACAGTTTAATCGTATGATACTAGCCAAAATTCATTTTTATACATATTTCAAAGGTCTATATTTTATTAATAAACGTTGTTTAATATCCAAGCTTCCATTCCATAGAGTAGAGTTGAAGCCAGATTGAAATTTCGATTGCTTTTATCCAAGTTTCATTTTAGGTGACTACATCTGAAGGTCAAGCACAGGCAGCTGAATGGGGCGTCAGTTTTATGGAGACTTCTGCGAAGACCAACCACAATGTCAAACAGTTGTTCCAAGAACTTCTTAATTTGGAAAAGTCACGCAACGTAAGCCTTCAAATTGGAGGCAAAGCAAACAGCAGGGTTGCCAAAGATAAGTGCGATCTTATGTAAACGAAATCCGGTAAACCTTGCTGGATTTTCAAGATAATTTCCATCTATGTCTTACCGATGATCTTTTATTTTTTTAAATAGTTTTGATGTAATTTGTTTGTGAAGCGTTGTTAAAGAACTTATTTTATTTTAATTTTTATTTTAATATACAAGCTGTAACAAAAAATTAATCACCAATTAGATCAATTGATATTAAATACATTGCACTTGTATTTATTAATTACAAAAAAAGGTTAATATTACAGATGTTAGAGATTCTATGAGAAGTTGATAATGACGGAGTCACAGACCAAAAAATCTTTTAAATTGAACTTGCCAGAGGTGTGTTTGACACAGTTTAATCAACATCACCGTGGAAAAAGTCACAAAACTGTTTCATTACCTGTTTCATAACGATAAATGTAATAGCGAACGGGCAGTTACATAATGATTTATTGATGCGTGAATACGAATAGAATAGTCATACATTTGTTTTTTAAATATTAAAATAAAATATTTAATACTTTACTTTTCAACGAATACTAACAAAGATGCAATATTTTTCATTTAACAAGTGTCCAAACTCACCTCATTGCTCGAGAACACAGGTTCGAAAAAACATCGAACAGTGCATAAATCAAGATTTTTTTATGACTATTACTTAATTTTTTATATACGCATTCGTTGGCAGCTAAAGAACAGTTTACAAAACACATAAATTAAAACTGCTTAATTTTCAGAATATTTTGAATGATTTTGGATAATTTTTTTAGCTTAAAAATGAAATAATAATCGTAATAATTATAATTGTATTCTAATTGCTCCAATACTAATTTTGGGACTTTCATTGTTACAGCGATGTTACTTAATATTTATATATATTTTTTTTGTTTAACGGTATCAAATTTCGTAGTCTAAAAACTTGTATGACCTACAGGCCCACTTTATCTATCAAAAGACCAGTCAGTAAGATCAGCTTCTTTTCGTTCCATATCCTCATTGGAAGTTGGTGATCATTCTGACCCACATACGTTTGTTTACAGCGGCTCTAAACAGTTCTAAGGATGTTTACTCGTCCACTGCTTCAGATTTTTCAGCCAAGAGATTCGTCGTCTACCTGGCCCCTGCTTAATGTTCTACAAGTTATCACGTACCTTATATGATAGATGTAGAATGTGGTCTTTATCGCTTCTCATCATGTGATCAAAATATGAGGGTACGGTGTTATTTTCTTACTGCTTGTTTCTGTATGGGTCCATATAGGAGAGTTCAGAATACATAACAGTTAAGTACTCGAAGTCGTAATTTCTCTAGAGTGATCCCAATCCTCATTTTTAAGTTGCACCCTAGGTATTTGAAGTTTTGAATTCTTTCTTAAATGGTAGTTTATATTAAGGTTTTTGCTGATTATCATCATTTTGATATTAGGATTCTTTCCGAAATTTCTGCTAGTCATTTCGGTTCGGTTAATTAGCCTTTGAAGGCCTTCTGCGGTATCAGAAAGAAGAACAGAATCGTCAGCGTATTGGCAATTATTCATAAATATCCCATTGACCAAAATTTCGTCTTCAGTATTTGCCATTGCCTTGTTAAATAGGTATTCAGAGTAAATATTGAACAATAAGGGTGACGAAACACAACCCTGTCGAACTCTGTTCTGGATATTAAATGTTTCGGAATAATAATTGTCAACTTTAACGATGTTTTTTTACTGTGTATATAAAATTCCTATGAGCCTCAGAGCATTATCCTATTATACCTGTTGTTCTGAGAATATCGGTAAGTTTACTTTGTCGGAAGCTGTTTTTTAATCTAGAAAGCAGACAAATATATCAATCTACGTTCCTAGCTCTATGAATTACAGTTGGTTACTGAATAGTGCTTCCAAGTCCATTCCTTAATGCAAACTGAAATTCGTCCAGCTGATGTTCGAGGATTCGAGGATTGAATATATTCTATCGTGTATAATGTATAGAAAGATCTTCATCATATGGCTCAGTAAAGTTATTGTTCTGGAGACTTCGCATTTTTTGGGACATCTTTTCATAATGCTATGAATGTAAAGAGCAGCCAATCATTGGGAAATTTCCTGCCTGGTAAATGGCATTGAACGGATTTTGTATAGGTTCGATATAGTCATCTTCTACAGTTTGAGGATTTCTCTGAGTTTTTTATCTGGACCAGGAACTTTATTATTTTTTACTCTAGTTACTTTTGCTTTTGACATATGAGGGCTTCGTTCTCTACTTTAACCTCTTACTGCGATATTATGTTGCTGAAATATATTTCTTCTATTCCTTTCATCTTTCTACTTCTGCTGCATTTGTGGCAGCCAATTTGACCGTTGACCTGTTCAGTCATTTGTCAAATTGACTCAAAGCGTCAGTTGATAAACATCTACAGGTTAACATAATTTTTAATTTATAAAATTTTTTTTGAAAACGATTTCCGAATTGGAAATAGAATATAAATACAATATTTACCAATTTTGGCATTAGAGGAAAATTAACAAGAAATAAGAGTCTACACGGAATGTAACCATTTGTGAGTGATAATCTCACAGGAAGGAACTCTGAATGCGACTATCAAGCCAACAAGTACACTTGGCAGATAGCAATAAGTATCGTAAAAGGCTTGTCGTGGGACCAAACCATTACAAAATACAACAACAAAAATATATAATACAATAGTTAAAAGTATTATGGCCTATGCATAGCTCCTTAAATCATAGGCGGAAAAGATCCTCAGTGCCACAGAAACGAACTTTTCGAACGTGGTGATCGGCATGGATATTTAGAAGAAGAACATTGAACGAAATAATGAGAGAAATAATGGGAGTTAAAGGAAGATTCGCAGTGGACCTAAAAATAACGTATGGACACGTTAAGTGCGTAGAGAGAAATTACCTTACCTTACCCCGTGGCGCTATAGGCCTTGGAGGATCTCGACCTACCTCACGACATCCAAAGTCCAATCCAAAGTCTTCACCGTCTCTAACTAGTCCATAATTTTTTCTGAGGATATTTCTCTCCCACCTTCTGGGCGTTGCTTCATCATTTAGCTACAATATCTTCTTTGTGTTCCTACTGCCAACGCTGTGATTCTAGATTTAATCTTCTCTGCCATAGAATTGTTTTCGTCTAATGGAATTTTAAAACAAGTTCTGGAATGGAAATCGGGAGTAAAAACAAGACTAGGAAGCTTAGACATCGACCTTCTAACGAATCATTCTGAGATATTTATTTGTGATTTTTTAAATATATTCAAAATGTTGATAATTGCAGGTGTATATTTTATGTGGTATCTAACTTTTAACTTTATCTTTAACAACATTTCACAGTACTACATGCAATAAATATCCATAAATTTTAATTTGTTTTATACTTGTCTTAAAGAATTATACACATTAGTAAAACGTTCTGCCTTTTTTATCAATGGGTCGCCAATCGGTTATACCATAATACTGTGAGGAACTATAAGACGTAAGTGATACTATTGAACTCATCATTTTGGCTTTACAACCCTGTGTGGGTCCTAGCCTCCCCAAGAATTTTTCTCCAGTCGTCCCTATCCATCGCCTTCCTCCGCCAAGCACGTATTTCCATATTTCTCATGTCTTCATCGATGTTATCTAGGAATCTTGTTCTGGGTCTTCCTCTTCTTCTTTGACCAATAGGTCTATCAAGGAGCGTTTTTCTAGCTGGGTCGGTTTGCTCCATCCGCATAACATGGCCTACCCACCTTAGACGTCCTATCTTTATGTGTTTTACGATATCTGGTTCCTGGTATATCCTATAGAGTTCGAAGTTGTATCGTCTTCTCCAGACACCATTTTCATTTACCGCTCCATAGATGCGCCTTAGTATTTTTATACTATTGAACTAGGTGTGATATAGCATTCATTCTGTCTTTTTAAGAACAAACATATTTTTGACTTTTTCTAAAGGTTTTGAAATATTAGCAAGCTCAAAAGATGAAAGAGGTTTCGGTACAATTTGAATTACAAGAACAGAGTGAGATTACGTTAAGAAGTAGATATTTTTGGTCTTAAATTGACAATAATGTGAATTTGACAGATTACAGCCCGCTTTAATTGTCTATTTTATGTAGAATTACTCAACTGTTTATCGGATTAAGAAAACAAGTAAACAAAATACTGATAATCTTTTAAAAACATGACTTTATCATCTATTATTTAAATTTAATTCAGGTAGTAGTCCAATTAACTTCATAGTTATAGAAATTTTCATAATTATGATGTTAGACCATAATCTATAGCAATTAAATTACACCTACAACATTAACAACAGTACAAAGAGGTCTTTCAATTAGTGAAAGCTAACTAAAAAATCAAAAAAGGATAAAAATCGTTGATGCAAAAGAATAAGAATTTAAACTCAAAGACAAATGATAAAGATTGAAGTATCACAAGCAAAACGTGACAGATTTGTATTCAAAATACGAAATAATGGTCAGCGACGTCATTCTTAGTTTGTTGAGATTTACGGTGTTCTATAAAGGTAACATATCTAAGGTATCTAAGATACTTTATTTATTGTCTTTGTAATAAATAACGACTTTAGGTCACATGGATAAAATAATAATAAATTACTTATAAAAAGGTGAAACAATTTTAGTTATACTTATAATACCATTATTTTTGACATACTGCGCAGGGACTACAAGTTTTTATGAACAAAGTAACCGAAGTTAGTAGAAAATATGACCTAGATCTTATCATTAAAAAACAAGACAATCAAGAAAGAAATAATTGAATATATGCAATTTACCATCAATGAAAACGTAGTGGAACGAGTGTCAACATACACATTTTTTGCAGTGTTTAATTAAATAAACGGTGGGACCATTCGCAAAAAATGAAAGCTAAAATTAAAAAAGCAAAAGCAACGTTCATTCAAAAGTCCAAGCTATTTAATTCGCGGAATTTTTGTTTGCAACTGGAAATACGGTTACTATGGTGCTAAATATTCTTAATCCTATTATATATGTAAAGCAGTGTCTTGGAACCTGATTAGATCCATAAAGAAAAACTGAGGACTTTTGAGACGTAGACTTGTAAAATAATTCCTATTATACCATGAACGGACAAATTATCAAATGACAGAACTACAAAATCTTTATAAAAAGAAACAATATATACAACAACAAAAATTGTAATATTGGGGACATAAAATGAAAAACTAAACCAAATATACCTTACTGAAATGCAATCTGCAAGAAAAAGAGCAGTGTAAGAGTAGTGTAGGGAAACGACGGATTATTTACATAAAGAAGTTGAGGACCTGGATTGCAACATCTACCATGAGACTCTTCAAAATAGCAATAAACAAAATTATCATTGCCAGGGTAATTGAAACATTCGGTAACGCATAGGCACCAGAGATGAAATGTCAAATTACAAGGACACAGATGAATTAAAAATAAAAAAATTAAACAATAACTTGAACAGTTCACAAATTTACAGACCTGATATATTCATGGTGATGTCAAAGCAAGAAATTATTCTGTATGTATTGACCTGAACATATAAGACCTTTAATCCCATTTTTTGGTGTAGGTGTGTATTATGCCACGTTATATGTCACGTTTTATGTCAAATGTCATGTTCTCTGTCAAATGTCATGCTCTCTGTCAAATGTCATATTATGTCACGTGTGGACGCGCGTGCACACGTACATAATATATCACATTTGTCATAGAAATTGGACGCGCGTCCAAGTTCAAGTGTGATGAAGTGGCTTACTATCTACTCATAAGCCTCATTTTAGCATAGGAATGTGAACCTTTACCTTACCTTACATTAATGAAGCAAGATTAATTACATTTAAAGAACATTCAACGTAAAATATTAAACATCCAATGTAAAATATTACGTCAAATATTTTGACGTAATATTTGTGGAGTACATGCGAGATAAGATATACCAAGAATAATTTATTATAGAATGAGAACGCAGATTAAAAACTGCAAGGGAAGAAAACTTAAAAGAAAGTTCGACAAATATGAGCAATACAATACGATATAGAACCAAAAGTGAAATTAGATAGTCAATGACTAAAACGGAATAAAAAATGATAAAAATATACTATTTACAAAAAATAATAAAAGAATAGATAGCCACATTAAAGCACGGTGAAACAAACGAAAATATTGTATGAGTGGAGTAAATAATTAGTTATTCTATTGAATTATATTCAATTTATGATGGAGCAAGAACTAGTGTTAATGACAGATGTAATCCATGTTTAGCCCTCATCGATTCTCATTAGTACTCATTAGTATTGGATCAAGTAACAGAGAAATTCAAAGGGACATTCCTTGTAGCTTAATATATGCTGACGATGTGGTGTTGGTAAAATATACTGAAAAGGAATTCGAATAAAGACTGGAGCAGCGAAGATATGCTCTAGAAGAAAAAGGTCTAATAATTTTAATTAAAATTATGGTTTATTCTGATTAAATAGAGAAGATAAAAATTAAATATTTAAGATGTTCAGTTGAAGGTATTACTACAAATAAGATCGTAATGGATGGAGAAATTGACAAAAAGGAGTAAAATTAAGAATAATTATCTTAAGCCTAGTCTAGGTCTGATACCAATTTACGCCAAGACGGGAGAGCAATAATCACCTAATACGAAGAATCGCCGAGGTTCAAGTATTTGTAAAATGTATGAGAGGAAGACCAAAGAAGACTTGGTTGGAGACTGCTAGAGCAGACCAGATTGATTAGACCCAAAATAGAAACTTTTGGCGTCGAAGTTGAGGATTAACTAAGTTAAACCGAGTTGTTAATAAAAAATATGGAAATTGTAGCCAGCTCATCGAAGGAGACAGAGGCATAATTGGAACAAAGCAGTGGAAGATGCTATGAGAACGAGAAACTTCCAAAATGATGATTGGAGAGATAGGAAAAGTTGTAGGCTAGGAAGCGAGAAACGGCGAAAACACTCGCATGGTGATGATATTATTGATAACACTTAACAAAAAATGTGTCATATTTTCTTGCACAATGTTTACTTTTCAATATGTATCTCATCTCAAATAAAGTCCAAGTATGACGATATTTCGTCAGAAATACTTAGTTCCGAAGATATCGACGATGAAAATTTAAAACTAGGAAAAGAATATTTTTTAAAAAGTTGCTTTTCTGGTGTATTTAATGACACTTCTAACGACTTTTTGATCCGGTTTCGAGGCGAGATATCGACAGTTAAATTTGATCGGCGAGAAAATGGACGATAGCTGATTCTCGGTTTTTCCCACACTGGGAAATGCAAAAATATTGTAGTTCGTAATCAGCGTCAACTTGACCGGAAAATGCACTGTTCAAACAAAAATTGATTTTGTAGGTATTTCGAAAAATTAACATTTTGGTGATTGCTTTTTTCAAAGATATCTCAGCAATTAAACATTTTCGGAGAAAAAGAATATATTCGGACTCAGTTCCTTCGACTTAACTTATTAGAAGTGTTTTTAAAAAAATCGATTACTACATCCTAAACGGCATTTGTTTCAAAACGAATTATTACCGAAACTTGCTAATCTTTACATACTTTAAATACTTATATCTCTTTCTTATGCTTTTGTTGTGAGGTGCAATTTGACTACATGTCTATGTATTCATATTTACTTTAAAATCTTGGCATTGGTCTACTATTTGAAGTGTCATAGTTTTTGGATATTGCGGGTTATTGTAACTGTAAACAGCCCGGGCAAGTGAGAAGCTATAAAGCGATTCGGTGTACCCTTGTTGACTGTTAATGATTCGTAAAAATAAAAGTGCCCATCCGCGGACAATATTATTAGCTAAAACACTCTCTGTATATGTTAAAATGTCTTTCGTCCTGTACATAACCACCAGTCTTCTGCACTTGCTCGGTAATGATTGGTCGAGATAATCGATTTTTTATTTCTCATTTGTCTCATTCCCTAATTCGCTCATTATATATACGTCATCGGATAATATTTTGATCGACCGCACTGCGCCACGAAACATTTAAACACTCCATATCCCCTCAGTACAACATTTCGAACAAATAGAAGCTCATCTGCTCATTTATAGATTTAAGGAACAGTAATGGCTCTTAATAAGATCTCTAGGAGACCTCTTTTATTCAGTAATGCGAGCAGCTTAGGTGTCTGCTTTCACTGGAGTTCATATCATGCTTCTATCTAGACTGTGTGAGAGAATTAACTATTTTCATATATATTTTTGCTTCTAAACTGTTACCGGAAAAATCTATGATGAACAAACAAGATCAACATAAAATTTTTTCATTGTTTTTAATGATCAAGTTAATATCAAGTGGAAAGTATCAAGATAAAATATCAAGTGGATACAGCTGAATAATTATTGTTATTTTGTTTGAATACTACAACAATTTTAATTATTTGTTTAAAATCAGTATTTTACAAAAAATACTTTGTATTATATTCTGGAAAAACATATACTTAGTGTTGAAAACGTTATGTGCGCTTCTATTTATTCGACGATTTCATGATATAGTCGTCATATATGACATTTTTCCTATAAACATTATCCATGTCACAAATAGCATATCAGTAACCGTAGTTTTACAAATAATCTAGAGCTAGAGTAAAAATTATTACATACATAGTTGTTACTATTAAGAAATGGTTCTATCTAAGCACCTTGACGATTCCTTTTAGTCGATGTACCTATTTATATACAGATGCCTGGAGAATTAAACATCATTTTTTAAATTTTTATTAAAAAATATTTTATACAAAATATTTAAAGAAAGTCGAGTATTTTGGACGAAGTAACAAATATCTTGTATTTATTTTAATCATCAAGATTAGTTCGTGAGCGAAAATAAGCTGGCGGCTCATGTATCTTGTATTCTTGTAAGCGAATATATCGACAAACACTGTCTAGTGTATAACTTTAATTAGTAGTATTCCAGTTATGCTTAACTCACACAATTTCGTCAGCTTTGCTAAAATTGAAAACTATAGAAGTGAGTGACGGATTCAGATTTAGAACAATAATAACTTAGGCAAATATATTAAGAACAACAAGAGCCAAAAGAAAAAGCACTTACACAGTGGTGCATACAAACCTAAATTTGACGACTGCCCAAAAACTTACATCGGCCAAACTGTTGGAACTTTTAACAAACGTTTAGCAGGACACAAAGGGGCTTTTAATAATAGAAAAAGAGATTTTCTACGTACGCACTTCACCTTCTAGACCATAATCATTTTTTTTAAATACAGACAATTCTAAATCACCACTTAAGACAAACAGTTCTCCTCATCACCTTATTCGGTTAAAGACTATAAAGTGTAAACGCATACAAAAATAGATCACTTGAGAAAGGCACTCTGCCGAAACAACTCTCATGATAATAAATTATAATAAATTTTGTCTAAGCGTTGAAAAAAATCAGTGTGTTATTCTTCCATAAAAGTGACGTTTTTTTTTTCGATAAAAAAAAAACATACAGAATTACATGAAAATATGATTTTGGATTTTTGAATCTAAATTTATAAGTTTTTGAGCTTTAGTTCCAATAATTGACTATTTCTGTATTAAATTACTTAATTGTAGGACGTTTAGGCCACTGGTTTGAACCTTGAAAGGTTGGTTTTAAGTATGGAAGAAAAGGTTTACGTAAATTTCCAGGTCTTAGTCCGGTGAGAAAAGTGCGTTTAAGATAGGATATAAGAAATATATAATAGGAACAAAGATCTGGGAAGACAAACAGAAAACACTACAAGTAAAAGGTAAACTCAGGTAAACAAAAGACGGTAGAGAATATATATATATATATATATATATATATATATATATATATATATATATATATATGCAGCTATAACGTCCACGGAAGCAAAAATACAAAAAGAAATCAGAGACATAGCAAAACAAGAAAGAAGAAAAGGAGCAAAAGTAAAAATCAGTTACCAGAAATTAGAAATAGATGACAAGGTGCTGAAGGGAATGCAACAGAAAATAAATGCACAAAAATTGAAAATGCTACAAGAGAAAGAAGAATGGATGGTTGAAAACGAAACAGACAATGCAAACGAAGAGGAAAATGAGTCAAGGTATATTCAGAATAATAAGAAAAATACAAAGAGAATGATAAAAAACATTGGAACATGGAACGTGAGAACGCTGCTGGAAACAAAAAAATGGAAGAACTAACGACACAGTTAAAACAATACAAGATATATATTGCAGGAATTCAGGAAACCAAATGGGGGGTGACATGGAAAAATCGAAAAGGAAAGTTATACAGTATGGTATGCAGGCGAAGAAAAACAGGGATATGGAGGAACGACTGTTATGGTGATGGGGGAAATATAAGTGAAAGAATATCATACATAAGAGTAAACAGCAGACCGAACAAGTTGTCCATAATAAATGTCTACGCACTCACAGAAAACAGTGATGACTTGATAAAGCAACAGTTCTATGAAACACTAGAAGAAAACACCGAGAAAATCCCGGAGAAGATATACTAATCATTATAGGAGATTTCAACGCCCAAATAGGCAAAGAAAATTGCTTCAGGTAGGTTGCAGGTGAAAACTCAATACATGACACAACAAACAATAATGGAGAAAGACTATGCACGATATATAAACACAAAGACATACACAAAATAACGATGGATCAGGAGTCTGGAGGAAAATCAAATAGACAATGTACTGATTAAAAAGACATTCAAACAATCCACGACCATATGCTAGTAATTACAAAATGTTACATAAAAACAAGGACGAATGAAAGGCGAAAAGCACAGAGAAAGTGGGACGTAGATAAATTGAAAGAGAAAGAAATAGAAAGATTTGTACAAGAATTTAATATAGGGATGCAGTTTACAGAACAAGAAATGGAGGAACAGTGGAAAAAATCAAACAAGCAATAAAAAATGCAGCAGAGAAAGTGGTTGGCAAAATGAAAGATGAAATAATTGGTTTGACGATGAGTGCAAAAGCAGTGGAAGAAAAGAATAAAATAAGATTGAAATGGTTAAGCTCAACCAAAGAAGATGAACGAGAAAAATACAAAGATCAAAGGGAAAAGTCAAAGAAATTGTTTAAATCGAAAAAACAATCAAAAAGTAGACGAAATTATGAACGTTTATTAGTTTTATCAGATAACATGCGGTATATAGTTTGAGTAGTCTACCGTTAGAAACCGTAAAAATATAAGTATGAGAATGATAAACAATACAGATGACGCCCTAATCCGTCTGTGGCGAGTGCACGTGCCGCTCCCTTATGTGGAACAAGGATTTTTAAATAATTCCCTTGTTTAAGTGATGATTTTCTTGTTATAAAATCATTGGTACGTAAATTATTAGTAACCCACTTACTACACATTTCACGTCACAAGCTCACCTAATTGAAATCTGATAACTAGATTGGTATAAATTAAACATAACATTTTGCATTTGAAGCGAATCACTGCTATATTTAGATTTTATCGGTGTCAGGTCGACAGATCTATCTCAATATTTTGTAATAAGTAATGTAGTGGTACCATTAAACATATATTCTTTCTAACAGGGTTAAATTTGTCTCCGAGAGAATAACTTAAAGAAGTTCTAATATCGCACCTATCTTGGTTGTTTTCTAGTCTAGTTTTAGGCTATTTTCGTTCATTGGTTTTGGTTCATTATGGCATAATTTCTTGCTGCATTTTGTCATATTCTTCGGTTTTCGTTCCGATTTTGAAATATTTTATAATTTCGCACCTCCCCGGCAAAATTGTGAATATTTTTCTGGCTGTATACATGTGTACTTAATTTCTTCCTTCTCGTACACACAAAAGACAATTGTAGAAGCCATGCGGATAATTGATCACTTGTGGTGTAGATACCGTATTGTCGCACTAGAACCGCAGGACTCTCGGCGAATGGGTTCCTAATACCACCCTAACCTATCCTCGTGCTGCTTCATACCTGACGTGGGTTCCACCAGTATGATCGAATACTATCCGATGTGTTTCCTACATCGCCAGGGGAGTAGAATATCTTCAGATCCTTTATGTGCCATTTACCTATTTGACACCACCTAGATTGCTTAACTTTTAAACCAAAGGCGATAATTTCTTCACTATATTACACATAACGACTTTGGGAGTATTATCAATAAATATGCAATAAAATTTTAAATATATGGAGCAGTGTTAGATAAAAAAAATTGTTGTAGTCATAACGGTCAACCCGGTTTACTTGCGTTATCTTAGAATTTTTATTCGTAATTGTTAAATTGTATTTAAAAGGAAAAAATATATTACATATGTCTTTGTCCATTCACTTATGAGTCCAACGATGATTTGGGTGTGGTCCAGGATTTGGCGCTGAAGTTTCTTCTGCGTCGCCGATACAGCTCGATATATATACAGCAGGTTCTGTCGAATAGCTTGTGAAAAGGCATCTAGTATTTCGGGGATGGATAGTTTACCCCTTTTTTTCATTTTCAGTTTTTTTGTTGTCTCCTTTAGATTAAAAGATTCCCGTCCTTAAAAGCAGGATCGCCATGTGATTTGGAACTAGTGCGAGGGGACATCCGAGGTATGTGTCGTCATTCGACGAGAAATTCTTTAATGAATTCCTTAAAACAAATTTAACACTTTTTGAAATAATACTTTTATTGGTACTACAACTACTTTACTTATTACAAAACATTGAGGTAGTTCCATCGACCTGACACCGATAAAATCTAAATATACCAGTGATTCACTTTAAGTGCAAAATGTTCAATTTATACCTATCTAAAGAGGTTAGAGTTTTAGACACACATTTCTGCTGCTTTATGAGATTTCAATTAGGTAAGATTGTGACCGTGAAATGTGTCGTAAGCGGGTTAATAAATACTTAACATTAATAATTATAACAAGGGAAATTTTTAAAATTCCTTGTTCCCGATAAGGGAGAGGTACGTGTATACGCCACACTTCTCTAAACATACAGAAATTTCTAGTTAAAACTACGTAATACCGAAATTAACAAGAAAAAACCACATTAAGAAAATCGAGTAGTATGGGCCAACCTTTGTACACTACTTTATCTCTGTGTCATATGGTATTCTCTCTTTTCGATAAAGATAATAGAACATAAAATATACACCCTGACGAAATAGCAACGCTGATGTACAAAACCTCTACGAACCTTTCCTACTAAAAGAAAGATGACTTCTGAACGGATGAACACCCGAAATTATACGAAAGCATTGGGCTTTAGTACTGTTGCATACGCATATAGAATTCCCTTGATGAATTTCATTTTTAAAACTTAATACAAAAAATAGGTTAATCGTATATAGTGAAAGATGCATAGTCATAGACATACATATTGAGAAAACGTAATACATAATCAGAAACTTATTTAAGAATGGACAAAAAACAAAAATTTTTTCTGCGAAAAAAAAAGCATAACTGAATATAAAACTAAATAAAAACTTTATAAAATCATACTATTATCGCAACAGAAACAAGAATATTATATTTTGTTAACCTTTACAATGGTCATTATGTGTAAGAATTTAACAAATGATACATTCTTCGATGCATCCTGTAGTTGTTGAAGAAGAAACACATTCTGTTGTTATTTATTGGTATAGAGGACCACCTGTTACTTGTTTATATTAAATTGTTGTCGTTTTTTGAAAAAGGAAGGTGTCTAACCAAATCGAGCGTTTTCTTGTATTACTGAATGATAAAAATTAACGAAAATATCGACATTAAAAATTACATTCACTTTTTAGTTTTTCCCTAACTTATTGTATTGAAGGAATTAGTTATTTTCTTAAATTAAGATATATATTTATTATTCACAGACAGTTCAAAATTATCTTGGGATGTCTATATAAAAAACTTTAGAATTTGATTTCGAATTCTCACTCCTATTCAGTATTCTCCATAACAAAAATATTCAGAAAGGACCCTGTTCATCCATTAAGTACCATTTTTTATATACTCGATGGCTCATCGTGCTGGGTCTTTGGTGTGTCTTTTATTTAGTAGGTTGATTATTTGACTCATACTTCAGTCAGAAATTTTTCAACAAAGCAGCATAAAATCGAAAGTAGTTCTGAAACTTTGAATTAAAATTTGCAAGTGATACAGTCACCCATTTGTTAAGTCGTACGGTGAGAAAACTATGGTACTAAAAAACACATATACGATTCTTTGTGATCTTAACAATTATATTTTTTGTCCTTAAACAGAACCGTAATTGATGTATGGGGGTGTTTGAGTGTGTTAACGATTTCTGATTCAATTGGCAAATCAGTAGCCAGAATCAGAATCATTAGGGTTTCAGTTGTGATAGTTCAAGATTCTTCCATCGCGTTTCCGGTGACTATTTGCTAAGTTAAAAAAAAAACATCAAATTAGATTGGAACCGCCAACATCTACTTTTATTTCCCAAAAAATATGTAAAATAAGAAAATTATAGGTTTAACACTGGCATTCTGTAGTGAATTGAATGTATTTTTGTAATAAACACCAAAGTCATGGATTATAAGGGAAAACTTATTTCTTTAGGTCTTAACAAATCAAGCGGCTATTTTTAAATGTCCCAAAATAACTAATTCCATTCGTCAGATATCCTTTACAACTCGTTCTAATTTTAAAAGAATCCTTTTTGCTATAATATTGATTTTATATTAATTTCGATTTGGTAAGGGACGTCAGCTTAGTCGAGGCGCTTAGTTGAACAACAGAAGTAAAATTTTTAGTATGGGTGCTACTGCAAAAGTAACTTACAAGTTGTTCGTGTTAATAAAGAATATTTGTTATTATTCACGCTTATAGTGTTCACTATATGAACTGCAATTATTGTGATGACTTTATATATTGTATTTATGCAACGAAATACGATAAAATAAATAAATAATAGTTGTTAGCGGAAGAAATTTTGAATAACGTGTAATCGAAATAATTAATGATAAGTATAGTGCTGAGAATAGGTTTACAATGTAGATAATAGTTTAGTTCTAATGTTCCATTCAATAATTTCAGTTTTTACTAATTTACCTATGTGTAAATCTATTTTCTGCTCGTTATTACGTGAAACCGGAAGTACCCATCAACTTTGTTATTTTTAATGAAGCACCCTATATATTATAATTCTTAATTCTGTATAAAATGTTGGGACAGATTTTGTAAAAGGTATCGAATATAAAAAAAACTATTTTTTGAGTTATTTATCTTTTTTATACTAGTTTTACTTTCTGTGTGAAAATTTTTTTCAAGATTGTGTTTCTAAATAGATGAGTTATCAAAATTCTGCGTGTTAAAATTAAAAAAATAATAACTTAGAATTAAAATATACGATAGTTATACGATAATTTATACAAAATTTGTTCAAAATTTTATACAGTATTTTAAAAATTATGATAGTATATAGGATGTTCATTAAAAATAACAAAGTTGATGGGTACTTCCGGTTTCATCCGAAGTAATGGCGAGTTGTTAATAGTTTAAACGTGCAGATCAGTTTTTATAATAGCGTAAAGAGAAATTAAGCTTTGTGAAATAATTTGATTATAAATGTTCTGCTATATATGGGGTCATATTATACCGCCACATTCGTTGATCATATCAATCCTGGTCATATAGTTCGCTTTGGCCATATGATATGACTATGGTGGCTTAATAGTAAGTAGTAAAGACAGATAAACCAACAAAATATATTATGCTATAAAAAAAAATACCTAAGTAAAGAAATGATCACCGAAAATGCATAAGAATTTTTCTACCATTCCTCTGTTATATTCGCTCTTGATGTTTTATTGATCTCTGTATTACTATACTTGATTTTTCGATAGGGCATTATTCGAAATGACTGATGCTATCATGTAAGTATATAAGTAAAAGCAAAACGGTAGCGAAACAATAATGTACTCAAATGACTTACTATTTCGAAATTTTCTGCTCTTAGAAAGCTGTTCTAAAATATTTTAATAACTGCTTTTAACTTAGTCTTTCAAAAGGGAACCGTTAGCAAGATGTAAAAAGAACTAGACTTCTTACCAAATATGAATTAATTAATGAAAGACAAATTCTAGTTCTTTAATTGCAAAGAAAAATACAGATTGTAGGGTTATGCAGAATGTCTCTATTTTACATTGACTAGTTTTTTATTCTTCAGTTTTAAATGGTTTTTAGGTTAGTTTTAAACTACAATTCATTTAACTGAAAATTATAACAAGCAAACTCATAACCGATGTTTAGATATTTCCTATCCTTAATATTATTTTAGTTATGGTTTGGTATGATTTCTACAGTTTAGTCTGTATTCCTTCTCCTTGTCGGTCGCTCCAGCTCATTCCATCCTGCCAATCTCCATCTTGCAGGTTGCTTCTTTCTATTGCCTCATCTCAATATCTAAATAAATTTCTAGGTCTCTCCTGTTTCTTTGACTCCATTCTGCAAATTTTGTTTACAGGGCCAGGTGAATCCAGGCTAAACTTTTTTCCTTTATATACTCAATTATAGTAGTTGTAGAAGCCGTTTGTCAATTTTTAGTGATTTCTAATATTTTGCCATTTCTCGTTAATTACATATTCTCCAAAACTATTTACTTTTTTCACTATTTTACTATTTTACTTTCGTTCAGGTCCCCGGTAATAATCCTGATTTCCTGCTTTAATCTTTAATTTATTTCTTCCCGAGTTTGTTCTATAAGTTCTCGTTTTCTTTAATTGGGCTATCGCCTGTTGAACTGTGTACTGTTTCAGTATATTTTGAACGTTTTTACGGTGTCTTCCGTATATTTTTAAATTAAGTTTGGCAATTCTCTAATCTATTAATTTCCAATTTTCTACCCAGTCTTTACGTTCCATGTGCACATTAAAAGTTCTCGCTGGCTTCACTTTCTTGTTTTAAAGTTGAACTTAGGAGCTTACACTTAAAGCAGAACTGTCTCCAGATTTATCCGGACGAATGTGTGGATAGCGACTATATTCTTTTTATTTTCGCTGTGTCTATTGTTAGGGATCGATAGATTTTTTGCTATTTCCAGAGTCGATAGACCTGACACCACAGCCCCTTTTTAGGAGGACTTATTCAACCGCCACTTTGTGTTAAACATAAATTTACTAATATGCATTTTCAGCGTAATCATTGTAGTTTAAGAGTCGGTAACTAAAATTGACACATCCTGCATATTGATGCAATAACAAAAAGGTGTACAAAACACATACACACCACTAATTGGATTTTGCAATAATTTTTTAACGACTGTACGTTTTTGTTATTGGATCTTGATAAAATAATTTTAACATTAGGGAAATCAGTGACTGTTTAGTTTACAGTGAATTGTCATTATATAGTGAACTATGGATCCAATGTTTGTATACAGGTAGGAGAAAATTACTCAAAAAGCCCTATTTTCTTGTGTAACTGTCCTTTACCTTTTCTGTGTCTGACTGCATCTGATCTGGTAACGTTTTTTAAACATTAATGCACACTTTTTAGCATATATTGGGATGAAGAATCAAATAGTATTATATACTGACTGATAAAACAAGACTTAATAGATTAGACAAATTAAAAGTCAATTCAGTTCTTCTTTATGTAGTGGAGAAAATAACCTCGGGAGTTGCACTATGGACAAATTAGAATCGTTTGAAATGCGGACGTTTGGAAATAAACTGGCAATGTTCTGGTCAAATAAAATAAAAATAAAACCATTTATTGTTATATTCTGTTACATGTTTTATTACTATATTATTTTTTACTGGTCCGCTTTTACTCGCCCGACTTACCTGGATTTCATCTTCTGGATGTTAATGGTCTCCTTCAGTCAAGTATTGAACGGTTTCTTTGATTAAGTGCTTCTTTCACTTACTCCTTATCGTATTGTTAATTAGATTTCTCTGTGTGCTGCTTGCGGTGAATCTCTGCTGTGTTCCACAAATACAACGTATGTCGCATAAATAGTTGTATTCGGCAAAAGTATGAAATCCAAGTTGCGTGTATTAGAACTTACTTCTTAGATTCGAAATGTTCGGTTGAAGTAGCGCCCTCTTTTCCTTATTATTTCTTTTGAGGATCAGTTCTGGTTCTGTTTTTCATTACTTTATCAAGATATTCTTTTTAGATAATTTTAAATAGTTCTTTATAGATCTGATATTGTCAGATAATAACTATCCTCACATG
Organism: Diabrotica undecimpunctata; assembly: GCF_040954645.1. Lineage (NCBI taxonomy): Eukaryota > Metazoa > Arthropoda > Insecta > Coleoptera > Chrysomelidae > Diabrotica > Diabrotica undecimpunctata. The sequence continues at coordinate 130,240,738 of NC_092804.1, read as the reverse complement.
CGTAGAAAATCAGCCTTAAGACGCAAATGTGTCTATTTATGTTATCATTGTTGTCACATTTTGCTATTTATTGAAATAACTCGCCCATAGATCCTCCAATATTTATATGTACTAACAGAAAAATCATTTGACAAAATTGTCTAGATGAAAAATTTAGTTAATATTTTTTTAAAACTGGATCAGATAAGGTCACTATTACTGTCTTCTTGGTATTTGTTAGTTGTGTGTATACAGAATTGAATCTAATTTGACTTTTTAGATAAATCCAAAACGACTTTAAAATCTTTGTACATACCGCAAAAATATAGGTTAGTTATACTCTTGTGTAATATATGGAATAATAATAGATTAAAATATTTTTAAAACTAAAAGGATTCTATTCTGTATCTAATTTTTGTATAAATTTTGTAACTTTTCAGATTTCAATGATTCTAAATTTCTGGATATCTTCTTAAACACTGATAACGATACAGCGAAACTACTAGACATATTCTAAAGAAATCGAAAAAAAAAATGTTGACACCGAAGTTGATGTTAAAAAAAAAGTTACAAAATTATTAGATTTAATAATAGCGTTCCTCTTTTTTGACACCTCTTTTTCTTCGATATAATGTTAATTTGTATAATAACACAGTTTATATTAAATAATATTCATTATTACCAATAGTTGTGTTTTATTATATAGATAGGCTACTATTAGCTTAATACCAAAATGAATCAGAAACTAATGATGAAGAAACAAGAAAATATTAACAAATAATTCTCCTCCAATATTGGTGCGAAAAGTATACAATCGTTAAACAACTTATTAACAGTATGGCAATATTCTCATTGCTCTTCTTCTTCTTCTTCTTCTTCTTCTTCCTTTTCTTCTTAGCCTTCTCTCGGCCATTTTTGGACATAGGTCTCTCCCAACTCCTCCCATCGATCTCTATCCTGAGCAACATACTTCCAATTTGTTCCGGCTATTGTTTTGATGCCGTCCACCCATCTCATCTGTGATCTTCCTCTTCGTCGTCTACCTTTGTAAGGTCTCCAATGTTGTATCGTGGCGTTGCAACGTTGCTCTTTTTGTCTAGAAATTGAAATTGACTCCGAAAATTTAAAAGAATTAATGAGTAACTTTGGATTGAGCTGAATGAGACTGAAAACCGAGAGCATTGCTTACGGTATTTCATATGTGTATTCACCTTTACCTATATTCAGATTCTTAAGAAATTATTCCAGAAGCTAGAATTTATTACGTTTTTGTGTTTCAGTTCTTCGTGTAACTTAAAAATAATTATAAATTTATATGGAAATATGTGCTGCATCCAAATATAAATATTTATTGTCATTTAAACGTTTGGTCTCGCTCTAGCTTTGTCTAAAAGGCGTGCAAATAGATATTTTATGATTTATGAACTATTAACAACATAAGCGAAAGCAATCGCTGAGGTCTGATAGAATATTTTTCAGTTCCAATACTCCCGGTCTTGCACGCAATTTTTAATTCAATATTTAGTATTTTAATTTTTCAATCATTCAAACGAACGCATTCAGCCGCGTGGCATATATCGGTCTTCGTGGCAAGTGAGGAACGACCGAGTACCGAAAGTACCAAAAAAGGTTATTGGCTGTGGAATTTTGTTTTGGTTCGATCGGCGCCGTCCGAGGTCGATCAATCGATTTTTGTCACCGCACGATCGAATCGTTATGAACTAGCGGGATTCGGTCGTTCAATACTTTGAAGTGATTGAATCAAACCGAACGAATCAATCGCGATTGATCCATGGATTCCATATGTCATGATACGAAGGATGCGTTGCTTAAACACTTTGCTCCTTATTGAGGTATTTTGCGATTCTTTAGTATCCAACTGAGTTTTCCAAATCCTGTATTGGGAGCTGTCTGCGAGTTCCTTCATCATAATTATAAATAGCTTGTTCTATAGCCCACATCTCGATACTATCAAATGCCTTTTCGCTATTAACGAGGACGAAAGCTTGCCGAATTTGAAAAGCACTACATTTTACACTTTAACCTCTCAAGTCACTTGATTTTAAATACATACGGAGGGGCAGAAGTAGTGCTTTGTTAGATCGAGACGATATCATTTTATGGAGACGAAATTTTTTGAAATGCATAAAAAATTTTCGGGAACAAAATAAAAAAATATATTATTTAGACGAAACATGGGTAAATTCAGGACATACAAAATCCCATGTGTGGGTTGACGAAACGGTCAAATCTTCAAGGCAGGCGATTTTGTCTGGCCTTTCAGCATTCAACGAAGATAGATTTAGAAAACACATGTCAACCTTGAATACATTTGTTACGATCATTTGCAAACAAAAAATAAGGCGCCGACACTTCTACATTACTACATATTTATAAGACTCTAGTAGGTATGTTCCAAACTTGACTCTACGGCTTACTCGTTTACAACTCCTCCAAAAAAAAACGTAAGTACTTAAAAACAATAGATCGGTACCTCGGAGGTAAAGCACACTATGTCCATTTTCTTACTTTTTCAGGAGAGCAGTTTTAAAAATTTTTAAATTTGTAATAAGTAAATACTCCAATGTTTCTTATATTTAATCAAGATTAATATATTATTATTGTGGTGTGTATAATCGTTTTTCATTCCATGAAGTGTTATATACCTGAGGTTTACCGTTCATTATTTAAATTTTTTTTAAAAATGTGTAGTTGGACATAGTGTTGTTTACCTCTAACAACTTTTTTTAAATAATGTGGCATTGCATGTTAAGGTCTTTACGAAATAAACAATACAAACACATTAAACAGCCTATACTATTATTTTATTAGAGGTAAATATTATAATGTTATAATAATTAAGTAAAATTATAGACGACAAGTTTCAAAAGTGTTAAAGATGCTCCATATCATCTTCATCTTCTTATGGGTAATCGTTTGGGGTTACATCGCTATGTGTTAAATTTTGATAAAACGCATGACAAACTGACGGAACAAAAGACAGTAATGCAATTAAGTCATTGTACTTTTGTTTTGTGATTGGTAATGGGATTACTGAGACTTGATTTAATTGGGCTGGAAACGTTACTTGCTGTCTTCGATACCTCATGAAGTCCACTTCATACATATTTTGATTATTGAAATCGGTCTTATAAAAGAACTTTCCAATGTGTTCTTGTTGGACTTGTAGGAAAATACATGTTGACAGTAGAACAAGGTCTTTATTAACATTTTTTTTCTACTTACAAAAGGCAGTAAAAACTTTTGAGTGATCGTCTTTATTTGCAGTATCCAAAAATAGCACATTATAATACTTATATTTTTAATTTGTCCATAGCAGTTATTGGTCCAAAGAGTGATGTCCTCTACTTGACTACCTGGAATTGTATTGTCAGCCCATTTCAAAATTGACGAGGCAATTTCATTTGCACCTCGGGTCCCTTTCGATTCGTCGCACATTATACATTGTACAGAAGAATCACTGGCATCATGTAATGTAAAATTTAATATCCAAAGCTTCCTTTTGTAGAAACTAATACAATTGTTTTTTAGTGGTGAAGGCAAACATTTTTGCAAATCACCAGATAGTACTTTGTATTTTCGTGACTCTTTAGCTATTATAAAGGCCAATTGTTTTAAGTTATACCGAGTTTTAGATTCAATTAGGTGAGCATCATGATCAGCCTGTACACTGGTTAGTTCATCTGCAGTACGGTGAATGTACTGCATGTATTGCAAATGTCTCTTTCGGGCAGTTTAAACGACAACTTAAAGTCTTTATTAAAAATATCTGGGTCAACCACTTTTTTGCTCTGAGCTTTGGATCTACATGTCTTTCATTGCATTCACCAATGTACAGTTGATACATCTTTTCTATTGTAAGTTCTGTGCCCAGATAATCTCTCTTACTCCTTTCTCTGGAATAATGACTCGTATTTTGGGAATGATTTAATATTTTGATGTATACTATTTATGGTTTCGGTAGGAGTTTTATTAGTTGGCGTGTGTCTACCTTTTTGATCAGCTTTTATTAAACCTCATGGCTCAATTTTTTTCAACATATTTACTACTACTAAATTAGATATACAAAGTGTGTTTAAAAACATAACCTTGCACACCTTCAATAGCTGATTGTTCACTGTAAAATGGTAGTGTAGTGTATTATTTTTAGATTTGGTAGAATTTAGATCTTTTTTTCTTGATCGAAGAGTAGGTTGGATGTCGATACATGAGAAGATAAATTGCTTTTTAAGATCTGAAACGTTTGTCTCAGTCCAGTATGAGTTGAAAATTTTTTGTCTTTCGTATTCTGGCCATCTTTCAGAGCCTTTCATGCGACACATGCAAGGAGGCTTTAACATTTTTGCAGGCATGTCTTTGCCTCTTTTACTGAGATACTCTTTCCCACCAGCTATTTTTCGTTTGCGAACATTACAGGCCCAATTTTGTTCATTTACTACACGTTTTTTACCTTTTTGTTTGCACTTAGTTATATTTTGTACATTTCTTTTAACACTTTTCTCTTCTTCTAAAATAACTTCATTATTTTCATTGAAATTGCCTGCATCACTGCTTAGGGATAAATCGTCCTAAAGAAGATTTTTTTTTATTGTCCCACTAATCGCTAATCGTAGGAGTAATAATAGCTTTCTCTTTTAATTTTGTTTTCGCTGGTTTACTTATACGTCTCATATCATTGTCGTCCGATTCTGAGCATTCACCACTTAGAGGCTCATAGATTTTATCAATATCCAGCTAACAAACCAGCTAAAAGAAGGACTTGAATCGTGATTTATTATAATTTATGAAAATATTTTAATTCAAAAATAATGTTAAAAAATAAAAAATTTAGACATGACTTTAAATTATGTTTAAATTCAAATCGAGAGCTGTCATTCGTTTCTCGTAAAGTGTAGCACAAAACTGTATTGAGTTGTGGCGTACTAGAATAAATAAAACACACTGGAAAAATTAAAAATTTAATTTGAAATTAATACAAAATGAATAACTTTTACAGTGAACAAGTCTGGAATTTAAATATATGTATTATAATTCGAAACTGCTGAAATAATAGTATTTTGTCATATCTCCATTATTAAAAAATTCTTCAAACATTTTGGACATTAACTCAACCGTCTCTCTGGTTATTAAATTTACTAGATACCGTTTTTTGTTGTTAATAATAAAAATAATATTTATCTAAACACATTTTTGAACGTTATTTTTTTATTTAGATTTAGTGCAATTCCGTTATCTGTGATGGCAACAATGAATTGTTTCACGAACCATTGTCTCCAGTCTGAACCAGAGATATGTAAGAGAGGCTCTCTTATATATCTCTGGTCTGAACACTGGTTTACATTGGGAAAAAAAAGTGTACCATTTCTATACGACGGGAAGTGTATAAGGGTACATAACACTATGTCCGGATGGTAAATGACGGTGCACACATATAGTAGAGGTAAACAACACCAAGTCCACATGGTGTTGTTTACCTCTGACTGGAAGTGGACTTGGTGTTTATTACAAAGTCGGTAACTTGTCGTAAAATTGTGTCTGGACATAGTATGGTTTACCTATGTGTAGAGCCAGAAAATTTATATTCAAAAGTGCAATAATCTAAATTTCGATAAAAATGGACATAGTGTCCTTTGCCTCCGAGGTACACAGATGTTATTCAAAATACAGGTCTTCGAATTTTCTGAGGAGCACACCGCACAAGTCTTTTTTATGCCGATCAAATTAGACGACAGCTTACAAATTGCCTTCATATACAACAACGTTCTCTGCTGATCTTTGCCATATTAAAAGCATTAGTTCTGATAGTTGACAAAAATAAAAAGAGAAATATCATTACAGATTCTCTCAGCTCAATAATGGCAAAACCAATTCTAGATACTGTGATCATCCACTACTACTTCTCATTAAAACATGCAGAAAATATAAATATTGAAGTTAATTTTATCTGGATACCGTCACATACTGTAATCGAAGGTAACGAGGTTGTAGACAAAATAGCAAAAAATTCACCTACTAACCCGAATGCAGAAGAGAATATGAAATCCCTGCACATCGACCTAAAAGCATATTTTAAAGAAAATACCACTACAATATACATTGCAGAATACATGGAAGCTCATCAACCAAGCTGTACGAAGTTGACATCAACCATCATAAAATTCCCAAATTTAAAAAATAGAAGAGAACAAGTAACCTTCACTCTCTTCCGGATTGGTCATACACGGTTAACACATGACTAAAATGTACTGATAAACCTGTATGTGACATGTGTAAAAGTATCTTAACGGTAAAACATTGTTTATCGCAGTGTCCCAAATACGAAGTGCAAAATGTATAACATACCACTAACATTAAATAGTGCTCTTGGAAAAAACAGTAATACAAAAAATATTTTCGTCTTTAGTTAGAAGAAGTCTTAGAATATTAAGTTTAAATTTTGTAACACAATCCATACACGCTAATAACCCTGCGTGGTTGAAGCGTCATGTAAGAAAAGAAAACAAAAATAAGTTTGATGCTATTTTTAATTAACAGGTCAATTTTTAATTTTTATTATTTCTTGAAAATCTACTAATTTGTAATAAATTTTATTAAATAATATTCGGTATTACCAAACTGATTGTATTTTATTTTGATTAGAAGTAATTATTCGTATTGATAAAGGACAGACAGATATTTGAAATTTAGCAGTAACAAGACAAAATATTGATAACGGGTTCAAGGGAAGGACGCGAACCTATTCCACCTACTCAGTGTCTTAGTTTCAAACCATTAGTAGTTAGTATCGAAGTTATTAAAAGATTGTTGTCAATATAATGTATTGTAAACACGGTAATTATTTGTAAACAGATACAAAACCAAATCTTCACATAATAAGTATAAATACAGAAATATTTTCGAACAAAACAACACTCTTATCAATAAATTAAAATACTCTGGGTTTTCGTGGTAAAACGTGTTGTTCGATGTTATATTGTTTTATTGTGAATATATCACAAAATTGTGGACATATTTTTTACCTGATGAGGAAATACTTGGTGTATTAAATTATTTACCACAAGGTACCTATGAATGTGGAATGTATTTTTAATCTCAAAGAATCCAATTTTGAAAGTCACGAGGAATATATGCCAGTCTGGAATAGTGATGCTAATAAATTTGATACTGATTCAAGTTTAGTAAGATAGAAGAATGGTGATACGTGCCGATTTTCAATAAAACATTAAAATTTTTTCTTTCTGTTAGGTATCTTCAAATGCACGGAGAGAAGTTTCAAGCATGGGATATATAAATTATGGTATTATAACTGGAATCAGAGCAGAACACGATATTTTGCATGAAAATACAGGTGAAAACTTGGAAATAATTATTGATCATCACTTCCAGATCCAGAGGATTCCCGATAGCAATTTTGTATACCAAGAGTATATACTCTTAGGAACAGTTTCCTTTGAGATTTGATACAAAACATAGGGATCAGAGCATTCAGTAATATACATATATTCTTTATCTATGGATCAGAGCGCCTTTGTTCTGAGAAAGTTGCTCTGACTTGAAATATGTGGAAACCATGTATTGATAACAGTATTGTTTCTTACAAGCCATTGCTGTTGAAATTGTTACCATTGAATTACGCTCTGCTTTGTCCGTTCCGGTATGACACTAAGTGGAAGGACCTTTATCTTATGGATATATAGGAGAATAGGATAGGTATGAACAGGGTGTAACCTGTTACGTGGGGGCAGTAGCTATGTCATTAACTCTAGATTTGATAATCGAACATGACATACACTCATACACATACATACAAGCACACCCATACCATTCTCAATTGCTGGCTTGTCATACGATAGATTTGTGCTGCAACTTTTGCGCTCCTCCACCATCGTCCATCTGGGATGCATGGCACAGGAGAAAATGTGTTGACTTCGCGATGCCCCAGAGAAGTGACGAACTCTGGGATATTATGGACTTGGCATGGTCTAGTCGCACTGCCGTGCTTGATAGCATTTCATCCCCGCTCATGAGAACAAAGTGGACAAAGTATATATAACACAAAATGCCGATACCAAGCGAACTTTTATGTGAATCAAAGATTTTTACAGCAAAAAAACGCTTTCCTTTTAGGCAATATATGCAAATAATATGCCAGACACTTTTTATATTAAATTGTGGTTTATAGCGGATGTTGTCTCGCAGTATGTACTAAATGGATTTTTATATCTTAGTCGAGCTGATAAGCGATCAAACAACATGTTATACTGAAACACCCTGAAACGTTCACAAATTTTTAAACACATATTGGACTACGACTTCTAGAGAAAGGGACAAAAGACGCCGAAATAGTCAACAGGGAACCATTTTTATACTATACCTACTGAGACTTCTTCCTACGGCATCATATTAATTGAAGTTTGGTAACAATCTCAGCGAAGTAATGTGTATCTTGTACCGCTCGAAATAGCGAATATGAATAATCACACACATATAATATTGCGTCGGTTAAGAGTGTAAATCTGCTAAGTCCACTTTTTGGACCTTTTGTGATTTTTGCTTAGTCATAATGTAGATAACATTTATCATTATGTAGTGAAATCTGATAACTCCGTTTTATTTATATTTTAGTACAATTTGGTCGCACGAAATTATGCTTTATATTGTCGCCAAAAACGTAAAGTGTAATTCTGACAAGTCCGCTGTTACTTAGTCAGTTGTTATGGTAAATCGATGCCGTACAGACAGAAGTTAGTGCAATAGTAAGGTTATAGCCATATTTTACCAAATTTATTAATTCAAAATAGCATTCGTTGGTGTAAAATACTGAAACGTGAGTATTTCTTTCATAAAATAAAATAATATAAATATTACTATGATTTGTTTTCTGTTATTTTACTGGTTTTAAACCACACGTGTTTGTGCATGGACTTGGCAGCTTTTATTATTTGTTAATTTCTCAAGATGAGAAAATGCATGGACTTCGATAGTTCGTTTTCTATCTACTAGCTATACATTTTTTTTGAGTGAATCATAATAATATTTTTATAATAGTTTTAAAATAAATAAACAGAGTTTTCTTTTGGTTATAGATGTCTCGTGGAAAAAAATGGTCGATTTGGTTACTGCTCTTCAAAATGATATTGACATCAATGAAGAATTTCAAGCTCATTCTCCTCTATTGTCAACTTCTATATTTACTGTCGTAGAAAATGTTGTAATAGAAGAAGTTTGTAATGAGTTTTTAACTGCAAAATCGAGTAATGGCGAGGAGTTTTCTGACGAGCCCTCAATAATAGAAGAAAACACATTAGTAGCTGATTCTAATGTTATCGGCAGTGACACGAGTTCATCGCATCAGGATACAACTGAGATTGAGAAAAACTTACGTATCAGTAACAGTGAAGATGAAAGTCCATTAAAACTGGTTCCATATTCAGATAGTTCTGATAGTGATTGCGTATTTGAAGGATATCCAACAAAAAGCCAAAAGAGAAGAAAAAGGTTTCAAGTAGAAAAAGAAAATTGGGTTTCACAACAAAATCTTAAACTTAGTGAACATGGATCTCCATACCTAGGTCGAAGTCTTAAAAACGGTAAATGGACGTATAATATAAAAAGTGAACCACGTACCATGAAACCGAGGTGCTCCTGTAAAAAAAGTACTGGCCAAATGAAGTGCACATTAATTTCAGAAACAGCTCGAAGAAGTATTTTTGATCATTTCTGGAGTTTGGAATGGGCAGCCAAAAAAACACTAATTGATAGTGTTGTGTCATTTTTACCAATCAACAAACCAAGAAATAGAAAAAATCATGACACTTCCAAAAGATCTCAATCAATTCAATATCATTTAAGAATCGATGACAATAACCTAAGAGTATGCAGGACCATGTTCCTTAACACTCTTTCAATTGGTAGAATAACCATATTAGAATGGAAAAAGAAATCAAAAGAGGCTAAAGAAAACAGAGGAAAAACAGGTAGAAACGAAAAACGTAAGCCATTTGAACAGAGACGTAAGTTTTATAGATTCAATTCCTAAAATGGAATCTCATTATTGTAGATCAACTAACACTAAACAATACCTTTTACCAGAGTGGCAGTCTAAAACAAATTTATACAAATTTTATGTTGATGACTGGCGTAAAACAAAATCTATCAAACCAGTTTCTATTACAACTTTCAATGAAGCATTAGATTCCGAAAAGATTTCTTTATTCCGACCAAAAAAAGACCAGTGCGAAAAATGCGCCGCATTCAAAGTAGGGCATATATCTGAGGACGAATACAATTTACATCATATTAAAAAGAATGAGGCACGTCAAGAAAAGGATCGTGATAAAGCTAATGAAACTCTTGTTTTCACTGTTGACTTACAAACTGTACTGATGGCTCCTAAATCAAAAGTTTCGAGCCTTTACTATAAAACAAAATTGTGCGTACACAATCTTTGTTTCTATAACTTAAGTAATAAAGATGGATTTTGTTACATTTGGAATGAGACGGAAGGTAATGTTTCTGCAGAAGAGTTTGCCACCATCTTTTCCGACTTTATCACCAACAAAATTTTGCCTACACTTGATCGAACTACTGATTACGGAGACACAAAAATAATTTTGTATAGCGATGGCTGTAACTACCAAAATAGAAACGTAACTGTTTCAAACGCCTTACTGAATACAGCTGTGAAGGAAAACATTACTATTGAGCAAAAGTACTTAGAAGTTGGGCACACCCAAATGGAGGCAGACTCCATGCATTCCACAATTGAAAGGTGTTTAAAGAACAAAACAATCGCCAGCAGATTATTTGGGAATATGTCTATCTGCCCGAAAGATCCCCAAAAAATATAATGTAACTTATTTAAATCATACATTCTTTAAGTAAATGAAGAAACTTGAGTTCCTGAAAAGTATCCGTCCCGGTAAGAAAAAAGGTGACCCAAAAGTAAGTCTTCACAAGTATTTATTTTATGTAAATTCTTATTATGTAATTATTTTAGGTTGTAGATGTGCGTGCGTTAAGATATAATGCAAACGGTCAAATTGATTATAAATTACGGTTTGGCGATGATTGGAAATTATTACCTCAGCGGCTCAGCTCCGGAATTGTACCTTGTTCATTACTTCAACTAGACCAACTCTATTCTGAAAGACTGAAGATTTCGAGTAGGAAGTATAATGACCTACAGGATTTAAAACATATTTTACCTAATGACTATCATACTTTCTACGATGATTTACCTCATGAATAATATTATGTAAAACAATAACAACATAATTAAAATGATTTTTAATATAGCATTTTGTATACTTGCTTATATTTTTTTTTGTCAAGTCCAAAAGATTTTATATTATATGTAAGGAAATTCTGCTAACTCCCAAAAAGTGTAAATAAAAATTAATTGCGTTGATAAAATCGGTTTATGGATCTATACATATATTACTTGGAACTATATTTGATGTTATAAATATTGCTAATTAATAGAACAATGATTTTTCATTGCTGCTACAGTTTTTATGCTCTCCTGTAAAACCTATTATAATGGACTTAGCAGATTTACACTCTTAACCGACGATTGGCATAATTGCTGTATATTCTGTACCAGACAGTATTTAGTTTACCATGTACCGTTGACTTGAAGATGCATAGCAAATTATAGTACCGGTCGTTGGTGGTAGAATAAATTGATTGTAAGTCTTATTTCTTGTTTCTTTTTAACTATTTGAAATGGAATAGAAAAACTAAATCCTTCCACGAAAAATCGAGGAAGGATTGAGAGGAAAGATATGCAAGAGTGTAGTGAGACCTGCGTTGCTGTACGGCGGTGAAGTGTGGCCTGTAAAGGAAAATACAGGAAAAGAAAATGGAGATAGCTGAAATAAAAATATTACGGTGGATGTTGGGTAAGACTAGAAGGGACAGGATCAGAAACGACTTAATTATGGAAAGAGCCGGAGTGACTACAGTCTCAAAAAATATTCAACAACAAAGACTGCAGTAGTTTGATCATGTCAGACGTAGAGATGAAAACTATGTGGGACGTAAGGATAGGGCTGTTAGAAGTTGATGAAAGGAGAGGTAGAGGAAAACCGAGGAGAAATAAGAACTGAAACACTCAACAAAAATACATATAATGCGGAGAAAGATGGAAAGATCAATACTGGGAGTAAATCAAATAGATCGAGTTCCAAATCAAGAGATCAGGTCGCAAAACGGGGTGGACAAGAAGGATAGTAGAATGGCGTTCGAGGCACAAAGCGTATAGAAGTAGAGACAGGTCACCCAGCAGATAGCCCGACGACATAAAGAGAATTGGCGGAACCTGAATAAAAAGGACACAAGATAGAGGCGAGCTGCAAGATTGGGCAAACTACGTTCAGCAGTGAATAATTAAGGTTTTTTAGATTGATAAAAAAACCTCAACTATAATTACAATTCACGAAGGAACAGTAAACATACTGATTAATAGAAAGATTAGGGTATGGGGATTATAAATGGCTATGTCCAGCATTGTATGAATGAAGATACTACAGATATACTACTACTACAGATACTACAAATATCATGGAGTACAATCAAGGCTTAAATAACTGAAGGTTGATATGAAACAAACATATGGCAGATACTTTATAAGTATATTTCGGGAACGAGTTTAGATTTTATATAAAAGGGTTTAATGAAAGTGTATCTACCAAGATTATAACTGAACAAATAAATATCACTGATAAAATATTAATGCACAAAACACTAATATAATAATATAATATAGAGGCATGTCGACAAGCGGTTAGTCAATGTTCTTCTATGTTTATCTGGTATTATAAAAGCCATAATAATGTAATTTCTTAACCTTGAAATTCATCCGGTATCAAAAATTTTCTTTGCTCTTCGGTATACTTTTAACAACATCCGTAACGGCTATCCCTATCATAGAGGACTTTACACTACTTGATAAAAGATCAAAATACTGCGAAGCTCTTTATCATATTTTCATCCAGTTGGTTGTTTATGAAAATCTACACGTAGACAATCAGTTGTGACGTACGAAAAAATGAAAAACAATTTTGACCCGCTTTGAATATGCAACTTTTATCAACATGTAATTTTAACTTGTTAGATTATGATAAAAACAAAAAGAAAGGAAAATTTTGAAGTAATTTTATTGAAACTGTAATTTCGTATAATGAAATGTGCAATTTTCCAGTTTTGTATTAAATTTGGTATCGAATTCAGAAATAAACTGATAAAAAGAACATTAAAAAATTAAAAACTCGCACATATGACTCCTGGAGAGGAATAAGGGAGGCAATGAGAGATATAAAAATAAATAAACTTACTGGCGTGGATAATATCCTAATTGAAATGATAAAAGAAACAAAAAATGGATAAAAAATACTTTTTAAAAAATATTTGTTTGGTGGAAGAATACTGATGTATTGATACATAAGAAAAGAAATCCTCCTTCTCTGTCCTTTATCCTTGGATGTAGTGGCGTTTTGCCTCTATTGTTGTCCATCCATCTTTTTCTTATGCTTCATGTTCTTTATTTGATCTGACCATCCTGATAGAGATCTTCCTCCAGATATTTTGCCAGCAACATTGTCAAACATTATTATTTCCAGACTTTCTGATCTTTAACTACTACGGTCGTCCAGAAAGTAAAAACAATTGCGCATCACGCGCGGCGCCCGCGAATTCTTGCGCCCGTTACCTCTATCTGTCGCATCAGTGTAAGCCAAGTGTCGCATGTGTCGCGTATTCAATCTATACCATTTTGAAATGGCGGCGTCTATTGAAAATCCCGCCTAATGTGAAATATGCAGTGTGATTCGGTTTTTAAGTAGGCAAAATTTTCGCTCTATCGACATTTATAGGCAAATAAAGGCTACTTATGTTGAGAATATAATAAACAGATCTTCAGTGAGGAAATGATGCATTACGTTTAACCAAGGACGAACCAGTGTGCACGAAAAGTTGATGACAAAATTCAGAAAAACCAGCGAAAGAGCATAGGAACGAAGATCCTGCAACGTATAGACATATTTCGCGATTTACAGGTCCTGTTACTGTCTGTTGTCCTCAAAATAAGACGAGAACCAAACTTCCAAGTGGTTAATTATGAAAGACTCTGATTAATTAATCTTCATCGAAGTAGGTACAATTCGATGTTGAAGTAATAGAAGATTGTGAGTTTAAATATTTTTTTTCGATCACAGTTAATTTTACAAACACTTTCATTTTACCATTTGTGTTGAAAATTACTAATATTAAAAGTTTAAAACTGATCACTTTACTATGTCGATTATGTACGATAAAATGTCGTGAAAGCCAAATATGTAATTTTACGTAGTGAGTCATGAGTTGTCTGACTGAGGACTGTATAGGGAATGTATAAGTAGAAAGCGAGTGATATGGTTCTGGCTAAGGGCTAGAGAGTGATTCTTCTGAGAGTGCTAAATAATTTTATGTACGTAGCCCGAAATGTGACTGTACTAATCGTGAAATAAAATGTTTTGTACAATCGCCTATTAAAACGTTTTACTAAAAATAGACCGATAAAGAATACAGGTATATGTCTCGAATTGCTTCTTCATAGTCATAAAAGGAATTTCAACTTAGATTACTTATGCATAAATGAGCACTTTGGGTATTGGGTAAATAAAAGAAGGTCTAATTTTTATATGCAGATACGAGGGGGTTGCGTTGAATCTCAGGAGCCATGAGAATCACTCCCACAGCGTCTCTGCTGGATTAACCTTCTCCACATTTTATTGTATAGCACGAAGCCATGATGGCAGCATATCGTCTCAACTGCTCTATATACTGGTTGGGAATTAATGGTCGGATGGGTCATTGTGACATCTGTAGACAGGCCCCCAATTGTTGTCCTGTGCTCTCCATAGTATAGGACAGCATGGCCCCCCAATTTGAGTTCTCTTCTTCTTTTAATTTCCTGACCGGGATGAGTGGATGGAACGAGAGTCTGCACTCATCCGTCGAAGCGGACTCACCTGGTTCACGAATGGGTCCGGAATAGACGAGAGCGGGCAGGTGATAGAGTATATGGGAGCGAAATCCGATTTGAATCTGGTAGGGCTCTCCGCTCCCATACATCATTTTTTATCTTTGCGGTCCTGGTATGTGCTCAGGAGATAATAGATAGGGCTTGCTCAGGCAGAACCAACTCTATCTGCTCTGACAGTCAAGCAGCGCTAAGGGCTTTGAAAGCGCCCAAAGTTAGCTTTAAGCTGGTTCTTGATTGCAAGACAGCACTTGCTGATGTTGCGCGGACTAATAGGGTTAACTTGGTATGGGTACTAGGACACCCAGGCGTGGAAGGAAACGAACGGACTGATAAGCTGGTACGACAGGACTCATTCGCTTTGCCGGTGGGACCTGAACCTGTGATTGAAGTGCCCTTCAGTACCTACTATTCGGGGCAGTCTCAAAGAGCTTCTTCTGAGGAGGCTCCAGGACTCCTGGGCCAGTTGTGGAGGTATAAGACAGACTAGGCTCTACATAGTGGTGCCATTCAAAAGTCTTATATCCCAACTTCTCCTTCAAGACCGTATAAGGTATTCTCTGGTGGTCAGAATGCTTACCGGCCATCCAGACACAGGCGGCACCTTCATTTGCTTGGATTGGCGGATAGCCCATGGAGCCGTCTTTGTAATGAAGAGGAGGAAACCTCCTCAAATGTCCTCTGGACGTGTTCAGCACTGGCCTATCAGAGGAGGCAGATCCTGGTTTCGGTCTTTATACAACCGAGCTAAATGGGAGAGTTACCCTTAAAAAGACTTGTGGCTATCTGTGAGGCCACAAGGTTACTAAGGGATTAGACGTTCAGAACGGCAGGAAGGGCTCAGTCTTGGAGCTCATGCTGATTATTGCAGATATAGGAGGCGGGAACAGCTTGGATCTCAGAAATGCCGAAGGTTTGGTCCTATGGGCCTAGTCCATGTGATAGTGGTGATACAATGAACCCGTATTAGGCGGTTCAACCCGTCTAAATGTCTGAAGGGCTCATAAATGGGCCCTCCCCGATCTACTATAACCATAAGCATAACCATGAGGAAGTTGCGACGGACCGACGACCACGAGATATTATGTAAACAATCTTTTTATTATATATGACAGGTTCTGCTCATTTATGAGGTAAAGACATTTAACGAATATTTCGACTTTTTTGCGAGTAAGTAAATATAATGAAGGGAAATATAATATAGAGGTGTATTTAATAAAGAAATATGTTTGTCGAGAAAAAATATGTACAGAAAGTATTAAGAAAGAAATATGGTTTGCCGATCTCTAACAAATGCTGTAACAACAGGTAAACTGTTTAATGAACTACTGGAAATGGTAGACAAAATATTAACCAAACAGCACAGGTCAATAAGGTTGTCAATTTCAGTAACTACAAAATTAGGAATACCATTACGAGTACGCTATTTAGCGAGTAATGATTAATTTAAATCTCTGGAGTACCAGTTTCGAGTTGCGAAAACAACAATATACAGGTTCCTACTAAACGTGCTTACGGCGATTTGTTGTGTTTTTTGACCAATCCTTGGGCTATGTTAATCATTTATTTTCAATTATTTCAAAATATTTATTTAATGAAATCTCTTGACATAATCTGTAAAACCGTATTAATCATCGCTGTTTGTCCTCTTGGTCGTTTGAAGAACCATTTGCTGAAGCCATTGGTTCAGGAGACGGGAGTAGATGAAAGTGAAATTCTTGTTGAATTGCTATAGCACAATCTTTTTTATATCTTATATTTAACAATCTATTAGTTATAAATATTCTAATAATAAGCGTCTTTGGGGTTGGAAATAAAAAATGACTTTAGAGAGGTGAGTCCAATAACTGGACCTCTGGTATGGAAGAAAAAAACATGATATGCCGATAATATGTTATATACCTACGTACTTCACATTTACAAACAATACATATATCTAAGATGTTGTTGGTTTCCTTTGACTATGGACTTAATCCATTAGCCGTTTATCTAAGATAATATACAGAATTACGGTGAGATAAAATATTTATTTATAAATCAGGTCTAATTGATTTTTACGTTTTAGTCTTTGAGTTTGTTGACTGTTATCAAGCAAGTTTATTGCCAGGACATTTGGGTGGTTTTCTAGACGTTTTAGGTACCGGGCACTGCACTGAACTATCACTTCACTGATCGTAGGTATTTCTAGACCACAATAAATATCTTTTTTTGACACGAACCATGGGGAGTCTAACGTAACACTTTGGATTGAAATATTTCCATTATGGATAAGTTGAATTTTGCTGCGTTACCCCAAAGCTGGAATCCATAAGTCCAGACTGGTTTGAGTATCGTATTGTACACCAATAGTTTGTTACGGATAGACAACTCCGATGTTCTGCCAGTATCCAATAATGGTTACGAAATTTTAAATTCAACTGTTAACGCTTTTTCCATATGTGGGCTCTCCACGTCTAAGTCATGTCCATATCAAAGTTTTGTCCAGGTGCATTCCAAGTTATTTAACGCTTTCAGCTTATGGGATTACTATTTCTTCACTAGGCGATATTTTGCGACCTTTTGTAAAGATGATATGTTTTGATTTAGATTCATTAATCTTTATGCACAATCTCTTTGTCTAATTTTCGATGTCCCTAATGCCGTTGAAGAGATTCGGTAGCTGTTGCCAGATTATTATCTGTGACTAATAACTAAAACTAAAACAGTGTCGTGTGCGAATGTTGTAGTCGTAACATTTTCATTTATTGGTATGTCTTGCGTAGATATCAAATTTAATGTAGGACCCAAGAACACTACCTAGACGGACTTCAGATCGTATAAAGTAGAATTTTTGAAATTTCTAATTCATATTTAACGCGGTAATACCATCTTTCTAAACTGACTGACGCCAAGAAAGAGTGCAGAGCAGTATTTTTTTTTGTCTCAAAAGTTTTATTCACTATATCAACGACTCTATTTTTTCTGTTTGTTTTCTAAGCCTTTTTCTTGACGGCTCAGGTGGCTTAATACATCCAGACGAGTGGGCTTGTCTGTTTCAACTGTGGAGTTGTTCGAGATGCCAGTCATAGCAGGGTCAATGATGTCGATTCCTTCTTCATCTTGTTCTGAATTTTGACTTTGGTTTAGGTCCTAAAAAAATAATAATAATTAATAATAATAATCAGCGGAGGGTCTTCAGCGGAAAGTAAGAACACTTCTCACAAAGGCGCAAAAACATCATCCACGCAGTGCAGTAGAGAGAACAACACTACCGCGGTATCAAGGAGGAAGAGGACTTATGGATATAGGTAAGCAATTGGATAAACAAATTGTTAATTTAAGAACTAATTTTCAGGTACAGGCTGAGACATCTACTTTACATCGAGCAATTTGCGCAGTAGTTGATACAACGCCGCTTAAACTAAAGGAACAAGAAATGTGCATAAACCACCTGACTCACCAAGAAAAAATGCGCACCTGGATGAGTAAAGCTCTGCATGGGCGACATCTCAATGAGATACAACGCCGCTTAAACTAAAGGAACAAGAAATGTGCATAAACCACCTGACTCACCAAGAAAAAATGCGCACCTGGATGAGTAAAGCTCTGCATGGGCGACATCTCAATGAGATCAGCCAAGAATATGTCGACAATACAGCGTCGAACTATTGGTTGACATCAGGAAAGATGTTTCCCGAGACTAAGGGATTCCTCTTGTCATTCAGGATCAGGTTATTCCAACTAAAAATTACCTGAAATATATTGTTAAAGATCCTCAAGTCCAAAATGACAAATACCGATATGGATACCAAGCCCAAGAAACCATCCAACCTCTTACCGGTGGCTGCCAGGCATTTGTCGGTCTTCTTGTGGCGCCTATCCGTTACGGATGTTGGCTACTAGCATGACAATTCTAACTTTATTGACCGCAACTCGAAATAGTCCTGAAGTGGTCAAGGAAAACCATTTTCGTAAGTTCTGGAGCCAAGATATTCTTCTTCTTCCTGGTCCCCTCTTTCCGTAGACCTTTCCCTGTAGTATAAGTTGCAGCAGGTTATATATATGATCGTTTGGCATTATATGTCCAAGATATTCTAGTTTGCGTTGTTTCACTGTGGATATAATTTCACATGTTTTATCCATCCGATGTAGAACCTCAATGTTTGTTATTGTGGCTCTTAAATATCTTGCTCATTCTGACAAATCCTGACCTGACTTTTTCAATTATTTGTTTTATCTCAACTGAGTGGTCCCATTGGTCGTTTATGGTAGTTCCTAAATAGTAGTAACGGGGCACTTGGAGTATTTGTTGTTGATCTACCAGTAATTGACTAGGTGGAATATGCTTCTTGCAAGCCCGTATTCTTGAATGATTTCCACAAGTGCGTTACTAGTGTCTGTAAACCTTCTAAACTGTCTGCAAGGAGGATGGTGTCGTCTGCATATCTGATGTTATTCAGGCGCTCACCATTTATGAGAATACCCTCTTCGATATGCTCTAAGGCTTGGCTCATGACGTGTTCCGAATAGACGTTAAATAATAGGGGAGAGAGTATGCAGCCCTGTCGTACTCATCTCTCTATTGCAACTTCTTCTGTTAGTTGGTCTTTCACCCGAATGGTTGCTGATTGGTTGTAGTATATGTTCTTGATTACTCGAAGGTCTTTGTTATCCAGATCAGTTGCCTTTAGTATATCCATGAGCTTATTGTGCTTGATTCTGTCGAAAGCTTTCTGGTAGTCGATAAAGCAGTTGACGTCTCTGCACCTTAGAAATAATACCTGAACCGCGAACAAGGCTTCTCTTGTACCTAACGCATCTCTGAATCCAAACTGCGTTCGTGAGATCTGTGACTCGCATTTCTGATAAATTTTTCTGTGTATTATCTTTAAGAAGGTCTTAAGAATGTGGCTCATTAGACTGATAATACGATGCTCTTCGCATTGTTTTGCATTGGGTTTTTTAGGTATAGCAATAAATGTAGATTTTAACCAGCTCTCTGGAATTTTTCCCGAGTCATAGATTTTATTGATCGTTGTCGTAAGCCATTTTACTTCTTCGTCTCCCATGATTTTTAGAAATTCTGAATGAAAGTTGTTGGGCCCTGGTGCTTTGCCTGCTTTCGTTGCTTTAATTGCGGCTTTGACTTCGTCTTGAGTGATTAGTGGTCCTGTGTCGTATTCAATAATTATCTGGTTGTTATTTCTGTCGTCATCGAATGTGTTCTCAACGTATCTCTTCCATATATTCTTTGTTTGTTCAATGTCAATTTGTCGGTACTGATTATAAATAACGCCATGACTCAGTAGGAAAGACTATCCACCAAGAACTAGCTGACAAACTGGGACTTCTCCAAACCGACCATCTTCCTTATTATCAATACGTCCCAGACAGAATGCTTGAAAATGACAACTACAAGCTATACTGGGACCGCACTGTGCTTAGAGACCAACCAGTGGCGCATAATAGATCGGATCACATACTAGTTAATAAAATTACTAGGCAAACAACACTTATTGATGTGTGACCCAACATCAATAATTTACGTGTTAAATACAACGAAAAGATCGCCAAGTACAGAGATCTAGAAATACAAATCAGGAGACAATGGAGAATAGAAAGTACCCAGACAGTACCTATTATTCTATCTACTACTGGTGTTATTCACAAAAACTTTCTAGAGAACATAAAACAGCTGGGTCTAAATGAACATCACTATAAGGCCATGTAGAGAGCTGTACTTCTCGCGACGTCTAGATGTGTATGAAAATTTTTGGGAGATACTTCAACATACCAAGTCACCTAGGGCTCGATAACACTGAAAGAGTCCCACCTGATACCGTAGGTATCGGGGATGAGTGAAATGGCTCACACTCTCTCTAAGGGGATAAATCGGGATAATAATAAAAAGTACTTAAAAGTAATCTGTGTTCTTGGGAATTCCAGTGCTATATATATATATATATATATATATATATATATATATATATATATATATATATATATATATATATGATACATAATCTTGTTACTTATTTATCATATAGTTAATATCTTTTTGATTCTTCGAAGAACACGCACAGCACATTGTAAACAGCCAAAAAATGTCCAGATAAATCTCAAATAAGATGAGAAACAAACAACAACTGTGGATTGTTAGCTGTTTTAAATATGGCGGTGATTTAATTTTCTAGTTTAATTTTTGTATATTTATCTTAACTTTTTTAATTAGTAATTTATCATGTTCCAAACCTATTAAGTCTACATGGGTTTTTTTTTTCATTTCGTTGAACCTAGTTTTCTGACGGGTTTTTAATGTGAAAATATTGTAAATAGTGGATCTTACAACTTTGATACATGTTTGTTCCTCGAGTAAATTGTCTTTGATGTTGTTTCTATTCGTTTATTTAACACTTTTGAATATAGTCTACTTGTTTTCCTCATTGCGGCTATTCCTCCATCGTTTTTCGGATTAGTTTTCTTTGAAATCACTTCTCCATTTAAGCAGCTTTAAAATAATTTGAAAATCATTTAAAGCAACTCCGATAATCCATATCTAAATCCGCTCTGGGTATATTCCGTCTCAGCCACTAGATTTTTTCAATTTCATGCCTTTAAATGTTTCATCTAATTATCCTATGGACGGAACTTGTTAGTTTATTGTCAGAAATTTATTTCTCCTCTCTACTAGCAAATCTATTTATATCCATATCCTCTGAGAAATAATATTTATTATAATTTTGGTTTTTAAATTGTCTTTACAGCTTTTATGGATTCCGTGCATTTTCTGCCTTCTACATGGTTCTCTATGTAATGGCAATCTTTCTCGGGGGTTGTTTTTTAACTGCCTCTTATTTTACTTCTTTATTTAGATCTTTACGGCATTTGTTGGTTCGTCTCCCTCTTTTATCTACATTTTGATATAGGGGAGGATGGGGCATTGTGAACCATCTAAGGAAGATATGCATATACTGTTAAACCAGAAATGATTTTGTTTTGTTTAATTAATTAGGGACGTTCATTAAACATTTAACTGTCATTTAGTTGCAATTGAAACATAATTTATTTAACCAACAAAAAAATGACAACTGACTATATGTCAAAAGTTCACATTGCCCCATAGGGTGGGGCAATGTGAACTACTGAGGAAAGTCACACTATTTCATTATCTAATGGCTATGTTTGGTAAATAAAATCAAGTAAAAAGAATTTTTTTATTAAAAATACTTAGAAAACCGGTAACAGAACATTAGTAAAAATAGACACATGTTATATTTATTCAGAAATACAAAATTCACACTGAAATTCTTCATCATCTTCTGGATCTATTCCCGCACATGCTTCATGAGCCCATTTCAGACAGGCCGAGCAACGTACCCATCCTTCTTCATTGGCTGATGAGGAGAACCACTCGTTACAGTAAAAACATTCAGCATCTTCACCATTGCCATCATCTTGTACTTGATGGTTACATTTATTTTTTTTCTTTCCCTTACCATCTTTGGAAGGACAAACTTTTATTTTTTTGTTACTTCTTTCACTATCTTCGTGCTTATCATCATTTATTTTTTTCTTAGCTTTTTCCTTTTTCATTTTCTCTATTGCCTCCTTCGTGTTTATTTCAAGTTCTAATTCTAGCTTATACGGACTAGATGTCAGTACAGCCGTTTTACCTTTTTTGGATTTCCTCTTTGGTTCCATTAATTTACTTCTCTTTGGCAGAGGACGAATGTCTTTAGGGCTGTTTGCTCCAAATGAAGTTGTTGCTCTATTGTGTGCAGGGGAAATTGTCAATTGAAAATCGTTACCAGTATGAAGCTTTGCAACTGAGGTTGAAGCAATTACCTCATCTTGACTTAAGTGAGGCTCTGCAGTTGAAGTTGAAGAAATTGAATCATCTTGACTTGACACTGGTAGACTATTATTCTCCAAATCTCTTTCAGTCGTAGCAGATGGTGCAAAATCGAGGTCTGTAAATATATTGGGATCATAAGGTACTATCTCACATTTTTTAAAAGCGTTAATAGCAGTCAAAGGTGTTGCAGCTTGTAAGAAAGCCTCACCAAAAATTTTAGAGATTTGGAAAGCTGTTACCACTCTGCCTGGGTTGTTATTAAGAAACTTTTCTAATGCCATATCATAATATCGTGCTAAAGGAGCCATGACACCAACATCGGTTGGCTGCATTCGATGGGTGGAATGTGGAGGCAAACAAATGATATGTACATGTTTTTCCCTAGCCAAATTAATTACTTCTATGTTTTTTGTATGGCTGCTGTGTCCATCCAAAATCAATAAGATCGGATCGTCTTCACTTGGTTTCGTTTGTTGAAGAAAATGTTGAAACCATATTAAAAAGAGTTCACTATTTATCCAGCCACTATCGCTACAGGCGAATATTGAACCTGGAGGTGCACCAGCTTGGAGTTCAACTTTCATTCTCTTTCTTGCAAAGATTAACATCGGCGGTATGAAGATTCCTGATGATGACATGCAAATAACGGCTGTTGTTATTCCACTTCTATCAGCAGAAGTAAGCCGTCCAACTTGTTTCCGTCCTTTATGCGCCAAGATTTTACTATTACATTTGGGGACTGTACCTAGACCTGTTTCGTCACAGTTAAAAACACGCATTGGATTGACATGTTTAGAATCCAAAGTAGCTTTATACAGATCAAAAAATTGTTTTACATTGTAACGATTAAAAGCTTCAGCTCTTGCAGCAGATGTTGATTCGGGTTTACGTAATGAAAGCCCTGGGTGCCGTTTTCGAAATCCGTACGCCCAATCTAAACCTGCAAGTTTGTTTGTTTTATTATATGGATGGTCTATGTTATTTTTTTCGGCTAACTGGAAAGCTAGGTGACGAAGATCAAGCAAAGTAATTCCGTATAAACGCTTCTCCATATCTAAGATATAATTATACAATTCTTCTTCCTGTTCCTTGGTAAAAACCGTTTTGTAGAAACCTAGACCCTTTTCGTCAGGAGAAATTCTTGTTACTTTTTCTTTGCATCTGCGAATTAACGTTGCTTTCGAAATACCATAAACTTTACTAGCTTTTAAATAGCCCATTTCCCCAGCTTTAACTGTCCGGATAGCATTCTTCAAGGCAACAAGAGACCAGGATTGTTGCTCAGTTTTCCTCACATAATTTCGTACCATTTCTAACTGCAAAAGAAGCATATAATTAAAAAAGTGTCAAGAAAATATAATGGGGCAATGTGAACCACTCCTAGTCCACGTTGCCCCATGCGTAGTACACATTCAAAATATGGAAATTAACGTACCAGTTCACAACGTATCAAAAGCAAATCTTAATTATTAAAAGCACATTTTACAAGCAACACCACAGTATCAAAAAGTTAAAATAATCATGTCTACTTACCGAGAAATCTTTAGTCAAAAGTAGTAAATTCCTTAGATCAGCAGCGACGAAACACGTGTTTTTAATTATAACACGTCTGAACGTACTCCCCGTGCGTTCACACTCATACTAAAAGTAGATAAGATGTCTACGCATATTTGTAGTAGTAACTAGATGCAGTGTTGCCAATTTTAAACAAAATAACCGATGTGGTTTACATTACCCCCATGGTCCATGATGCCCCATCCTCCCCTAATACATCCATTTTCGGTTTATTCTCTCTTCGATATCTGTATCCCACCATACGGCTTTTTTTATTTTGTTTTACGCCAACTGTTTGATCTTCGTATTAGGGATGGCGGTTTTTGACAAAACACCGGTTTTCGGTTATACCGGTTTTTTTTGCTTAAAGTTTAACCTGTCGGTTATAACCGGCCAAAAAAACCGGTTTTTCCAAAAACCGGTTTTCGGTTTTTTTAATCCAATAGGTTAAAAGTTTGCACTTTCAGTTTGCTTCTGTATTTATAAAATAAAATAAATTTTGAATTATGGTTTTGTTTATAATAATTACTTGAGAACAATAATTATGATTGGGATCCAAAATAATACCTAACCTAATTCTAATCACCGAAAAAACCTAATAACCGGTTTTTACTTTAAAAATAAAAAACCGGTTATAACGGGACAAAAAAACAACCGATAAAACCGGTTATTGCGAAGTAAAAAAACCGGTTTTCGGTTAAAACCGGTAGGTTTTTCCCATCCCTACTTCGTATGCTTCTGTCGTCGTTTTGTATAGTTTCTTTAAATTTTTGTGTTAGCCTCCCGAAATAATAAAAGTGTGCTTTCGTTATCCAAGCTGCGTAAGTTATATTGCGTTTTTTCTAATTTTGTTATGTTTGTTTCGTTTACTTCTGAATTATTAATTAATCAATTAATTATATTAACTCATATGAAAAGGAAAAAACAATTGTTACATAGTTGAATAGATTGACAAAAAGTAAAAATCTAAAACATTATCAGATATGAGTTATTTAAAAACTATAAAGACCGTATCATTAACGAATGCGTAAATCATAAAAAATAGTGAATTGTATTTTATAAGCGTTTGTATCAAAACGTTGTTTTTTCTAAAATTACAAAATATTCTTTGTTACGTTCTTTATTATCTTTTAAATAAATTGACGTGTTTCTAAAGTATCTTCTCCGTTTGTTACAAAAATAATAAAATCTTGTCATGCTATTGTTTCACAAACATTACGTTACACTTTAAATGCGTAAGTACTAAAATTAAAATGCTAAAACATAGTCGTCCTTTTAAAAAATTCTAAAAATGTAAAAAACAAATAAAATTCTCTCAAATATATCTAAAACTATCTAAAAATTCTAGAATGCTAAAATTAATTTTTTTTTTCGACAACTTATTAGTTCATAAAATAAAACTATATTTTATTCTAACAACCAATTCAACTATCTATATACCAGGAAGGAAAAAGACAGTTAAGATTTGATTTCACGTACAGCGCGTCTGTGTATCCGCCTTATACGTATTTCGCCCTAATAGGGCTCTTCAGAGACGCCTATTCACAGTCGCTCTGAACGTGAAAATACATCTTTTCTGTCTTAGGAAGCAACTCTAACATGGCTTCGTATAGACGCAAATAGCGACATCTGATATTAAAATCCGTAAACTAATTTTCGAAACTTTGAATTTGGTTTCGAAAATTAGTTTACGGATTTTATCTATATACCATAAAAAATAATAAACGTATATGTGTGAAAAGAGAAAATTAGAACGAATTTACAAAAAAATATTATATTTTAAGCATTGGTAACATTAAGTTTCTACTGAAGGTCAGGTGCGATTTAACATTTTCAGTAGAATGATGGTTTTTTGAGTTATTTTGTAAAGCCCCAGTGTTATAAGTTTCCTCTTTGAAAAAATAACAAAATTAGCCTAAAACTAGCTTTGTAGCTATTCACATCGTAAATACATATGAGCCTTGGTCTTGGTACAACCTTTATATTATCTTTATCAGATGTTTTTGTGGTGAATGGCTGATTTTTATCTCATTGTATGTTGTATGGGTGTTTGGTGATTTAATCTTTTTCTTTTGTAGCTGAATGATTACTTATTAGGTTTGTTTCTTGTGGTTATCACTTACATAAGTGAACAAAATCATTCTCAAATATATTATTTTATGACAAGAAAAGAGGAAATAAGTAAAGGTAAGAAGTTTAAAGTAATAGCGTGAATGTGAACGAACAAATAAGATACTTGTGCTGGACATTGAAGTAAAAAAAGAAACAAAATAACTGTAGCTGATAGCACCACAAAAAATCAAATGGCGGATGTTAAAAGATGAAAAATAAAGTTTACTAAGCACAAACATAGTACAAAAATGAGTTGGAACAAAAAAAGTAAAAAAAAACAATTTGATTCTAGGTCGAATACATATCTTCAGAACTATAACATCTCCAAAAAGGAAGTGAAGGAAACAGTAGAAAAGTAGAAAAAACATACAAATCTATACCACTAACTTAAAACCAGAGAGTTGAAACAAAGAAAGCGAAGCAAATATTTAAATCAGATTAGATATATCTGAAACGAAAATAATAAAATACTAGTTCACAAAGATGTCAAAAAGCGAAAGAAAACATATTTTGGCAGTATATAAACTGAATGATTTGATATAAAACCATATGA
Organism: Diabrotica undecimpunctata; assembly: GCF_040954645.1. Classification (NCBI taxonomy): domain Eukaryota; kingdom Metazoa; phylum Arthropoda; class Insecta; order Coleoptera; family Chrysomelidae; genus Diabrotica; species Diabrotica undecimpunctata. The sequence continues at coordinate 130,213,663 of NC_092804.1, read as the reverse complement.
ACTAACAGCAATGGTTACCGAAATAACAAACGAGGAAGTTGTTCAAGCGCTTTAAAAAATAAAAAAGGAAAAAGAGGTGGACAAGATAATATAGATGGAAAAGTATGGATAGCTTTAGCAGAGACAGGAAAAAATTAGGTAATAGGTTTTATTTAATAGATTTATCGAAGTTGGTCAAATTCCGGACGAATGGAACAGCACTATATTAGTACTTATTACAAGGGCAAAGGAGATGTTCAACAATGCTCAAACTACATGGCTATAAAACTACTTCATGAAAATGTGATAGTCACTAATTCATAGACGGCCAAGTAAAGAAACTTAAATATCCGAAAATCAGTTTGGATTTATTCAAGGCAGATCACAAAACATGATATTTTCTTTATAAGGCAGCTGATATAAAAATATGGAAATAAAAAAATAAATACTCCTTATTGAAAATGATCTTGACAAAGCATGTGATAGAATTATAGCTAGCACCACTATATACAATCTATCATCTCACCCTACACAACATGAAATGGTAGCCTACCATAGCCTGATACATACAGAAATTCTTCTGTAAGTACCAAATGGTATGGTCCAATTGGTAGATATTTTAACAAAGGTATAGCACAACACAAGAGACTTTCAATATTAGAAAAACATAGTCTACTTACGTACTTCAGCTAGATCATAAACATTCTTTTAATGACCAATTTCAAATTCTCCATATTCAAAAAAAAGGCCTTAAACTATCTTAATTAGAATCTATAAAAATTCTGCATGACCAACTTGAGACAATGAAATCACCCCTTCTACATCACAGGAGGAGATAAACGAACTAATCAAAAATAGTTCTCTAAGAAAAACATCTGGACCAGACCAGATCACAAATAGGTCTCTGAAATACTTACCAGCGAGAGCCATACTATTTCTAACAAATATAGTTAATGCGATGCTAAGACATAGGCTCTGCTGAATCGATGGAAGGAGGCCAATGTCATTATGATACCAAAACCAGGAAAAGACAGCACGTTCCCGCAAAACTACAGGCCGATAAGCTTACTTCCAGCAATGAGCAAGATCGTAGAGAGAGTCATCCTGAACAGACTCTAAGCTGAAACAAATAGGCTAGGAATAATACCAGAAGTATAATTTGGATTCCGGTCGGAATACTCCAGAGAGCTACAAGTACCTAGGCTAACAGAGTACATAGCAGCACTATTCAACGACAAACAATACACAGGAGCAGCCTTCCTGGACGTAAGCAATGCTTTCGATAGAGTTTGGCATAAAGGGCCAATCTACAAAATAAGAGGCCATTGATACAGTACGACAATGGCGAGACTAATCTCTTCGTACTTGAGCAACCGGAGATTCAGAGTTCGAATAGGACAAGTCCTGTCCGACTTCTGAACCCCGGAGGCTGGAGTACCACAGGGAGTGGTCCTGTTACCACTACTCAAGAACACCAGGAACTTTACTCAGCCTTTATACCGATGATACCGCGATAGCGGTGAAACGAGGAAATGTAGATTATGCAGTGAATAACCTGCAAACAGCGTTGGAAAACATCGAAAAGTGGAGTATACAATGAAAAATCGCCATAAATTCCAAAAAAAAAACGCAAGCGCTCTTCAAAAAGAGACATCAACAACCAGAGAAACAACTGACAGTCCAAACTAACCCCATTAAATGGAAAAGCAAAAACAAATAGACTCCCTCTTAACCGGCCATCTCGGGACCAGAGCCTGGCCGGTTGACCAAATGGCCGGTTAATCCGATGTGCAGGCATTTTCGTGAGAAAAATCCAGTACATACATACATACATAATATATCAAACACATGTACAAGAGGGTGTATATTAATAAAGATCACGGAGTATATAGTTGAAAAATACTATTTATTTCTATGTACATATATACATATTTAAATATTTTACAAACTTGTTTTAAAAAAATCGGTAACTTTCTTCTGTTTCTTGACATTAAGTGAATTTTTAAAAGCTATATCTCTCCGTTTTTTAAAAACCAAGACGTCTATTGAAGATGACCTAAGTTGTTGCTCAATATACTTCAATGCCACCTCCATTGCAGCCCTTGCTTCGGTGTGGCCGACCCTTTCCTCTCCGTCAACGTCATCATCATCAGTTTCCTCATTTTCATAGGGCTCTTCATGTGTTACTAGTGTAATTATTTCGTCGTCTGTCAAAAATTCGGTTTCAAGTTTCTCGTCACAGTTCATCCATTCTTCAATATCTTCGGCCTGCAATTAGACATTTTCGGATAACGTTTGGAGATCTTGAAGAATGGTGGTAGAATTCTACAAACTTGGAGGTAACATCAGTTGCACCTGAAGCATCCGCTGACATTTTTTCTCTACTTACGTGTGCATAATTAAGTCCGTGACGAGCCTTTCAGCGAGTCAGCCAACCTTTACTTGCAATAAATTCGCCTCCGTCTATAATTTTGCTGTGTGCCCCTTCGCCGTTCTTGAAGGAACCACAACCAAAAAGCTTCATCTACTATCTCGAATTTCGTTCTTTTTAGTGCATCTAGTTTTTAGATTTTTATCTGATTCCATTTGGGCGCAGAAATCCTCAATTGAACGCCGATCCCTTCGCCAGTCATTCACTGTACTTTTCCCCACATTCAACTCTGAACAAATTTTCTTTACCGATTCACCTTTGCCGATCCGTTTAAGCACACTTTAGACGTTTTTCCTTCGTCACAATCACGCGTTTACGCTTCTCACTCATTTTCGCACAAGGTGAATTCAATCCTCCTCGAAAGCAAAAACAGAACTGACAACCGAGGGCGAGAGACGATCATCAAGCGGCGCTGGAAGTCATAATGGATAAAGGACGTACATTCAAAAATCACGTAAACGCCATAATACAAAAAGCCAATACAGCAAAAGCGTCAACAAGAGGAGTCACAGAGGATAATAGAACAATAGCGCTTAACGCTAGTCTGAATTTGAATCGGTTAGGGAACCATGTTGGAGTTCTATTACCCAGAACTCCCACATGAAGAGTATTTGGCTAATAGTTGTGTTCCTAACGCGCATCAGAGTGCTGTGGGGACAAAAGGGGTAGTCTGGAGCATTGGAGAGCGGAGGAGTAATTCCTGTTTACACACGAATTAATATAACAAGCTCCAATAAATTGTTACACTCGAACGTAATTTCAAGGGGTGAACAAATCTCTCAGGTTGGGTTTAATTAAATTGCTTGCTTGCAAAATACATCACTTGAGAAAGTCACTTTGCCAAAACAGCTGTAGTAGATAATAAATTATAATAAATTTTATGGAAGGTCGAATCCATCACATAATTAAAATATTTACTGTATAATATAATTTGTCAAATTTTGTAGCCACAGCAACGATTTTTCAATTTTATATTTTATTATCTGTTCTTTCAAATGACTACACGAATATACTTATTTTTTTATTTTTAGAACAAATCAGGAATTTCTTAAAAGTAAAATTTATTTTATCGTAATTGCAGTAAGGTCAAAATCATTTTAATCAGTTGCTGTGTTGACCTAGTGTATGTAAAAACAATATTTTCTCACAATGGTTTTCACATACCACCACCCTGCACCTGAATCTCCGGTTTATCCAAGAAATAAAACTATTTTGAAAATTGCTTAAAAGATCTTACGTGACCTCTAGACTTTGGACCGACGATAAGAATTAATTTAGTTCCTATATTTTTGTAAAATTTCTTGTGGTATCATTCGAAGTCGAGTATGTCAAAAAGATAGGTATTAGTGAAATTTTTGCTCAAAATGGTGGCAATAGACAAAAATTCGAGTGTTTTTATGCAAACGCTGTTTTACCTTATGAACCAGAGTAATATTGTACAGGATACTTCGTACAATTATTACTTTATGCAAATCGGACAAGGTACGTTTTCAAAATTATTTATTTGACAAGCTTGATTAGGTTAATTACTTTGTAAATATTTTTTCTGTTGCTGTACACCTATAAATTTACATAATCACTTATTTTATCAACTTCAGTTATAACCCTACTAAAGAAAATAATTCCAATTTAAGTGAATTTATATCAGGAAAAATTTTTCGGATATTTAAAAAAAATTAAGATAGTTTCCTTTTTGCAGTTACCTGTGAGGATATGTTCTTATTGTTATTTCCATCTTTTTTCATTACTTTTAATACATAGTCAATTTTTTAATATTTTTATATGAAATATATTCATTTTATATTCTGTCGTTTCTGAATACCTAGATATAAACTCTTAACTTTATATATTTGACATCTGTTTTCGTTTCCGTATAATTCCTCTTTTAGATATTTCTCTTAATTTCGGAATAGAAATGTGGCTGTGCTATTCTAAACTCTTCTTTTTACCATTCCTTGCCATTTAACTTAAACATTTTCTGCCACCTATTTATTAGTTACTCACTTTGTAGACTGTATATTACTTTCATCTCAATTATCTTCAAAATAAAATGAAGGGTTGGAGTAAGAGAAAAAAAAGCTTAGGCTTTGGTTACAAAAATTAATTATAGGTCTAACTTTAAAGATTCTGTCATTAGACATTGGTTTATTGTCCGCTGGATTTCTTCTAAAATTCTAACATCGAAGAATCAACAAGAATCTATTTCGACTCATTTGAGTAGAAAAAGCTTATATTTTAAACAGCGGATCTTTCTTTATCCAATAATCTAAATATAGTATTAGTATAAGTATAAATGTTTGTAACTCTCTGGGCGTTATATGTTTCCATTTATTTATTCTAGATTTCTGTTGTCAACCGCAAAAAGATAGATATTGCATATTCGTTGGGTTGGTTTTAAACTTGTAAAAATTCATCAGTTATTAACAGTCTAAAATAGTCTAAGGGTTTATCACTAGGCAAAGGAACCAGTAACTCTTGATTTGTTGTAATGGCAATATTCTTGATAGGTGTTGGATTATCTCTCCAATCAGAATTTGCTATTTTATTTTTACGTGCATATAATGCATATTTGTTAGTAGGGAAATACCTATCAATACTGTCTACATAGCAATAAACTAAAAAACTATGAATTTGTAATATTTGACATAATAAAACACTGTTACGTTCTGCCTGAGTGTATATTTAGGAAAAATATTGGAATAGGAAATGAAGTACTAAAAAACTTAAGATAAAAAACCAGAGTCAAAAATGTATGAATTGAACCTTTACCTGGTGTGGTAAAACCACAGTAGGTAAACCATGGTAGGTGCCTGCAAAACAAGAAGTAATTATGCGTAGAGCTGAGCAAAAGAACCTATTTATTTCTACAATGTGTGAACGCCAGAAGGCGTCAATGGGACCTCACTCAAGTAAGGTAAAACGCCCTTTGGCGACAGTGGCGTCTGATTCACGCACGCAAAATGCCTTTTGGCAACAGGTAGCAGCGAATGTGGTACATATTTGATATTTGTCTCCTCGCATGATGTGTCAAGGTAGAGAACTTTTCCCTTACTACGGTCACTTATGGTCACTACAAATATTTCTATTTTTTTTGTCTTAGCAGCTCGACATTGGTGATAACCTGCACCTATAAAATTTGTAATAATTCTGCATTATATCCACAGGTCAAAAGCTTCTATATTCTTTTTATAGAATACGTTATTATTTTTGTGACCATCATTATAAATGTTACGGGCGACCAAGATCCTTGATAGCCCGAGCCATTTTTAAAATTAAAAATTTAAAATGTCGTCAAAATTGACTGTACTTAATTTAATTTAATTTTAAAGAAGCAAATATATCTAACCTTAATTTGGAATTTGGTGGATAGTGATTGGAAAACTGAAGATAATGATTGGTTTTATAATGTCGACGTAAATTTATAATTTTCAATCGTATAATTACAAATAACACATAACTATTTTCCGTTATTGCCAATAGAAAAGAAATTATCCCACTCATTATTAAAACTACTACCAAAACAAAAAAAATGGAAGTCAGAATAGATGGACAACTTACAGAAACTTTAGAAATAGGCAGCGGAATAAGACAAGGAGATTCATTGAGCCCCATGCTCTTTAATTTGATCATGGATGAAATCATCAAATGCGTTAACAAAGGAAGAGGATACAGAATGTAAAACAAAGAAATAAAAATACTCTGTTACGCAGACGACGAAATATTGATAGCCCAAGATGAAGATAGTCTACAAAGACTGGTCCACAGATTTAACATAGAAGCAAAAGAATTTAATATGACAATTTCATCTCGGAAAACTAAAACAATAGTAGTCAGCAAAGTACCAACCAGATGTAAAATAGAAATTGATGGCATCAGTATTGAACAAGTAATGGAAATAAAATATCTGAGAATTACAGTGTCTGGCTATGGAGACCTCGACAAAGAAGTGAGAGTTCAAGTACAAAAAGCAAATATACTGGCATGGTCCTTAATAACACTATATGGCGAAACAGACACATTAACACTGAGATGAGGTCAAGAATTTATAAAGCCAGTGTAAGACCAATAATGACATATGCCTCAGAAACCTCAGAAAGAGCCAACACAGTCACAACCCAAAGGCCACTGGAAACGGCAGAGATGAGAGTACTGAAAAGAATTACAGGAAATACGCTGAGAGATCGAAAGAGAAGTAAAGGTATTAGAAGAAAATGTAACGTACAATGTATAAATGAATGGACACAAAATAGAAAAAAAGAGTCACCAATCAGTAGAAGAAGTATCGGACGACCGCGCAAAAGATGTGTGTGAAAGAAGTGAAAACCTTCCATAGATGTATTAATCCGCCAATGAACAAGCAGAATTGCTTATAAAGACGAAGAAGAAGACGAAGATTATTAAAACTTCTATTTTATTGTTCGTATTTTCTTTTCTAGTTTTGTTTTCTGTCATCATATTTTTAAAAGAACTGGAAATAGGTAAAGGAATTTAGAAATTACACGAAATTATGAGATATAACATTTTCTTTTATCAAATAAAAAATTGGCAGCTTCTTCAGTCTTTAGTTGTGGTCCTTATTTTATAAATCTTCTATTTTCCGTACTAAGACTTCAAATAACGCTAAAGTTTTGTGTTATTAAAACAATAATAACACGTGTTACATACTAAGAAACAAATTATAGTTAACTTACAAAAAATACTAAATTATTAGTCCAGTCGTCAGAGATCTGACCTCTAAAAATCATACGAACAAGATCAATTTTGCTAATAATGTCAATTTTGGGACCACAAAAAAAACCAAGTTTGCCACTTTTACCCCAAGGATAAAATTTGATGTTTTTTGATTAGAGTTTTCTATCGACAGAAATCAAAATTTTGTTGCGCAATTTTTGCCATCAATAAAATTTATTACTTCTATTGACCGGTCGCTATGAAATTTTCATTGCTGGAGCCTAATCTTCAAAACCTATAACTTTTGTTGTTATTTATAATATATTGATTTTAATTTTGGCGACAAATATGAGGCATTTAAAATATGAACCAAAATACGCTAAATTTAAATATTCTCATCACAAACGATCGCACGTCATGGAAAATGCTTCCACAAAAATGGCATTAGATGGAATTTGCAGCTGAAGTTGTGTCGTTTCGAAAAACGTACTTGTGTAATTAAAAAGAAGTAGTTTTAAATGTTTTAGATCATTTGTAATGGCGAAAGTTTAAATTCAGAGTTTTTAGGTATATTTCAAATGCCTCACATTTATTGCCAAAACTCAAAATCAAAATTTCAGGCTATATGTTTTTGACGATTGGGCTCCAATAATAAAAATTTAATAGTGACGTTTATTTATTTAACACTTTTATAGAAACTGACTTCATTTGCGGCAAAATGCAAAAATTGGATACGTTATCTGCTTCCATTTTGATTTTTGTCGATAGGATACTCTCATTCAAACATATCGAATTTTTACAGTCAAGTTGATACAAATTTTATTTAAAATTTATTTCGCGTGAATACCAGACATTGAAAATAATCGGCCGCTTCAAGCGTTATTTTTAAGAGAACGGTTCATTCTACAAAAAAAATGTAAATAAACATTTTTGTTCGAAATTATCTGTTACATTTTTTACTTGAAACATTTTTTTCTAAGGCGTACATATTCTTAGTAAATCGATTTTTTCCGTTTTCCCCCTATATGAGGGGAGGTTTTAGAGAGAAGTCGGGGGTACAAGGCGGTAAATTTTTTGCATCATTCTTGGGATCTCAAAATTTACATTCTCAGCAGAATTCAGCTTGTTTGTATGATTTTAAGAGGTTCTGTGGCATTTGGGTCATAAAATACGACCTGAGTATTTAAATTATATCCTTAGCAAGAGTGATACGGTCGGAGTCGATCGATTACTGACTTTTATGTCGCACCACTGTTTATGTTTGTTCGCTAGGTTTTTGATGTCTAGTCTATATTTGTTGTCAGTAATTTAAGACAAATTAAAACATAAACTTAACATTTTTAAACTTTGAACAGTCATAGGGAAAGGAAGCTAAATATAAAAAGTATCTCAAAGTCCAATATTGCTTTTAAAATATTGATACTTTTAACTCTAAACAAAAAAATAAATGTTATCAGTTGTTTAACAATTTTGCACTTTTAACTCATGTTACTCAAGACGCCTATTAATAATGGAGTTTCCAGATTAGCGCTATCAATTTATTATTACTTCAATTTGCAACAGCTGAAAGATAAAGGGGACTTAAACTTTTAAACCTTGATCCTTATTTAAAAAATATTAACTGGGCAGTAAGTACAAATGTACCTATTTAATATAAAACATAATTTGATTGTATTAAATTATATACTAATACATACAAAAGAGCAAACAATAATATTGTCTTTAAACAACAACACTACAACATAAACTAATAGGTTTCAATTAAGATCCCATCCCCGTAAAAGTCTCTGCGGTAATTTAACGAGTTTTTGCATGTATTACAGGTTCTTTATTGATTTTGGGTCATAGATGATGATACACATGCACTAATAAGAAAGAAAAAAATAATAAGGAAAAGGTCACGAAAAAATTGAATATAAAAAGTAAAGTTCGTGTAACCTTCTGGCTACGGTCTAGTGTTAGGGATTTCAGGTCGCGCAAGCGCCCCTAACATTACTTAACGACTACTTTCGTAGCCGGGACCGATGGCTTTACGTACCTTCCGAAGCACGGTGGCAGATCAGTTAAATTAGAAATTTAAATTTTTGTCGGTGCCGGGATTGATATGGATTGGATATGATTTTTACGGATTACAAAAGATTTAGAGGTTCAAAAGCGCACAAAGCACAGAAATAAAATTTTTGATAGAAGTGAACTGCATTACCAAAGATAAACGGACAACATGCTTTAAACAATTTAAACAAATAACGGAAACCAATGGAACACTTGAGATATTAGCGCAAGTAACAAAAAACAAACTGATAGAAGCTATAATAAATCTGAAAAATCGATAGATACAATTATAAAATTATTAAGTGTATAAATGCAACATAAGTGATATAGATATCTCTTATCCTCAACATAACACGAGAACTAAATTTCTCAAGTGGTTAATTATAAAGACTTTGATTAATAAATCTTCGTCGAAACAGATTTAACAGGTACTAATTTGATGTTGAAGTTATTGTAGATTGTGCGTTAAATTTGTGAGTGATTGCAAGTTTTATTTATTAACAAACCCTTTTATTTTACAACTTGTGTTAAAACTACTAAATTTAAAAACTTGATGTCTGATTGCACATCCATTTTATAAGGCCAAATGCATACCAACACTATAATTTTATTATGATTTTAATGGGAATAAGCTACAATTGAAATTTAAAATAAGTTTATTGACGTTTCAATTTCCACTTCGGAAATTGTTCTCAAAATACAACATAAGATCAATAGCGAGGTACGTTTATTGACAATTTTTACATAGTACTACACTACATGTCATGTCACAATATAAATAAGTCACTTATGTATACATAGTAAATAACTAAGAAATAATACAAGAACACATAATATAACATATACAGTGAAAAATCTTCTTCTTAGAGTGCCGTCTCCCTATGGAGTTTGGCAATAATAATGGCTATTTTTATTTTTGAACTTGCTGCTCTAAACAAATCAATCGATCTTCATTGATACCAATCACGTAGATTCTTCAACCATGAGTTCCGCCTTCGGCCAGCAGATCTTCCTTGAGTCTTTCCCTCTATTATGAGTCTCAAAATTTCATATTTTGGTCCCCTCATCATGTGGCCTAGGTATTCCAGTTTTCTGGTTTGTATAGTGATGATTAGTTCTGTTTCTTTACCAACCCTTTCCAGTACTTCTTTATTTGTAATTCTATCAGTCCATGATATTTTTAATACTCTGCGGTATAACCAGAGTTCGAAAGCCTCGATTCTTTTTAAATTGCATTTTTTTAATGTCCAAGTCTCAGCTCCATATAATAATTGAAAATATGTGACAGCGAAAGGTACGTAGTCTGATCTCCAAATTTAGATTTTTGCACGTTAGGAGTGGCTTCATTCGTATAAATGCTGATCTGGAAATCTCTGTTTGCCTGTTTATTTCTGCAGTATGATTAATGAAACCATTGAGTTCCCAAGTACTGATATTTTTCTACTTGTTCTATCACGTTACCATTGATTGTCAATAGGTGATGTATATTTTGCGGTCCCTTTATAATTAGCATGTGCTTCGTTTTTTTAGCGTTTATAGCAGTGGCGGCTCGTGGCTTGAGAGACAAGGTCGGCAAGGTATTTTTTGTCTCCTCAGATAGGTATACCGTCTAATAAAGACTTAAATCATCATAGGAGATTTTTTGTTTTCTTGTTTTTTGTTTTTTTTTTGTTTTTTTCCTATAAATTTAGAAACTAAACATGTTTATAAATTAACTCTAGTCTACGTTGTTTGGAAGTAGCAAAATGGGTTATAACGTCATCGTAAAATTTATTAGAGTTTTGGAGAGATTTTAAAAGTTTTTTTCTATTGACATTTGAGACAAGCTTGACATTCTCTCTTGTTTCATGGTATTTCGACAATACGTTTTGATTCTTTTGAGGCAAGAGAAATCTCGTTCATTTGAGGCAGACGTTGGTGGTAATGAGAGAATTAACGACAATAATTTATTAATTTCGGTAACAGTTTGTTGTAATGAATTGCAGTATATAAAATTATACATATCTTGTAACTTATCCCATCTTCCGAAAATATTTGGATCAGCATATAAAACTTTTAATTCATTTTCTAATTTTATTTTATTAAAGAATGATGGATAATTTTTAATTAACCTGTCTAATAAATATCTTGGAAATTCTTTGGCGTAACTTTTAAATTTTGAATCGTCAAAGAGGTCAAAAATTTGCAAATCTTCAAAATTCGAAAAACGAGTATCTATTTGCATAATAATAGTATCAAAAATTTCAAAATATACTCGATTTTCGAGATCTGTTTCTGTGCCATGCCTTTGTCTTTTTTTTGTGGGTTCGGAAATATCAAGCGAGTCCAAAACTTCACTGCGTATATACTGGAAATTACTATCATTACGAAAATCTCTGAGATTTTGCACCAGTCTTGTTATTCTATTTTTGGAATGAATATTGTCAGTTAACTGATTTTGAACAACATTGAATATCAAATCGGTTTGGGTAAACACTTTCTTAAAAATATTTAAAAGTATGTTAAAAGAGTAATAATTTAATAAAGTTTTCAAACCGATTGCTTTACGGATCGAGATATCATCACTTTCAAAATCGTCGCATTCAATAATAAAATCAAAAACTTCCAAAAGCTGTTCACGAAAATCTGCTACAGTGAAAACTAACCGAGATTTAAAATTCCATCGCGTCTGACAAACTGTTGGCATTTTTTTCGAAACAAACCGTTCTAAAACATTAGTCCGTTTAGGTGAGCTTGAGAAAAATGAAGCAAATCCGCTTAAACTGGCAAAAAAAAGACGACATTCTTTAATTTTTTTACATGTATCCTGCAAAACTAAATTCATTCTATGCACATGACAGTGAGTAAATAAAGCTTGCGGTGCAATAGTTTTAACTTTTGCCTGGAGACCATTTAATTCACCAGACATCACGGCAGCGCCGTCATAAGTTTGCCCTACCAATTTATTTTTGATATCAAAAAATTTTAATCTGTCCTTTAAAACACCAAAAATATATTCTGCCTTATGGCTTTTACTCACGTCTGTAAAACCTAAAAACCTCTCATAGATATTACAACGTAACGCGTATCGAACAACAATTGATAATAATTGTGAATGACATGATATGTCGGTAGTTTCATCTACTTCTAGAAAAGCAAATGGTTTCCTGAATCTCAGATTCAATAACGTTACTCAAAATGTAACTAATTGATTCTATTAATTCATTCTGGATTGTTTTAGATACACCCCTAAATGTCTTCGAATCAGAAAGTAAATTAGAAAATTCCAAATCGTATTTCTTAAACATTTTTATTAGTTCTCTATAATTACCTTGATTAACCGAATGCTCCGATTCATCGTGTCCCCTAAAAGATAATTCCTGACAACTTAAAAAAATTACAATATCAATTAAACGACGTAAAACTGCGTGATTATTTTTTACAATTTCGTTATGTTTAATAGCATTTTCACGTTGGGCATTATCTAATGAAACATAGATATTTTGTTTTCCAAATAAATCTAATTTAATCTGGCTCTAAGTATGATCTTTCGAAATATCATGTTTATGTAAAGCCCTAAATAATTCCTTTAAATTATCGTAACCAGATTCACACCACGGATTTTGATGTTTGCCCCTATTTGTCGAAAATAAAATGCAAGGCCAACAGAAAAGTTTGTTTTTTATTTCACTCCCGGTAAGCCATGAGTACTTGCTGTACCAATTATCTGAAAATGATCTATTACTTTCCTTACCCGCACTAATATTTATAAGCCGGGACATTTTAGGCAAAGGATGCCCCTTATTTTTAATAACAATTTGTTCTTCGTATGGAATAGATGAAAACCCATTATGCAAAATATAATTTACAATATCAGACTTATCAATACTTACAGTTTCTCCCATGGCTTGCATTTTTTAGGTTAATTTACATGAATTTGTTTACACTTTAATTTAAAAAAAAAACTTCTAATATGTCAAACCCTTTAACCTTTAACTATTTACGGCAGACGTAACGTATCACTTTAGAAAATAAAAATAAATCACAGAAAGAAAGGCTAGTTCGTGCACTGAATATCACTTCACTTTACTACTTACGTTCTTATATGAAATAACATTTCATCCCGCGCTCGCAATGTACAGTTCGCGACCAATAATCACCAATCCAAATGAAGCATCAGCAAATTTAATTTTGCCGTACTTGGTAATTAAGTTCATATGGAAAGAAATGTATGTTTGGTTGCTAATCAACTAATATTCCGTTGATTTTTACAAGTAAATCGTTAAGGTTGGGATCGGCTCGCCGAAAACGCAGAACGTGCCTTTTTAAGAATTCACAGGCGGATGGATGTATCCGATATCGGATCATCAATTTGAAAAGTGTCTACGCAGGGATCACTTAACGCTCAGATTGGACGAATTCTTTTAAAAACCATGAATAAAATTTAGTCTGGTCGAATTGGTCGAATTCTTTTAAAAACCATGAATACAATTTAGTCTTTATTATCTCATTATCTCACAGATATTTTTTTATTTCACAAAAACAAATGACATCAACTGATTACCTGCCACAATTAATTATTGAAATACTGATTAAATTAAATATTAAAAAAATCTATAATATCTATAAAGGTGTGGGTCGGCACTGCCGACCCTGCCGACCCTGACCGGCCGCCACTGGTTTATAGTAATTCCCATCTCAGCACTATTCATACTTAAGCTTTCGATAAGATGTTGTAGATCTTCTATACTCGTTGCTATGATCACAGTGTCGTCTGCATATCGTGAAAGTGAAAAATAGAAATATAAAAATATAAACAAACAATTCAGTTAGGTGTAAAATAGTTTTCATAAAAATGACAACACTAGGAGCTCAAACTTAACTTAAGTTTAACTTAAGTTTGTTACAGTTAAACCAAGATTTAGATTTTTCTAATATTTTTTGATTGTAAGGTTGTGTTATCTGCAAAAAGGACACAGTTGGTGTTTTCCAACGCACTTGGTAAATCATTTATATATATCAAGAATAGCAGAGGTCCCAAAGCTGATCCTTGTGGTACTCCAGTTGAAGCTGGTAGAGGATTAGATTCTTGATTATTAAATGCAACAATCTGTTCTTCCTGTAAGATATGATTTTAAAAGGTCCTGTATGGTACCCCTTATTTCATAGTACTCCAATTTTATCAATAGTGTTTGAATATCCACACAATCAAAAGCTTTTGTAAAGTTACATATTAATCCATTAGTAGGTTCACCTGCATCAAGATCGTGAACAATATGTTCTATTACTTTTAATAAAGCATTAGTTGTTGAGTATATTTTTCTAAAACCAAACTGAGAGCTAGATATAATTGATTTGTTATCCAAATAATTTGTTATACGATCTTTAATTATTAAAATTTAAAAAATTTTACTTATTATTGGTACTATGATCATGGGCCTGTAGCATTTTTATTTCCTTTTTTATGAAGTGGAGTTACTTTTGATATTTTGAATACATCAAGCCAGTAACCCTCGTTAATACATTTGTTAAATAATATTGTTAGTGGTTCAATAATTATATCTAGAGATGCCTTAATAATTTTACTGTTAAAACCATAGTAGTCAACACCTGAGGAATTTTTTAATTTGTGTATGTATTCTGTGTGTATGCATCAGATGTAGTAGTTTATGTCTTGCTCGGAGTTTCCTATTGATTACTTACACTTATATTGACAATTCAGACATAAGATATTCTCAATTAAAGTTGATTTCATTTAATCGAATGAACTATCTGAAACTATCGAATGAAAATCGAAACGTCAAATACACTTATTTTAAAATAAAATTGTGGCTTATTCTCATTGAAAGTAGTAATTGCATTAAGATGTCATAAAAAATATATTTAGAATAATATTTTTAATCTATCTCAGTGGCGCACCTGGAATTTTCCTGAGGGGAGGGGTTGATTAGGCACAGAAATTTTTTTATGCTACCTCCATTTTGAGTCCTTAAAATTTGAGTTTTATTTTAATTTAAAGTACTAAAGATAGCAGTGCCAAAGATTCAGGTATCTGTTATCCTGCCTACCAATTAAAACCATCCTCTCACAGCTGACTATCGTACGTAAAGTACTCCGAAACTGGGATGGCCGCTGTAAGGCTGACGACATTTTTGGAACACTTCCTTCTCTTATCTAGATCTTATCTCTGTCGTTAGTCCAGTTCGTGCTTCTCTTCTTCTTATTTCTTTTTGATTACTGTTTGGATGTAATTGTGAACACTATTCTACCCCTCCTTACTTCCCGTCATCTTCACGATCATCTTTCTTACAGTCACAGGGTTCATACCTATTTCTCTATACATTCTGTTTCCCTCCAATGTACATCTATTACACTTCAGCATTGTGTGAGTAACAGTGTCGGAATATTCGCAGTATAGGCAATCTGTATCTGTCTTTCTAAACCTATGAAGATACGCCCTAAAACAGACAATCTACCCAGTCCCTTAGGCTCGGGATCAGCATCTTGGTCCACTGGCTAACATCGTTCGTGTTATTCCACTCTTCTTGCCATCTGCCCATTGATCTTTCCCTTTCTTCTTTTTTTATGGCTGTTGATGATGTTAATGTATGGCTTGATGTATGTTATGTATGCAATTCTTCTTCTTCTTCTTAGTCGTTGACCTGATGCAGGTATCGTGATATCATGAAGTTATTAGCTAAATTTTGCAATGTTCCTCCACGTTTTTCTATCTTCTGCCATTCTAGCACATTCTGACAATGGAACGCCAATGGTAGCAACAATATGGTCCGTGTATCGTGTGGGAGATCTACCTCTATTTCTTTTGCCTTCTACTTTTCCCTGGATGGTAAGTTTTTCAAGACCATTTCTTCGAAGCACATGTCCAAAATAGCTTATTATTTGTTCTGATATTTGTGTTCTTAGTCTTTTCTTTATGTTTAGCTGGTCCAGTATGGATTCATTTGTTCTTCGGGCCACCCATGGTATTCTCAGCATTCGTCTCCAGCAGTACATCTCAAATACATCTATGTTCTTTTTGTCTTTCTCAGTAAGGGTCCAGCATTCCGATGCATAAGTAAAAACTGGAAAAACTAGACTTCTTACTAGTCTCATTTTTGTATCGGTAGTTATTTCATGGCTTTTCCAAATTTTTGTTAATTTTGCCATAGCGCTTTTTGCGATTGCTGACCGTCGCTTTATTTCTTCAGTACAGCCTCCTTTGTTGGTTATTAATGAGCCAGATACACAAATTTATCTACAACAGCGATATTATTTATCATGACCAGATGATTTTGATTGTTGTAAGCTCTGTCAATTATCATGATTCTCGTTTTATCTCTGTTTATTTTAAGGCCCATCGTTAAGCTTACGTCTTCTATCCGTTGTAGCAGGTGAATCAATTCAGCTTCGGAACTAGCGGGGATAGTAGTATCATCTGCATATCTCAAGTTGCAAATCTTCTTCCCGCCAATGGTGATGCCACCGTTCCAGTCCTCAGTAGCTTTCCGCATTATCCATTCACCATATATGTTAAATAGAATTGGGCTTAGTATGCAGCCTTGTCTCACGCCCTTTGTGACCCTGAACCTATCGGTTAGTTCCCCATTTATTCTAACTCTGGCATAATTGTTATTGTACAGGCTTTTAATTAGCAGTATCAGATGATTGGGGACTCCCATTTTAGACAAAACCTGACACATTTTACTCCAGTTGACCAAATCGAAAGCTTTACTATAATCTATGAAGCACAAATATGTTGTGATGTTGAATTCTCTGGATTTTTCTACAATCTGCCGTATGTTTAAAATTTGTTTTCTAGTACCACGTCCGGGGACGAAACCTGCTTGTTCCTCCGCAATGTTAGGTAGTAAAAAGGGCTTTATCCTCTCGAGAATTATGTGTAAGAGTATCTTACTGCAATGCGCAATGAGAGCAATTGTGCGATAGTTGCTACATAAATCTTTCGCTCCCTTTTTATGTATGGGAATATATAGTGATTGTGTCCAGTCCTCAGGCCATTTACCTGTCTCCCACAATCTTTGGCAAATTTGATGTATTATATCCACTCCAACGTCATCTAGGGCCCAAATCATTTCAATAGGTATGTTATCTGGACCGGCAGCTTTCTGACATTTTTGCCTCATAATTGCTGCTTCAACTTCACTTTTGAGTATGTCCGGTTCCGTCACAAAACTGGCATCTTCTTGTTGTGATGGGGCGTCTGTGCTTTCCTCTATCATCAGTCGTCCACAGTATTCTTTCCATCTGTGTAAAATATCGTTTTTAGAAGTGAGTAGAGTTCCGTTATCATCTTTGATAGCAAGGTAGTTTGGTGTAAAGGAAAATGTATGCAATACAACCCGTGATAGTCCACAAGGCCGCCGTAGATGCAGTTATGTAGGCGCATGCTACTCGCAACAGACTCGTTCTGTCGACTCTTATCATGAGCCTAACATTAGGTATCTATCTCTAAATATACTAAAAAATATTACTAATTATTGTTTATTAATTATTGTGTGAACCCCAAACTCCCCCACCCGCCCTGGGTTCGCCTCAGATCTATACGACAAGAGTAACGTAGACTAAATTCTAATAGTGTAAATAATGTACATCTGAAATGGGTGTCCAATAACTTTAATATAGATCAAAGTATTTATCCATCCTTTTTTAATTTTAAGACAATGTTATAGAATCGAAAGCATCCAAGTGCTATGGAATATATGGTTGTTTCGAATTAGGATATCCGTGGACCTCAGAAAATCGACCAATAGCTTACTATCCAGAGGAGTTAGAAAAAGTAAGTAACTAAAATACAATTTTCTATATTTTGACTATTTTATTAAATATTTTTTTTATTTTAATGAAATCACATCAACTATTGTTAATGTATAATGTTATTAGCAGTATAATCATGTTTTTATAATGCTATACTTTGTTTGAGTACTAATTGGACAAAGCTGAGAATTTCTATATTTTTTAATTAAAATCCTCCTTCGGCCTGATTCGAACTCACAACCCTTGAGCGTTTACACTCAGTAAAATCAAGTAAAAGAAGAGACTCGAAGCATTTAAAATGTGGTGCTGTAGACACATATTGAGGATTTCCTAGATAGACAAAGTTACCAACGAAGAAGTTCTAAACAGAATGGGTAAAGAGCGCGAACTAGTTATAACCATAAAACATCGCAAACTGAAATACCTCAGCCATATAATGCATAATGAACAACGGTACGACCTACGTCGGACCATACTTCAATACAAAAAAGAAGTTGACAGTCTTACTACTGCACCAGCAAGGGGTTAAAAAATTGTTTGTTAAAACTTTACCGCATAGAGTTGTCACTTAAGTGCATAGTGCTACAAAAAACGTTAAAATATCAAAATGATTGTCCCAGTTTAAGATCCTTTGTTCTTCATCAGGGTTTATGGTTTTTTGGCTATTGTATGAAGCGTTATTTTTGTTGAGCTTTTTCAGTTCTTCCAGTTTTTCTTGGAGGCTGTTGGATAGTTTTACTCTTTTACTTATATGAGATCTGCCTCGGATGATTTGAGAATTTGTGACAGAGGAGAAGGTGTGCTGAATGTTTAGCAGTTTTTACGGTGACAGTGCGTTTCCAGATTGAGGGAGGACGAAAGAAAATTACAAATAAAATTCTTGTGTTAGTAGTGATGGTAGTCGGTGGTTGAAGAAATAGTTGCGGCTATTTCTTCGGGAAAAGGACATGTATTATTATCCTTGTCCAGTAAAGAAATTAAGATTTACATAATGAAGGTGCAGTACCTTAATGAGGTGGATTTGAGACGATCTGTTTTATCTTGTTCGTCATTACAATTTTTTAGTAAGATTGACGGTAGATGAATCTTTTTGTCTTTTAGTCTGTGGATTCGTACGAACTTGAATCAATTTAATTCTTTCTGATAAAAAATATTTTTTTTTATTTGTGGTACATATATGACGATGACAGTTTTCCGACGCGCGAATAATTTTCCATGCGCGAAACGTGCAGATTGTAAGTTAATGCCGCAAACTTCCAACGGCTGGCCTAGCGATTTGTTTATTGTCATTACAAAAGCCAAACATTTGTGTTTGGACGATTTTAAAATTGTAGACGCTTAGAATCAAATCGTAAGTTCGTTTGAACTTTAAAAGATATTGTGCAGTGCCTCCAATGACCTCTTATGGGCCATAGTACATTCGCTCTAAACTGTAACATCTTAGCCATTGCGATAATTTGGGTGATGTTGCAAACTGGTATTTTGTTGATTTGAGTGTTTGATTATAGTTTCAAGGCAGCATGTGCAGTTTCTCCGCCTTATAACAAAGTTGCAGGTATTCCAGATAAAGCCAAAGTTAGGGTTACCTAATTTTGTATTTTATGGTCGCCACTAACGATAAAATTAGGAATATTTTTTCTGTCCCTCCCCGATTATCAAGGAAATAAATTCCACACTTTCACAAGCTGTTTGTCGTTTTAAGGAAGAGACTGTTGTCATTAGTGGCTCCTCCGCCAAATCCAAAAGATGGAGCCAAAGCTCAAAGTGTCCAAGTGTTTTGCTATCTACTGATGTTTAATAATAAACAAATTCATAAATAATAAACAAAAACTAATAATAAATGTTACACTCAAAATTAATAATTTTATTAATTATTGATAAAATAGGAAATAAAAAATTATTGCCCAAATTAAAAAAATTAATAATAAAACTTGAGAATTACACTCAAAAGGTGAAATGACAATTGCAAACGTCACTACTACGCTCGATGCATAAACAATAATAATGGCCGAAATCTGGGTAGAGAGTGAGAAAAGGCTTATTGTGTGAAAAAGACGGGAGACTTTCTTCGTTTTCATCTCTACTGCGTGCTGTTTACTAAAATAAAATAAAATAGAAAATACTTGTTAGAATAATAAAATGTTTACATGTTAAATTTGAGTGATATTTATCGTAACAATATTTACCATAGTAGTTGAGTTCTGAAGCAACAAAACGAAAAGTCTGTGATAATAAATAAAGTAGAAATATTTGTGGTTAAAGTTAAAATATAAAAAAAATTATATTGTTTATAGGTTTTCATTTGTTTTAGATAGAACCACAATATCTACTTTTAACCAGAGAAAATCCAGTTGTACCTATAACTATGGAATTGAACGATTTTGATTACGAAGATTCGCTGGATTTTGATCCCGAAAAAAATATTTATATCGTAACACATGGGTATATGGAAGGAGGTACAATAAAATGGGTAAGTTAAAGTATATAATGTATATATAAAAAGTAAAATATGTATGAATGAGTACGAAGAGATAGTGAATAATTAGGAGTTTATCTTCCCGTCATACGATATAGGAAAGTTCAACAATATGTTTACCGAAACATTAACTTATTTTGAAAAATATTTATTCAACACATATTTTATACAGTTATGATTTCCGACTATATTTTTTTTTAGATTCATGAAATCGCAGATGCCTTATTAGCCCAAGAAGATTGTAATGTTATTATTATAGATTGGCAGCGAGGCTCTGGACCTCCATACACTCAAGCTGTTGCAAACATAAGGTTGGTTGGAGCTATGACAGCGTATCTGTTGGCGGATATTTCAAAGTATACCGGTGATCTCAAGCTAAATCATGTCCATGCTATAGGTCACTCTTTAGGAGCACATCTATGTGGATATATAGGTTATACTTTACAAAAGGTAAGCTTTATGACGTGGTTTTAGTAAAGTAGTTTTCACGTGAAAGTATATTTGAACTAAATTAAACATCCTGTTTGGTAATATGGAATAATTAGGAAAAACACAATCTTTATTTAACATATTGACTTAATCTCTATAATACTGTATTTAGTTATATTGATTTTGTATAGGATTTCCAACTTACGCTAGGAAGGATCACTGGTATGGACCCTGCAGAACCTCATTTTGCCAAAGCTAAACCTCCAGTACGACTTGATAGATCTGCTGCTCATTATGTTGATATTATACATACCGATGCTAGTCAGTTTATAAGAGGTGGATTAGGAATTGTTGAAAGTATTGGACACGTTGATTACTATCCAAATGGCGGCAATGAGCAGCCTGGTTGTACCAAGGGAGTACTTCAATATATCAGGGACTTCAATGGAAGCGTTTTTAATGGTAAGTCTGGGAAGACTTCAAAAACTGCTTTTAAATAGGCCTTCTTCGAAACATAATAGTATCTAATAATCTGTCATGTTCCTTTTTTTTTGGAACATTTATTATAAATTTTATGTATTAATACTCTCTTCTGGTGGTGAATATAATTAATTTTGATAATCGTAAACTGATTAATAAAAATTATTAAATCGACATAATTTAAAATTATTTTACAAAATTAGTCCAGTTGTCAGAGATTTGACCTATAAAAATCGTACGAACAAGCTGAATTTTACTAAGAATGCAAATGTGGGGATCAAAAAAAAAAAGATGCAAAAAAGTTTACAACTCTACCCCATGGCTTTTCCTTAAAATGCCCCTTCGTAGGGGGGAACACGAACAACTTCGATTTACCAAGAGTCTGTACGCCGAAAAACAAAATATTTTAGATAAACAATGTAGTTGATATTATGTAACAAATATGTTTATTAGCACTTTTTGTGTAGAATGAACCGTTTTCTCAGAAACAACGCTTGAAGCGACCGGCGATTTTGAATTTTCGACAGTTCTTTCTTGCACAGCTTAACAAATAGCTTCACCGATGTACGTCTACTGAGCGATTATCATTTACCGAGAGTAATGGTGTGGTTTACAAGCTATAGCTTGCAAAAATTGGATTTTGGACGTTTTGTTTATATGCTTGTGGCGTTATGGCAATATGCCAATCAACCGGAACCCGTTTGGCCGTATTTTTCAACCATTGGTCCTGCTGAAATCTGTAAATCTTTTACAAATTTCGTATAGCTCATAAAGACAGAAAACGATAGTAGTAAATCGTTTTTGTTTAAATGCATCAAAATTGATGACATTTTTTGCAGCTACCACTCGAAGTGGGAAATAGCAGGACACGGTCGCCAGCTTTGGATGTAGGAGTTTGTATTTACCCGACCGTCTGAAGACATAGGGATACAGAAATAACGTTATAACAATTTATTGGTACTAATTCATACACGAAAGGTTTGACGAATTATGCTTCTTTCGCCGTTTACTTATATATTCGGCATTTAATTCATCAAAGCCGTAGCAAAGTTCTTGCTGAAATCTGTAAGTCTTTTACATATATATATATATATATATATATATATATATATATATATATATATATATATTTATATCTTCTTCTTCAAGTGCCATCTCCGCGGCGGAGGTCGGCAATCATCATAGCTATTCGAACTTTTGAGACGGCTGCTCTGAAAAGTTCATTTGATGTACATCCGTACCACTCTCTCAGGTTGCGCAGCCATGACATTCTACGCCTCCCTATGCTTCTCTTTCCTTGGATCTTTCCCTGCATGATCAGTTGGAGCAAGGTGTATTTCTCTCCACGTGTAATATGTCCAAGATATTCCAATTTTTTTGTTTTTATTGAATTTAAAATTTCCATTTCTTTGTTCATCCTTCTCAGAACCTCTTTGTTTGTGACGTGTTCTGTCCATGATATTTTCAGAATTCTTCTGTACACCCACAGCTCAAATGATTCCAGTTTTTTCATTGATGCAGCATTCAAGGTCCAAGATTCCATTCCATAAAATAACTCGCCAACCTAACTCTTAGTTCCAGTTTTAAATCCCTGGTACATAGAACTCTTCTCATTTTGTTGAAATTTGCTCTAGCCTTTTCTATTCTTATTTTTATCTCCTGATTGTAATCATTTGTGGAGTTAATCATTGTTCCCAGGTATGCATATTTGTCCACTTGTTCGACGTTGGTTTCGTTTATTAGAAGACTCTCGTTATTTCTTTGAGTTTTCGATATTCTCATAAATTTCGTCTTCTTGACATTCATTGTTAGACCATACTCTTTTCCATACTCTGCTATTCTGGTCAACAGTCTCTGAAGATCTTCAATGTTTTCGGCTAAAATCACAGTGTCGTCCGCATATCTAATGTTGTTAATGGGAACTCCATTTACCTTTATTCCAGCTGTTTCACCCTCAAGAGCTTTTTTCAGGACCTCTTCGGAGTAGGCGTTGAAAAGAATTGGCGACAATACGCATCCCTGTCTTACTCCACATCTAATTTCAATTTCTTCTGACAGCTGTTCGTTAACACGTACTTTTGCTCGCTGTTTATAGTATAAATTTAATATGATCCTGAGGTCGTTGTAGTCAATCTTCTTTGATTTCAGGACATTCATTAAATGTGCATGTCGTACTTTATCGAATGCTTTATTATAGTCAATAAAACATGCGTATATATCTTGATTGACGTCCAGGCATCTTTGTATTAGTATATTAAGTGAAAAAAGAGCTTCACGTGTTCCTAGGCCTTTGCGGAAACCAAATTGTGTATTATTAACGTCTATGTCCAGTTTGTGATATATTCGGTTATGGATGACTTTAAGTAGTAACTTTAGCGTATGAGACATTAAGCTAATGGTGCGGTAATCGCTGCATTCTCTTGCGTTTTTCTTTTTAGGGAGACAAATAAAAATAGACGTCCACCACTCTTTGGGTAATACGCCTGAACTATAAATTTGGTTCAAAAGTGTCACTAAAACATCAATGTGCTTCTCATCTAGAATTTTTAGGATTTCTATAGGAATCATATCAGGTCCAGGGCTTTTCCCGCTCTTCATTGTTTTTAATGCGTGCAATATTTCTTCTTTTGTAATATATGGACCTATTTCTTCTGACGTAAGTTCTATGTGCTCCAGATCTCCTCTTTCATCATCGAACAATTCATCGATATATTCTGCCCATCTGCCCATATATTTATATACATTATGTCAAAGGACCTTTCTCTCAGACATTGCAAGTTACGATCCGACTGAATTTGTCAACACTCAGGTTTCTGTACCATAGTCTGCATTAGCACTGGTCTGATCAGGGTTTTAATTTTCCTGATCCCTGACCCGGGATTTAGTTTTCCTGGTAAATATATTTGATTTCGGATGTTTTAAAAGTCCATTGTATTGTTCAAAAAATTGCTAGATAGATTCTGCGTGTAATTTTCGTCTTTGTCTTATTTTATCTATCTATTGGGAATCTCAGGTATGTAAATACTGGAAAGAAAGACAACTGGACCAATGACAAAGGTAAGAGGGAAAGATGCTGGAAGTTGAAGCTAGAAAAGTGGGTCAGACTGTATGAGTTAGAATGTGTGAGTCAGACTATGGGGAAGGAGGAAATGCCCGTCTGGGGTATGTGATGTCGGCCTTACAGCGACCATTCCGCTTCCGGATCGCTGGATGACAGAGGAGGGTCTGGTTTAGCAGGTAGGCGTTCGGCGTAGACTCGGCAACGAGAGGGCATTTTAAAGTACCTCGGGAACTATCGCCGGGAGTACGAGGAACGAACGAATCCTGCACTAAGGTCAGTGTTCTGTATGCTATCTTTGACTAGTTTGACCAATTATTTAGATGAGTCAAAGCTCATCACTGCACACTACTCTATATAACATTCACGAGTTATACTATCCTATGTAGTGCAAAAATCTACAAACAATTGATGAATTTCAATATTTAATTCTAAGTACTTGTCTAAGATTTGTCTTAATATGAAAATTTGGTCTTTTAGAAACTTTTGCCCATAAAAGCCACACTGATATTTTCTCTGACGCAATGTTGTCTGGCTCTGGTGATTTCCATTTTTAAGTTTGTTAATTGCATACTTATCTCTGCGATTATGGCGGTTTGTTTTTCTTTTTGGTGTTTGATATCTTGAGGAGGATTGAGGAATATTTAATAGTTCTTTGAAATTGTCTTCCCATTTCTTCAGGATTTCTTCTTGGTCATTTATTATGTTTCACTTTTTACTATACATAGTCTATTACCATTTTTCGAATTTTTTAAGTTTGTGGTAGAATTTTCTCATCTCTGGTCGGTTGTTAACAGTCCCCAGTTCTTGCATCTCTCTTCTAACTTATGATTGCATTACTCAGTCCCATTAAAACCTTTTTTCTACTTCTTTCGCCAGCTCTTTATACTGTTCTTGTAATTGTCTTATTACTGTTCTTTATTAGAGTCTCACATGCTTGGTTCTTTCAGCACATTCTTCGTCCAACTAATCGTCTTACGTAACCGTCCGAACTGCCTTATTAGTTGTTTCTTTTATGACTTTTTCGCATATCTTTCAGTACGGTATTTGTGCCTACGTTATTTTGTGTTCTTATTTTAAGTTTTTCTCTATACTCTTCCACTTTGTTTTTGTTTTTAAGCTTTTCCACATCGTATCTCTGTTTTACTACTTATTTTCTTTTAAACATTTGATATTTTTGCTTTTAGTTTGATTTCTATTTGATAGTAATCAGAGAAGGTTTCTGACATTAGTATGTATGTGCAGTGTCGCATGTTATTTGCTAGGTATTTGATCAATTCAATTGACTCTATTCCTGTTAGGTGACTTCCATGTCCCCTTGTCCAATTTCTTATGTTGCAAAATGTACTTTATATCATAATATTGAGAAATGCAGTTAAATTACTTAACGTTACTCCATTGTCGTTAGATTCGACGTGTAGACTGAATTGTCAATGTTTGGTCTATACCAGTCTTCCGGTACGATCTAATAGACAATTTCGCTATTATCACTTTTAACATAAACTGTGCATTGTATGACTAATTATAACTATATTTTATTTTTAGGGGTTAAGAAATATTTGGGATGTAACCACGTAAGAAGTCATGAGTTTTTCTACGAAAGTATAAAAGCAAACCCAAAATGCAAATTTTTGACAGTTTCATGCCCGAGTTTTCAAGTAAGTGATTGAAAACTGTAATTTTTTATTTTTAGTTGGAAATAATTACTAGAAGCTTAAAATTGTTCTTGCTGTTTTATTTGAAAGCTGTTTTAATTAATGGCATATGTAATTATAAAGTTACGCGAAAGAAATACGCTGGGCTCACTTCTTTTTTTTCATTTTTTTTTTCATTCTCACATCTCACTTTGTTTTCTATAACAGATTGAAACATGAAATATGACAAAATAGGAATCGCTGCTTCTTATTTTATTAGACCTTGTGCCTGTTGTTGTTATATTTCAAGCGTGTAGTCGTAGTTGTAACGTTGACTGTCAGATATATCTCTTGTTGGTTTTAAATCTCTTTCTAGTTTTGCTAGTCTCTCAATATGTATTTATGTAATATGCTGATTCCACTGCCATCATTAATATCTTCCCCTTGTAAAATATTCTGGATGTTAAAGATATTTCCTACGTTATTTGATTTTTTATCTGTTAGTGTTTTTCCAGTGTTCCTATTTCTAACGTTCTAATTATTCGTTTATTATACTGTATAAGGTCCCATTTCTATTGCGTATGTCATTATTGGCCTTATACATAATTTCTATATGCTTACTTTCCTATCTAATCTCATACCATTATTCCTCTATATGACATCTGGTCATAGTGCAGCCTTTGAATTCTTTTCTGTTGATGTTAACTTTTTTATAGAATGCTCTGAATTCCTTCCCTCTGTTAAGGTTTTCTATGTATTTAAGTTCCTTATTTAAGTGATTTCGTTTTTTCTGTTGTGTATCTTTTTTTCTTCTCTACTCTTTGTCTGGTAATTTCCGACAGCTGTTCTTGTTCGTCCAGTTAGCATATTGTGTTGCATTTTTTCATTCATCGTCAAACCAATGATTTTACTTAGGCTCAAGTTTCTGTTTCTATTTAATCTTTTGCTACTGCTTCCATATATTATTATGGTCTAGTAGGAGTGTTTATCTTTCTGCCCTTCCTCATTTATATTTTGATTCCTTAGCCTCTTGGTGATATTTTCCATTCTGAAATTATTGCATCTCTTAGCTTTTGCACATTCTATTTCTTTCTATCCATTTTATTTTCTTTGCTGACATTTGAAATTCTAGTCCTCAATAGGCAATGATCTGAGTCTAGGTTTGTGTTTATAACTTCCGCAGTTTATTTTTTAAATAGTACTCTATATTTTATCAGATTTCTATTTCTCTAAGTTTTTTCTTTGATCTCTAACTATGTATAGTTTATTTGGATTACCCATCTATAATAATTTCATATTACCTCTTGTTTTTAAACAAGTTCCACTAACATGGTACTTTTATATTGAATTATTTATTCTAATATTTGTAATTTAAAATTCGATATATTTAATAGACTATATACACTTGTCTAGTCACATTGTATTTCCCCAACGCCCGCTTCGTATTGTTTAATTTTCTTTTATGTGATACTAATTGTTATGGTAATGGTAATTAATTTTTGAACAACAATTTTATTTCGTTCATTTATTTTTTAAATAAAATACGCTGCTCATGACGTATATGCATATTTTTTTATATCAAATTAAAGCTAATTTTTTTTCTTTATATGATAATATAAGTTTGCCTGAGAAAAAATGGTAGAAAATTAGGGTTGCCAGCTGTTTAAAACGCACGGTATCAAGATAAAGCAAAAGACAGCTAGCACGCAACGCTACTGGTTTGAAATGTAAGTTGTGTCAGTTTTTAATGCATGCGTCGATATATATTTATTAATATACATATTATCACTTGCCAAACCAGTGTCGTTGCGCTCTAACTCTATTTTACTTTATCTTTTATACCTTGCGTTTTTAACAGTTGGCACCCTAATTTGCAGACATTTTTTCTCGTGTAACTTTATCGTATCATCATATTAAGAAAAAAATTAGCTTCAATTTGATATAAAATGTCAATTGACAAAACTAATTCTGCATCCATCATGCCATCTAAAATTATAATGCTTCTTTCAAAACTCAGACGACGTGTAAGACTGCTGTCTTAACAGATTTGCCGAACAATCAGTACTTAGTTGGAAACTAGTATAAAACAGAAAGAAGAAAAAAGGACTGACATGAAAAAAAGAAAAAGATGAAACTTTTCAAGAGGGAAAATGAAAATACGATTGCAAAAACTAAAAAAAATGTCTGAAGAAGAATAGAAAAATCAAGGAGCAAAGAAACAAGCAAAAACTAACGGAGCGATTCTGATGAGTATTCTGACTGTGAAAGTTTATATTATAATGAATTTTACTCAAAAACTATTAAGAATTAGGTTGTTTGTTCGGTATATTGGTAATTCATAATTACTTTACAGGAGTGGACGGTTATAATGATGAGGTTATCCTTTTATGCATACTGTGTGAATCAGTTTTACCTTTGCTACAAAACTATATATTTAAAATTACGGAATTGTTCAACTTTTTTTACTGAAACTTAATAATTACAAACTTATATGATTTTTTTGCGAATTTCACTAGTTTTGTAACGACAGCCAGTTGTATCTCGAATCCGAGATAGAACCGAGCAATGATTGACATTGTGTGCTGTTTTATTAGATAGAAGAAATGTACTGACCCTTTATTATTTTTAAAATGAATCAAATTAGTATCCCATCCTGCCCCGGGATCCCCTACCTAGATTTCTTTTTTGAAACTGATATTTTTTAAAACAACATAATTATAGATATATGTTATTGCATAATTTTTATTTACTATTTAAATTATTTTCCAAGGATTTTACAAGTGGAAAATGTTTTGGATGTGGTCCCAATAGAGAAAACTGCATTCCGTTTGGTTTTCATGGGCGGAAACATTACCAACTACACCTCGCTGATAGATGGAAGCATACTAGTAGGATTCAATATTTAATTACGGGGGAAAATGGTCCTTTTTGTAGTAAGTGAAATATTTCTATTGTTGAGTTTTGTAGCATGAAATTATTTTTCTTTTCTATTAAATATACTGGGGAGTATAGTTCAATTATTTTCATTGGATAAATAGGGTACTTCTTAATTGTTAATATTTTATTGAGATAAATTGCAAATTATATTCAAAAGAAAATATGATTTACTTTCAAATTAAAATTGAAAAAAATAATGCTTACTTAATTACTTGACGACAATACATACAGATTTTTTTTTATTTTGATACTTATGAAGAAATTGATTTACAAGCATTTTTATATAGTTTTATGTATGTGCACTGGGACGATACTAGGAAGGTTAAGTAAAGTAATAAAACCTCGATGTATTGGTCAGTACCCAAACATTGAGTACTGATCAATACTTAGTCCAGGTTAGAGGCGGCCCAATCAAAGACTACTCGATACTGAAAGAGACCAATCCATAGTTGGTCGTCGACCGACGCGACGGGTAGGACGGTTTGGTCTTAGATAAATACTCCCGATTGGAGTTCTTAACAAATCAGTTCTCCGGTTCTAACTCGATTCTCTGTTGCGGTGGAAGTCATTTTAAATCGTTGCCGGTGTTCCATCTCCAGCGAGCATCGATGGTAGTGGTTGGCCTCTAGTCCGAGTGCAGGCAGAGAGAGGGACAGCCGGCGATAAGTGGCGGTATGCCTCATTATAACTTTCCAAATAACCATCACAGTATTCAGTAAGTTTTTTATGTAAGCAATCAACTGTGATATTTTCTCCCTTATGTGAAAGTTAATGATAGTGCTATGGAGTAAACTTTTATCAAATGCATCCATTTTTGATGACCTCGTTTGTTTTAACGGAGAAAAAAACACTTTTTATCCAGCATTAATTTTACGGCAATTCTTTACCAGCAATTATTTTTATAGTTTTTTAGAGATTTACACCTTAAAATTTGATTGGATTAAGAATAATAATTATTTCTTATTTTATTCTACCCAAATACCTGTCATTGCATAAATCACCATATTTATATCAGAACGATACAAAACAGCACAAAAGTAACCAAAACTTTTTAGAACTATGCCACTACGCACCCAGAATTCGCATCTCTTCACTATATTGGGCAAGTTTACGTATGTCTAACCAATTTCCTATGCATTAATGGTCATATCTCGAGTTTCTTCGTAAAAAAAATAAAATCATCAAGTGTGATGATGTAGAAACATGGCATACAGGTAAACCTAAAAAGATTGAAAGCTGGAAATACATAATAAATGTCATGGGAAAATTACAATTAATATCAAACAACATAATGTTTACAATAATTTTATAGACTTTTTCGATAAATTAATACTCAAATGTTTTTAGGGCATCACTACCGAGTAACCGTCCAAGTGTCCAATTCTAACTACAGCCGTACACACGGTGGAGAAATCGGCCAACTTATATTCACTATGCATAGTACAAGTGACGGAAGGGGTCACAAAACCGAACCCATTGGCTTCATTAGCGGTTTCCATGAACCAGGAGGTTTATACACTGGTGTTGTAGCTACTGATTCAGTTCCGCATATGAAAGCAATCGAAATAGAATGGAAGTATAACAGTAGTTTGTTCAACCCCTTAACTTGGAGGATTTTGACAACACCGAAGATATATTTAAATAAGATTACTGTAGATGCGCTAGAAATATCTCAGAGGTATATATGACATACTTATCAATATAGTTAATGATATTTTATGACATGTATTCTTCAGTGCTTGATTTTAAATTTCTCTTAGATTTTCTTTGAATCTATTGTACGTAAATTTGGTAAAAAAAATCACTTTGTTCCTTCATTGATCTTTGTGTTTGGGTTTGTCTTGCAATGTCTCGTCTAGATCAGATCGGTAAATACAATTCGATTTAAATTGATAAGTTTACAGTCTTTATCATACATTACAGACGCTTGTCTGACTTGAAAATCACTTGTGAAACAAGGGGACTTTAGCTGTTTATTTACTTACATTTTTATATTAAATATAATAAACTGTTCCTGTCACAACCGTTTGTTCGGTGACCTTCCATTGACTTATTATTCACTAGAAAGCGTAACAATATAGGAGAATCATATAAGATGGTTAAATATACATGTTGTGTGTTCAAAGGTATTTTAATCATATTTATATGCTAGTATCCGAAAGAGTAACTGGCGTAAAACGTAGCTAAGGTTAAAATTGATGTTTCAGTAGGTCTTCAACCATACGATAATTTTAAGAGATTATGGGGTGATGAGTTGCTGAATTTGCTATTTAACATCTTTAATGAAAATCAACCAAAATTTCAGTTTTGTACAGACAAGATTGTATACTAAGTGACACGGAAATCTGAAGACCCATTATAAATTATTATATTTTAATATTGAATATTTTGTACAATTATCAGGGTATCCAAATAAACAAACGATCAAAATTTCAATATAATTAAAACAACATACAGTGGTAAATCAATCATTGATGTCTTGATGCGCCACGTATGTCAAAACACTCTTGGATGCATCTGAGCTCCCTTCTGGTCAATATCCTTCTGAAGTATCTTGTTTCATGCTTTAATTTTAACTCTTTCCAAAGTGCTCCTTAAGTGCGTCTTAATACCACTATATGGCGAAATCGACATAATAACATGGAGATGAAGTGAAGAATTTATAAATCTAGTATAGGACCAATAATAAGATGCATCAAAAACAAGACCCGATATAGCTACAATACAAAGACTGCTGGAAACGAATAAACACTAAATAGAAAAAAAGAATGGAATAACCAAATAAACAGATTGGGAAAAACCCGTGTGGTCTAAATAGCAAGAGATAAATCACCAATCAGGTGATTTATCAGAGTCACAACCTTCCATAGAGGTATCAATTCACCCATGAACAAGGAAAATTACTTATAATAAAGAGGAGGAAGAAAAAGTTCTCCCAAAGTTTAAGAAGGATGCTCTAAATTAAGAAGTCTCCGACTCATCATGTCCCACACGAGTTAAATTGTGGATAATTCTCGGGGGTCAGGGCGAAAAATTGACTTCAGCCTCCGTCCAAAAATTTGACGTTGGAGCGTCTGAAGGTAGGCTATTAGATGAGGTTCCAGAATTTTTTCTACGTATCGCTGAGCTGTCATTGTTCCCTCTGACAAAGATTAAAGGTGACCTTAAACCATAAGCTTTTCTGTTGAAAAGACTAGTTCTATGTTCGAGTATCAGCTGTTTGAAAACTTCTTCCTGTCTGACCTATATATGCTTTTGAATATGTACTACAAGCATGAAGTATTCACAAGTTAGTCATCAAGAATTTTCATTTATAACAGCAAATTTCATTAATCGTTTGAAATTCTGTTACTAAAACTTATTCAATAATTAAACCCATATAAGTAACGTCGTGAATACGGCTTTTTACAATGTATTGTCGTATTTCTCTTTTGTTGCGTGTTCTGTTTTTTTTTTCTGGAGGTTTGAAATGATGTGACATCCTCTCTTTTGTATTATACATAGAAATCCCAATATTGCCTCTATTCTTTTTCTTCTTACGTTGCTTATCCGTTCGGGATGTTTACGATCCACATGGTTATCCTTACTTTGCTGGCGGCTGTTCGGAATAGTCCGGCTGTAAACGTGTTGAACCATTTCCGCTGGTTTTAAAGCCAAATATTCTTCTTCTCTTTGGTTCTCTTTTTCCATATACTTTTCTCTGAAGAACGAGTTGCAACAAGTCATAACTCTGCTCATTTCCTCATTTCTCATGGTATGGCCTAGATATTCCAATTCGCGCTCTTTGATTCCGCATTCCGTCCTTATTCTACGTAAAATCCCAATATTAGTCACGCGGTCCACGCATAAATTAAAAATATTAAAATTCGCCTATAGCACTACACATGGAAGGCTTCGAGATTTTTTAAAAAAGCTTCAGAAAGCATCCAAGCTTGTAATCCGTACCCTTAAGGTAGAAAACTCTTAGGAAAGTCTCAAGGTGGAAACTTTGGTTCTAAAACCATAACTCCTGAAATGAATTTTATTTTCATCAATGCTGATTTTGCCTTCCCGATGCTCTTTTATATTTCGACGGAGTAGTCTCATTGGCCGTTTATGTTAGTACCAAGATATGTGCAGCTATCTATCCCGTCAGTTGGTTGTTAGTTAACCAGAAGCTCTGCATTTAGTATTTCGTATCAGCATTATATACTCTTTATGATATTTGATAGGCATGAGATTATTGTTTGCAACACTTCGTTGACTAATCTGCTTTTGTCTTATTTTCCAGCGCTTGTCTAAAGATTTTTCAGTTCAGAACATATGTTAAATAAATCAGGGAGAGCATGCAACCTTGTCTAATTCCTCTATATATCGAGATTGTCTCTGTCAGCCGATCATCTACTTTAATATTTACAGTTTTTTATGTAGATATAGATGATTCTTAGGTCTCTTCCTTCTGAGCCTACTTTTTTCAGGATTATTATGAGATAATCATATGTTACTATATCAAAGACGTTTCTACATTTGGCAAAATTACGACGCAGTTGACATATTTGCATCTCTGAATCAGAACTTGTATAGGGAAAAGAGCCTCCCGTTTACGTAAAGCATCTTCTTCTAAATATGCCTATCTTCTAGAGATGTTGGCGACCACATTGACCCATCTTATTTTATTCACAGCAGCTCAAAATAGATCTGTTGACGTAGGACCAGTCCACTTCCTAAGATTAGCCAGCCAGGACGTAAGCGTCGCGGAATCCAACTAATCCAACTTGTTTTCATATTATGTCTTCTTCTTCGTGTGCTTCATCCTTTAAGGGCATTGGTGATCATCACGGCCAATTTTACTCTATCTGCAGCAGTTCTGAAAAGTTGTATTGTTGTTTTTCTACTCCACTGTTTTAATTTTTCAGCCAGAACCTGCGTCGTCTTCCCGGTCCTCTTTTTTCTTACACTTTCCCTTGTATAACCAATATTGACTATAGGCTGCATTACGATCGCTTTAACATATTACTTAAATTGTTTGTGACTTTATATAAAACAATGTTTGTAATATTCGGAGGGCTGGCAGCAACAAAACATTGTTCTTGATCCGGAAATATTTCTTACAAGTTTTGAATGGACTCTCTTTTGTTATTGTTAAGTTTGAGCCCGTGATACAAATACTAAATTGTACTTTGATAACTTTATTATTAAATATCTAATACAGAGATGAGAAAAGAGCTTGCTTCCATTTTCTGGTTACCTGCAAGCAACACAGAAACTTACAATTAAATACACATCAGTTATTTAGCTTAAAGGCTTAAAGCTGGATTTATAGTTTGACGCACTGTAAACGTAGACGCACTGGAAAAAGATCAACATAGAATTTTGTGTACTCTTATTTATAAATGAACGTAAACGCATGACGGAACGTAAGTGAAACGCACTGCAACGGAAGAGTTGGCCAACTTTCGTCTTTTACAGTGCGTTACTTGCGTCTGGCCAATCAAAAGGAAAAATTTTCAAATTTTGTGCTGTCAACCAAAGTGAACTGTCTGGCCCGCCTACCATTTTGTAAAGTTGTTTATCAACATATTCGAATTTTGATTTTGATGATTATTTGTTAAGCTGGATTTATAGTTTGACGGACTGTAAACGTAGACGCACTGGAAAAAGATCAACATAGAATTTTGTGTACTCTTATTTATAAATGAACGCAAACGCATGACGGAACGTAAGTGAAACGCACTGCAACGGAAGAGTTCGCCAACTTTCATCTTTTACAGTGCGTTACTTGCGTCTGGCCAATCAAAAGGAAGAATTTTGTGCTGTCAACCAAAGTGAACTGTCTGGCACGTCCACCATTTTGTAAAGTTGTTTATCAATATAATCAAATTTTGATTTTGTTGATTATTTGTTACAATGAACGTTAATAATTTATAAAATAATAATAATAAATAATAAAAGGATATTATAGTATCATGGTCAGCCACTCTAGCCACTGTTTCTACTCATGCGAAAAAATTCCACTCCGTCGATTTATAAATTGAAATAATCTTTACAGTCCGTTTGTTACGTCTGCAGTGCGTCTACGTCTACAGTCCGTCAAACTATAAATCCAGCTTTACAATGAACGTTAAGAATTTATAAAATAGGTAATAATAATAAATAATAAAAGGATATTATAGTATCATGGTCACCAACTCTAGCCACTGTTTCTACTCAAGCGAAAAAATTCCACTCCGTCGATTTATAAATTGAAATAATATTTACAGTCCGTTTGTTACGTCTGCAGTGCGTCTACGTCTACAGTCCGTCAAACTATAAATCTAGCTTTAGGGACTATTCGGATTTTCAGCAAGAGATTGAATTAAAATATTAATTTTAGACTAACGGCTAGCTTTTTACGGTCCTTCTCCACTGAAATATACCAACCTATACACAATAATTTGTACAGACGGTGAATTATTGCTTATATCTTAAACCCATATGAATTCAACGAATAGACTTAACTTCTTTTTTTACCTAATTTCATTTCTTTTATTCTTTTTTATCATGTTCTAATTTTTATAAATATTTAATGTATACATACTAAAAAATTTTTAACTATAGAGACAAATTGCTAAATATTTTATTTTTTTCAGCATCACGGTTTGTCCAAAGAATTATATGCCACTTGCAAATGGTATACCACAACTGATGATACCGTCCTATTGTTAAGCAAACGATTGATTTATCATTCATACTGACCATTTACATTTGTTACTTCATTCATTTGTCGTTTTCATTATTTATTTTTAATTGTAAGCATGCACTATCAATGCAAAATAGAACTATAGTTTTTTAGCCGTTGTTTTCTTTATAGAATTACTCATAGAACCATAAATGTTGAGTGATATAATTGAAATAAAGAGCTCGAGACGTAAATTGCGAAGTCTACCCATACTTTATAGACTTTGAGAAAGCATTTGACAAGGTACAACATCAAAAATTATTTCAGATATGAAAGAATCTAGTATTGATGACAAAGATTTACGCCTAATTAAAAATTTATACTTACAACAAAGGGCAACTGTACGAGTAGACAACGAAACCTTACAAGAATTCACGATAAAACGGGGAGTATGTCAGAGCTGCATTTTGTCACTGACGTTGTTCAATACTTACTCGGAAATGCTGTTCAAGGAAGCTATTGATGGTTTAAGAGAAGGTATAAAAATCAATGG
Organism: Diabrotica undecimpunctata; assembly: GCF_040954645.1. Lineage (NCBI taxonomy): Eukaryota > Metazoa > Arthropoda > Insecta > Coleoptera > Chrysomelidae > Diabrotica > Diabrotica undecimpunctata. The sequence goes on along the minus strand of NC_092804.1, from coordinate 130,177,572 downwards.
TGATAACATAAACAATTTAAGATATGCGGACGATACGGTTTTGATTGCTGATAATGCGGAGGATCTGCAAACATTAATAGACCGTGTAGTGGAAGCCTGTGACAGATACGGCATGAAATTAAACTGTAAGAAGACCAAAATTCTTGTAGTAAGTAAAAGCGACGTAATACAGCACCAATTCACAGCTAATAATGAACCCTTGAAAATAGTCGACAAAATTACATATTTTGGATGCAGCCTAAATAAGGAATGGGACCACTCACAGAAAATAAGATCGTATAGAAAAGGCGAGAGCTGTCTTCAATCGCCTCAGGAAAATTTTATGTTATATGCACCTGAACATTGATATAAAAACACGAGTCTTGAGATGCTATGTATTTTCTACCCTTTTATATGGAGTCGAAGCCTGTACCTTGACGGAGGCAACATCCAAACGATTAGAAGCCTTCGAAATGTGGTGCTACCGCCGCATGCTCAGAATTTCCTATATCCATCATGTTACAAAAACACAGTGATCCAACGTATGAATAAAGATTTGGAAATTATGCGTATCGTGAAAATCAGAAAGATGCCATACTTAGGGCATATGATGCGCAATGAGAAGGATCAACTAATTAAACTAATTTTACAAGGCAAGATAGAAGGCAAAAGATCTCAAGGGCGCAGAAGGACATCGTGGTTGAAGAACATCAGACAGTGGGCAGGAATGACTACCATACATCTATTTAGAGCAGCTGTCAACAAAGTTGTATGGACCAACGTGATTGCCAACATCCACAGAGGATAGTAACCAAAAGAAGAAGAAGATAATTGAGTATTCATAATAAATAGACATGAAAGCTTTACTAGCAAATAATTATTTGTAACAATTTAGGTAAATATTGTTGATTAATCTCAAAGAAAAAACTCTTTTTAGGAACTTAAATACAAATTTTAAATTAATTGATGGTATAAAGTGCTGCCTGAAGTTTTTTACTTACTGCCAAGAATAACGATGGAGGGCGCTGTTGAATCTGATAAAACTTATACAGCTGCATTCAACTAAATTGAGTGTGTGAGCTGGTTAGAATTGGTATTTATTCGTAATTTGCAAAATACAATTATTAGTTAGTGGCGGCTGGTGAGGGAGGCTACGAAGAGCCTTCCTAGAAAAATTATGTACACACAATTAATTATATTTCATATTTGGTTATTTTTAATTTACAATTAATAAAAAAACTGGGCAGAATTTACTTAACACTTAGATCAATCTAAAAATTCCATTAAAAACGCCACAAGAACTAGAAGTTGCAACAAAAGAATTCACAATAGCTATACAGAAAGCAACGTGGGTAGCAGCCCCGACTATTGACTACTAAACCTAGAAAAAATCTTACCCCACAGTTAAACAAAAAATACTAGAGAAAAGGTTACTACGAAAAAAATGGTAGATATCGAGAAGCGCAACCGATAAAGCAAAACTAAAAAGAGCTAGTAAAGATCTAACAAAGTTACTAAATAATATCAAAAAAAGGTATCCAGGATTACTTAGGTTCTCTTGCAACCTCTGAAGATACATACTATTTACTTTGGAAGGCAACGAAAAAGCTAAGACAACCACAACAATATTATTCTGCAATAAGAGACATGCAGAGTAAATGGACCAAAGATAACAAAGAAAAAACAGTAGTGAACAAATTCCCTTCGTTGGCTCAGTGAAGATGTTCGTTCTGTTGTAATGGAAACACCAAATAATAGTAGCAGAGTTTATTGTTGAGACGTACACTATGGGTGTAGACCCGGGATTACTTTGAGTAGAGACTGATGCAGTTGATCGTTGAAGACTATATGTTCGTTGAGTGAATATTGATTGAATGCTTCTCTAGTCAAGAGATATTAGTTTTATATAAATTCTATTTGGGTCAATATTTTTCGCGTACCTAGCGTGATATGTATATTTAATTTATGTAAATTGTTTAACTTTGTCAGTACTTTTGACTGATGTCCAAATTATTATTTATAATTGACCAAATGTGTATGTAACCTAATTAACTACGTGTGTGTATTTAATAACAAATAGATTCATTCGGTCTACTGGGTGATAAAATTATACTGTCCAATTTCGGATATGAATTATGAAGATTTGATATTGGACATACTGCGGAATCGGGCAATCTGGCCCAAGTGTCAATACTCAAAGTTTACATATAAGTATTACATAACATAGTAAAATTCAAACATGATAAATTATAAATAGTTTAAGAATAATCAATAATCTTCCAACCGTACCCTAGCTATCAATGTCCGACTCTATCTCTAGATTAAAATTGGGGCAATTGGATGAAAATGTGGAAAGTGGGATGTCAACTTGGGAAGTCGACCGTACATTGTTGTGCCGATTACTAACTAATACAGGTACTTCCTGTTCGTTAGTCTGAGTTTGTGGATTCCCTGAACGACATAGTCGTGCAACAGGACGGTACTTCCATAACGTGAGTATCCCAATTATTACCATTATAGTAATGATCCCGGTGGCCACAAAATAATGCCAATTAGATTCGTGAATCGATCGCCACTGCGTATGCGTCATTTCTTGTTCCAGACTCTCCTCCTTAAGTAACACATGACGTAGCTCTCCTCCTGGTATGTCAAGGTAGGTGTTTAGAGGCGTGTTAAACTTGCGGGGTGTCCTCGCCACCAGTTGGGCCACGGGAGTGATTGGCGACTTCAGGTAACTCGTCACTGCTCTGTCCACCCCACTGCTAGTGGGGAGTAATGTAATATTTTTCGTTTGGGCGATACATTTGGGTGAAAGCTTCAGGAATGTGACTCGTTCCAGTACTCTTTCGCTCCGATTTCCATCGCAAATAATGGATATGTGTATCGTGACTGGCGTGATAACTAGCCAGAGGTTGGGAGTACCCATCTTACTCCATTGAGCTGTCTGTATTGTCCTGGCTACCACTGGACATGTGCTATTCTTAGATCGCTCATAAATTTCTTCTAGTATGCAGTTTGGTTGGGTATCCATGTTTCTTATAGCCGTTGGTGAGCACGCTATCTGCGCCTTTGTCAACAGTAAGCACCTTTCTCTATCTTCCGTGGTCAATTCGAAGTAGTGCAGTGTGTTATAATCTACGACCAGTAGATTCCTTGGGGCGACAAATGTGCGCAACACCGACCCCTCAACATTAAGTGGTATGGCCGTGACTTTGAGCATGCTGTACTTATTTTTCCCTGTCACTATGAAGTAGCCGATGACTGTTATATATCTGTCGTCATGACTGACTTCTGTTTCTATAATGGGTTGTCGTCGTATTTCGACCCCTTGAGGCAGTATCTGCCCTGCTTTCCCTATTAATTTGGTTATTTCACCCGGTTTCACTATATCAATGAAGTGTCCGTGGTTATAGTGAAGGTTTAATATTCCCTCGTAAAATTGAGTATATTCGTTTATGAAGTCCATAACTTGTAATGCTATCGTTTGTATTCGTAACGTGCTATATTCGGTTTCTAGTTTTTGTGCTTTGTCTTCTACTTTGTTAAGTCCTTTAGATATTTCTTGTAGACCTGTGATTAGTGCTTTGTTAAACTTGTTCATTTGCTCGTTTATCCTGTTCTCTGTGTGATTGATTGATGTTATTGTTTCTAACATTATCTTCGCCTGGTGCTGTGATCCCTTTATTAGCTCCTTTTGGTTATTATCTAATGCTTCAATGTTACTGTAGGCTTCGTCATTGACTCCAAATACTGAGGTTAATATTGTTCCTAATATTCCTCTTCTTTCCCTTCCTTTTATTTCTACTGTCAGCCCCTCGCTTACTGACTCCGCCTTTCTTTGTCCTTCCTCCAATTTCTCTATTATATCCTTACAATTCACGATTTTTATCTCATGACACAGTTCTCGTACGCCTTGTATCATATTTCCTATTAGTTGGTGCTCTGTTCGAATTCTTCCTTTTTCGAGTAACACCTTTATTCGAAATGTTCCCCGGTCTATGACGACCTCTCCAAGGTCTTCTGTGAAAAATCCTGGTACCGGATTATATATTTTATACGGTTCTGCCTTTATGGGTTTTAACATCGTTAAAAACATTATAGCTACTAGTATTTTCTTCCATCTTAGTGCTGCTGCCTTTTTCGGCTTTTCCTGTTTCTCTTCTTCCAGTCGTATTAGCTTATGTATGGGTCTTTTAGTCAGTTTCCCGTTTGCCTTTCTCACTGTTACTACTCTGGTTAATCCCTCCGCTCCAGGGTGTGTTTCTGTTACCCTCGCTAATGGCCATCTGCCTGGAGGTGTATCCTCTTCTTTAATTATAACTATTTCTTCTTCTTTTATGTTAGGGTGCGCCTTATGCCATCTATTTCTCTGTTGTAATTGGTGCAGGTATTCCTGTTTCCAAATTTTCCAGAAGTCTCTTTTTATTTTCTCCACTAATCTCCACCTCGTCGGCATCTTCAAATAAGTCGTAAGCTCTTCTTCCCGATTTGGTGATATAATTTCTCTCCCTATAAGGAAGTGAGCTGGTGTCAGGGCTATTTTCCCTTCAGGGTCTTCTGATGACCCACATAATGGTCTCGAGTTCATACATGCTTCTATTTGTGCCAGCACCGTACTCAATTCTTCATATGTTAGAACTGTTTCCCCGATGATTCTTTTCAAGTGATATTTCATTATTCGCACTGCGCTCTCCCATAATCCTCCAAAATGTGGTCATATGCAGGTATGACATGCCACTGGGTACCTAGTGCCCGTAATCCTTGTTTTATCTCGTCATCTATTTTTTGATTTTCTTTTTTCAACAAATTTGCTGTTCCTACGAATGTGGTTCCGTTATCGCTGTATACGTTGTTGCACTGTCCTCTGCGTGCCGTAAATCTCTTGAACGCTGCGATGAAAGCATCCGTAGACATATCGCTTACTACCTCAAGGTGTACTGCCTTCGTTGACAGACACACAAATACTGAGATGTAGCCCTTATAGCTCCTCTGTCCTCTGCCTCTCGTGGTACTTATTTTTATTGGCCCGGCATAATCTATCCCTGTGTTAGTAAAGGGATGACTCGGGTTCACTCTGTCTTTCGGTAGATCTCCCATTAATTGTTGTGCTGCTTGGCTTTTATACCTCCTGCACCTTAAACATTTTGCTAGATGATCTTTTACGGTTCTTCTGCCGTTGATTATCCAGTATTTCCTTTTTATGTACTGTAGTGTTTGTTGTAATCCGCTATGTAGATTTCTTGCGTGACTATCTGTTATAAGTAACTTTGTTAATGCACTATCCTTTGGCAAAATTATCGGATGTTTTTCTCCGTACTTTAGATTCGTGTGTCTCAGTCTTCCGGTGACTCTTAGAATTCCTTGTCTATCCAGGAATGGTACCAATGACGCTAATTTATTTTTCTTGTCTAATTGCTGTTTCTTCTCCAGCTTATTTATTTCTTGTTTGAAGTAGGCGTGCTGTGTGTGCTTTATCACCTTTAATAGCGTTTCCTCTAATTCTTGGACTGTAAGCTGACTTTGTCCATTGTCCTTCTTTTTTCTCATTTGTCTGCAAATCTCCTACAATATGAAAGTACTCTTCTCATTCTTTCTAAATTTGAGAATCTCTCGCATATGTCCTCCTTTATCGTTGTCGTGTGCACCGTTATTTTCGTTTGGACTTCCTCCTCATTTGTCTCTGGTATTTCTTCTGATTCCTGCGTTAAAGTTTTGTTACTAGTCAGCCAAGTTGGTCCCTTCCACCATAGCTCTGCTTCTAATAATTCTGATGCGGTACTTCCACGTGAGAGGATGTCCGCTGGATTTTCCTTTGTATCTACCTTATGCCAATTTTTCGGTCCTATAACGCGTCTTATTTCCTCTACTCTGTTGGCGACGAACATTTTCCACCTTTTTGATGATCCCCTTATCCAAGCCAGGGTTATCGTTGAGTCCGACCATGCATATACCTCAATGTTTTCCCTGTTCAATGCTTGTAGGGTTTTCTTCATTAAATTTGCTAGTAGTACCGCGGCACACAGCTCGAGCCTCGGTAACGTCGTTTTCCCTTTCAATGGTGCGACTTTCGATTTTGCTATCATTAGATTCGTTTTAATTTCTGGGCCTAATACCCTTGAGTAGATTACCGCTCCATATCCTTTCATAGACGCATCTGCAAATCCATGTAATTCTACTCTGTTTATCTTGCTTAAGTTGTTCCACCTGGGCAATGTTATTTTCTCCAGATTTACTAATTGCGCCTGGTATGTATTCCACCTGCTTTGTTGGTTGCTAGTTAATTCTTTATCCCAACTGGTCTTTTGCTCCCATAATTCCTGTATGAACATTTTCGCCTGAATTACTACAGGTGCTATCCATCCCAGTGGGTCGTATAGTTTTGCTACTTCTGACAGTACGTGTCTTTTCGTTATTTTCTTTGCCGTCGTTATCCCTATTTTGAATGTGATTATATCCTCTTTAGGTGACCAGTGTATTCCTAACGTTTTCCGTACTTCTTCTTGTTTGAATGCCTTCGAGTCTACGTTCCTCATATCCTCCGGTACGTTCTCCATTATTTTTTCTTCGTTGCTCAACCATTTTCTAAGAGTGAAACCTCCTTTTCTGAACAGTTGTATTAATTCCTTTTGGGCTGTTTCTGCTTCCTGCACTGTCTCAGCTCCTCCTAGTATATCGTCTACATACATGTTTTCTTTTACAATTTTCGATGCCAACGGGAACCTCGCTCCTTCGTCTTCTTGTAATTGTTGTATTGTTCTTAACGCTAAAAAGGGTGCTGCGGCCGTGCCGTATGTCACCGTCGTTAAGTTATACTCTTGTATGTGGTCCTTTGTGTCCTTTCTCCACAAAATTTTTTGATATTTTTGGTCTTCTTCTGCCATTCTGATTTGTCTAAACATTTTTTCCAGATCCGCTGAGTATGCTACCTTATTGGATCTCCATCGTAATAGTATATTTGTCAAGTCTTGTTGTAATTTCGGCCCTGTGTGCATAATATCATTCAGGCTTACTGCCGATGAGCTTTTGCTTGATGCGTCAAACACGGCTCTTATTTTCGTTGTAGTACTGTCCTCTTTTCTCACTGGATGATGAGGTAAGTAGTACCCATCTCCCTGGTTTTCTGCTATTACCATATGACCTTGGTTTTCATAATCTTCCATGAATTGTCTGTAATTCGCTTCTAACTGTTTGTCTTTTGCAAACTTCCTTTCTAGTTGCATCAATCTGGCGAATGCTTGCTGTTTAGATTCTCCTAACTTTGCGACGTCTTCCCTAAACGGAATTTTTACTTCGTATCTCCCTTCTTTATTCCTTTTTACAGTCTGTCGATACAGTTCTTCACATTCTTGTTCTTCCACTGAGAAACTTGTATCCTGATTTACTTCTTCTAATTCCCAGAAGTTCTTTATTTGTACGTCCATTTCTTGTCTTGATATCATACAGCATACTTCTGCTTTTATATTCTCCCTTTCTCGTGCTATTCCCGAAACTATCCATCCTAGTTTGGTGTTTTGACTCAGGAGTCCATTACTTATTCTGTGCATCCCTTCTGTCAATATGTAACTGTATTCTTTTACTCCTAGTAGTAAGTCTATCTTCCCTACCTTGTAATATCTTGGATCTGCCAGTATTGCATTTTTCTCGTTATAGTCCGGTAGAATTATATCCTTTTCCGGTAAATTCCTTGTTATCTTCGGTAGTACTAGTGCTTCTATTTCCATCTCGAAGTCACTTTCGTAATGAGTTTCGATTAAAAGTTTCATACTCCAGTTGGCTGTTTTTTCTCCTGACGAGCCTATCCCGGATATGGTCGCCTGTATGGGCTTCCTTGTTGTTCCTAGCGTCGTCGCAGCTTGTTCCGTTATAAATGCGCATTGTGACCCTTGGTCGATTAGTGCTCTCATTATGTGTGAATCTCCTTTCGCATCTCTTATGCGTACCACAGCTGTCGCTAGTAATGCTTCACCTTCCTTATGGCTTGCACAGTTTACTGAATTCTGCCCTCTTTGCTGGTCGTTGCTATTCCTAGGCCCATTGGTATCTTGTGTATTTTCTCGCCTTCCGTTATTTTGTTCTCTGGCGTTGTATGGATTATTATTTCCTACTCTGTACCTATCAGCTTGGTACCCGTTTCTTCTATTGTTTGAATCTCTTCCATTTCTTTCTTGTGTTTGTTCTCGTTTCGTTTCATTGGAGTTTCTTTTGTTGCTTGTGTTTCCTTTTTCATAATGCAACATATGGTGGTGGTCTCCGCCACAGTGTCTGCACCTATATTGTGAATAACATTGTTTTTCTTTTTTATGTGCTAGGCAGTTTGTACACAATCCTTTTTCTTTTATCATCCTGTTCCGGTCTCTTACATTGAGTTCCTGAAATTCTCTGCAGTTCGGTACTCCGTGATCTCCGTTGCATATCACGCAATGTGTTCTTGGTTTCCTAAGAGATCCTCCTTGCTTCTCTTGTCTTTTTTCTGACTCCAGCAGTTCCAGTGTCTGAAATCTTCGCTGTAAGAATGTTTGTGTCGATTTGTACGTCGGTATCTCTCTACTGTCTCCAATGTGGTTTTCGTACAGCCTCCTAGTTTCATTGTCCCATTTCGTTATGATAATTCGGGCTATCAATGGGCTCCACGCTTCCGTGTCTTTTCCTAACCCTCCTATGGCTTCCAGACTTTCGTGGAAGGTGTCATGTAGTGATTTCAATGCTCTAGCAGAAGATTCCTTTACTTCCTGCGCTAGTAGCATCCTGTCTATTAATTTAAACAATATCATCCTTGGGTTCTCATACCTATCTTTTAGCATGTTCCAGGCCACTTCGTAGTTGGCCTCGGATATGTTTAAGTGTTGTATCATTCTGTTGGCTTCCCCTCTTACTTGAGTTTTTAGGTACTGCATTTTTTCTGCGTTTGATAACTGGTCGTTTTCATGTATTACTTTAGTAAACAGATCGTGGAAAGTTCTCCACGTTTCATATCTGCCTTCATACACAGGGATTTTTACCTGCGGCAATGTCACACCGTCCCTCCTCTGTGTGCTTTCTGGCCGTTGCATTCCTGGCCTTATTTTCTTTAAAACTTCCCTGACTTTCCTCTTTAGATGATTTATTCTCTCTACTTCTCCAATATCTGTAGCGTCCAGTTCCTCATTTACTGCTGCTTCAATCATTAGTGTATTCACCTTTTCCATGTATTCTCTTAACTCTGACTGCAATTCTTCATCCTCCTGCAAGTCTTGTTCATTTTCTGGCCGTAATAATTCCTCGATTCTTTGTTTTCTTATCTGTATCTCCTTTACTTTCGGTGCTTTTCCTCTTTTCAGCACCCTTCCATATTCTTCCAACAGGGTTTTCCCCTCAATGTATGTCTTAAATACCTGATCATAGTATTTTGTTTCAAAATATTTTTCTTTCGTTATACCCCCTTCTAGCAGCTTTTCGTGGTTATTTAAAAATTTTGCCCAATATTCTTCTAATTTTTCCTGTCTATCCCGGATGTATTGTTGATTTTTCCGAGATTGGGAATCCTTTTTTGTATTTGAAACGAGTTTCACTATTTTTGTTCCTATTTCCGCTTGCTTAACGTATAGACTCTCCATGATTATTTTAAAAAATTTTACATTCAGCGGTAAATATATTAGACAATACTAAATGTACGTTATGTATTAAATAAGTATACCTGTATTATAACACTTTCTTTTCTATCGGAATGTGCAATTTAGCGAAATATGAGTTTGACCTTGCCTGCTGTGCTATTCTTTGCATTGAGGTAGGTCAAGATGTAATCCACACACTCTTATAATGATATATATATACATATATATATATTGTTATCAAAATAAATGAAATTATTTGCTACGTAATTATTTTAATTTTTCGAAATAAAATATTTAATTGTAATTAAAAGCAAGCTATATGTATGAACGTTTCTTTTTTCAAATTGTCATACAAAATTACTGTTTAGTTAATTATAGTTGTGAATGACGTTTATTTTTGTTTTATCAATTCTCTGTATTATTTAAATGGTATGCATTCTAAAGTACATTATTATACGATTGATAGAGTGGAGATTGTTGTTCTAAATTGTTAAATTGTAATAAAAAAAAACTTGTTAAATTGTAAGATTGTAAAAGTTGGAAGATTTTGTAATTATTCAAAAACTTACGATTTTTTGTGTTCTTAGACGTTGAGGATCCCTCGCTTCTGGTGGGTTCTGCAATCGGTCCTGTCCTTTGGCTGCTCTGCGGCTCTAGTATGGCTCTCGGCTTTGGTACTGCTCTCGGCTCTAATATGGCTCTCGGCTTTGGTACTGCTCTCGGCTCTAGTATGGCTCTCGGCTTTGGTACTGCTCTCGGCTCTGGTACCGCTCTCGGCTCTAGTATGGCTCTCGGCTTTGGTACTGCTCTCGGCTCTGGTACCGCTCTCGGCTCTAGTATGGCTCTCGGCTTTGGTACCGCTCTCGGCTCTAGTATGGCTCTCGGCTTTGGTACCGCTCTCGGCTCTAGTACCGCTCTCGGCTCTAGTATGGCTCTCGGCTTTGGTACTGCTCTCGGCTCTGGTACCGCTCTCGGCTCTAGTATGGCTCTCGGCTTTGGTACCGCTCTCGGCTCTAGTATGGCTCTCGGCTTTGGTACCGCTCTCGGCTCTAGTACCGCTCTCGGCTCTAGTATGGCTCTCGGCTTTGGTACTGCTCTCGGCTCTGGTACTGCTCTCGGCTCTAGTGTGGCTCTTGGCTTTGGTATGGCTCTCGTTCTCCCGGGTCTAGTGGTCTCTCTCTGCTACTGAGGGTGTTGCTGGCGTGGACTGTATAGGCTCTCTCAAACTTCCTTGAAGTATTCTGTTTCTCGATAGGACCATGAACAAATTCCCTTCGTTGGCTCAGTGAAGATGTTCGTTCTGTTGTAATGGAAACACCAAATAATAGTAGCAGAGTTTATTGTTGAGACGTACACTATGGGTGTAGACCCGGGATTACTTTGAGTAGAGACTGATGCAGTTGATCGTTGAAGACTATATGTTCGTTGAGTGAATATTGATTGAATGCTTCTCTAGTCAAGAGATATTAGTTTTATATAAATTCTATTTGGGTCAATATTTTTCGCGTACCTAGCGTGATATGTGTATTTAATTTATGTAAATTGTTTAACTTTGTCAGTACTTTTGACTGATGTCCAAATTATTATTTATAATTGACCAAATGTGTATGTAACCTAATTAACTACGTGTGTGTATTTAATAACAAATAGATTCATTCGGTCTACTGGGTGATAAAATTATACTGTCCAATTTCGGATATGAATTATGAAGATTTGATATTGGACAAGTAGCCTTGGCTAAACACCTAGTAAAAGTTTTTGAACCAGAATCAAACGAACCAGAACACAACCATAATTATAGCGAGATTCATAACTTCTTAAAATCCCCAATTTAATTGGACTTTCCGATTAAAAACATCACGCTTACCGAATTGAGAAATACAATTAAGAAAAATATAAGCCCAAAAAAGGTACAAGTGATCTTATAACAGGCAAGCTATTGCAAAAATGTATAATAAAAAGTACAAATATCTGCGGCGTATTTTCAAAGCCATTATCAGAACAGGCTACTCTCTGAATTCAGGAAAATTTCACAGATTACCTTGATACCAAACCTGGAAAAAAACAGAATACTTAAAAATACTATAGACGAAATATTCGAAAAGTTTCTATTGACAAGATTGATTCCAATTTTAGAAAAAAAAAACTTATTCTGGACCACCAATTCGGCTTCAAGTTAAAGTATGTTAAAGTAAACAGGTCTCTCTCAGCAGCCTTCCTAGACGTTAGTCAAGTCTTCGATGAGGTTTTGCATGAAGGCCTACTTAATGGGATAAAAAACGATTCCTTCTTTCCACTCCTAAAATCAATCCTACCTGTCAGATAAACACTTCCTGGTAGAGCAGCATAATGAATAAACTCAGCTCCGCCCTATTAGAGCAGGTGTTCCGCAAGGAAGCGTACTAGGACCTATTTTATTCTTAATCTACACTGCAAACCTCCCATCCGGCAGCAACACAGAAGTTGCTACGGTTTAGACGACACCGCAATACTGGCCATGGACTTTAGCCCCAGAAAAGCATCAGAAAATATACAAAAAAACCGAATTAAAATAGAAACTTGGCTAAAAAAATGACAAATTAGAGTAAATGCGATTAAGTCAACATATGTATCTAACCTTTACAATAAAACGAGGTGAATGCCCACCAGTCACACTTGATGACAAGCAATTAAATAATGCAAATGACAAAATACTTAGGTATCCATCTTGACAAACGATTAACCTGGCAGAAGCACATCTTCACCAAGAGAAAACAACTGGGCATTAAATTTAGACATAAGTATCTACTAGTTGATTGGTCGAAACTCTAAATTAACTTTGAATAACAAACTGCTTATATACAAGGCAATCCCTCAAGCCCATCTAAAGATATATTATGTTATTCAACTATGGGACACCGCTAGCAATTCTAATCTTGCAATCTAACGCTTTTAGAATAAAGTATTAAGGTTTATAGTAAATGCCCCAGTATATATATATATATATATATATATATATATATATATATATATATATATATATATATATATATATATATGTAATATAGGTACTCTCCCTGCTAGTACTAGGTTCTTCCATTTTTATTTAATTAAGCAATATTTACCAAAAGCAATATATCGTTAAACACGAAGGCACCTGTATACTTCTAACACACAATGTACTTATAACTCTGAAAAAACTAAATATATACGGACTATATACGCACCCTTTCTCCGCTACTGACACGGTTCCTGGTAACATTCATTGCGTTAGCTAAACGATACGAAAAACCCAACTGATCACGCTCATGGGCCATTTCACTAACTATAGTTAAACTCAGTTTTTATAATTTAGCCAGTAATAAATACAATTAGCAGGTAACTTTTTATCCTCTAAAATGTAGGATGATTAAGTTTTCCTTGTCACTGAAAGAAAAAATAAGGTGGCGCAATTTTTTCCTTTTTATTTCGTTCTATTTTATCTACTTTTCTTTCACTTAGTACGATTCTTCTTTTTACCTTGTTTCTGGCATCAGTATTCACCTTAATTAGAGATTTGTAGACCCACTTCCCAAAACTCGCCGTTATGTCCTTCAAAACACTTGAGAGCCGTCGCATATTGAACGACTTTGGACCTGGAATTCTTCATTTATCTTAAATTCCCACATAAAACTGCTCCTTGAGTTAATTTTTACGTTACCCACAATAATACCCAACTTCTGGGCCTGCTTTTTCCTCATCCAGGTTTAATTTTAGTTTCAGTGCCATTAGAAAGAGATGAGTCCATATTTCTCTAACTTTTTCGTTCGTTATTATTACTTTTTTTTTTCTTTTACTTCTAGAAAACTCGGCTAAGAGAATAAACTCCGACAAACAAACTCTGGTTTTCCAAGTTTGGAGATTGAGACAATGGGCCAATTCTTTAATACTTGTAAAAACACAGTTAAAAAGATCCAAGAATAAGTCCCGGAATTGCTCGTCACTCAATGTTGTTTATTTTTGACAAGCAATTAAATAAGTATTAAAAAAAAAATGCAAGTAAACATTTAGACATAGTGAGAATTTATTTCTTTTTTTAGTACATCTAAATAAAATCACAGACAAAAGAATCACGATAGGTAAAAGTTTCACATGATATGCTTTGACAGGGCAAAGACAGAGAGGAGATTCAAGCTGGATACACCGAAAAAGAACGAGAAAATTTTTAATCAGATACAGTAATCGCCAAATTTTTGGTCTTATAATTATCAAACTTATCCATAGTTTTAATATCCATAATAGCAAACAAAGCTATGACCATACCAATTCCTAATATAAACGTGATAAATATTCCTGACCATATAGGTACTGTAATAAATGGCACGCAGTCATTTGCATCACCAAATTTCCCATTCCTTGAATCAATTTGGACTTGCAAATCGTATATGTACAATTCTGTTCCATTAGCTTGGAACAATGTTAGACCATTGCAATGATATGAAAAAGATTCTGCTGCGTATATGTCTTCTAAAGTATATAGGGTATAGTCAGGACTTTGTGTCTCTTCTATTTTGACTGAAGACATATACCAGTAACCATTTTTCCAATTAAAATTAAATCTTAAGGTAAATTTTCCTTTGCCCTCTACGGGTACAATAATATTTAGACGAGGATTGGGATGAGTATTGTATGTTATCATATCTTCGGCTGTATTTCCCAAATATATATCACCTTCAGACTCATTTTTTCTAAGTAACAAGGCCTTTGAGGAATATAATAAAGCAAATACTTTTAAGTCGTCTTTAGTGCTTTTTTGTGCCCTATAAATAACTGGTCCAATTGGAGGAGCATCTTTCTCAGACTGTTCCAGTTCATATCCTTCAGTTTCAGCTTGTGCTTGACGTTTTGAGCGTTTTACTTGCCGGTTTGGAATTATAACAACAGATATAAAATTTCTTGAATCTGCTATTGTGCTCTGGATTGTTTTAATATCTTGTTCAGAGTTGCCAGTGAGATCTAAAATATAAATTAAAACTTATTAATTATTCATTAAAAATATACTATACAGTGCTAGCCAAAAATCCCCTTCCCCTCGTATCTTTTGAACGGTTATACTTATAATAGTGAGGAGGGAGGAAATAAACGGATGTAGGCTTCTTAACTAGTCATAACTGGTGACGTAATAGTGATAGATGACGTTAAAGAGCCGTTGTGATCGATAATTTTAAATGGGACCTTATGGAAAATGATATCTCTTTTGAAAAGTATTGAAAATACTTATTCAATCATACCAATTTTGTTTAAGTTTGAGAATAAATTAAATAAATACTAAAATTGTAGCTTCGCATTTAATTAATAAAAATTTAAAGAACCAGTTGTTATATTTAAATGTTCAAATTGTGCTCCATCTACTTCTTGACAGCAATGCATCGTATTGCTAAACTCTTTTCGTACTCGTTCAAATGTGTCGAAGGAAATTGCCCTACATTCTTCAACAACTCGTTGTTTCAAAATTTCAATACTGTCGGGTGCTGTAGCGTAAAGTTAAGATTTCAAGTACCCTTACAGAAAAAAACTAATGGCGTGAGGTCCGCTGACCAAGCTGACCATTCTATTGAACCTCGCAGGCCAATCCATCTACCACGATATTACGTTATTTCCAAGTTACCAAATTCATCTGGATTATCTTCCAGAATTTTAGAAATTAACATTAATTGCGTTTTGTAACATCTCCAGACAGTTAACACTTCACCGGTTAAGTCAGCATCGAGAATACAGACCCAACTATGAGGTTTCCCAAAATACCTGCCCAAACATTTCCTTGCTCTGGTAATTGAGTATGTTTTTCACGAAAGACGTGAAGATTTGTGTCACTCCAATACCTCACATTGTGTGTGTTAACATTTCCATTGTCAGGGAAAAAGTACTTTCGTCACTAAAACAAATTATTTTATGTAATCTGGCTGTTGCTTAATTTGATTGGACATATTTTTACAGAATTCTAGTCTTTGATCGGGATCATCATCTGAAAGTTGTTGCACAATTTTTAATTTGCATGGATGAAATTTGTTTTTAGCCAATACTCGGTGTACTGTACTTCGACTGAATCTACAGATAGACGCAACTTGGGCTGTAGAAGAAGTAGGGTTCTTTACCATTCCTGCAATTATGTAAATTTTTTTGTTATCGATATTGATATAAATAAGTCCTCGATATAGGACGATCGGGGTACATCTCAATAAAAAGACGTTCCGCTGCATGGAAATTGTTTCTACATTCACCAATTATTAAGACAGCTGCTACTTTATCGGCTACAATACGTACCATTTTACTTAGGTAAACATTTAACAGTCCCGCTGTTGTTTGATGTTAAGAATGCATTTAATACGCTGCAGTGGAACGAGGTAATGAAGGCAATGGAGGGGAGAGAATGTCCTGGTTACCTGATGAATATGGTGGCGGAGTATCTGCCGAGAGAAGGATTATGGTGGAAAAGGGCACGATCGTGGACGTGACGGCCGGGGTTTCCCAGGGATCTATCTTGGGTCCGACGCTATGGAACCTGGCGTATCACGGGGTTATGCACTGTGAATACGGAGAGAGTACAACCACTTCACATAGTGGCCCAAGATGAGCCAGATCTCAAATAACGGGTTCCGAACGCAGGCCGCGTCAAAAAGAAATGGATGACGCAGCACGGACTGAAACTTGCGCCAGAGAAAACCGAAGTTATCATTCTGAAAGGTAAAAGGAACAGGCAAAGTGTTGAATTGCAATGTGCGGTAGCATGTCTAACACCCTAGAAACAAGTAAAGTACCTAGGAATGACTGCACCAGAATGGAAAATGTGGGGAACACGTGCAGGAGGTGGTCCGGAAGGCTGCGAATAGTGCGGCTGCGTTGGGGAGGGTGATGACAAACATTGGGGGACCCAAATCTGAAAGGAGGAGCGTCTTACACAGTGTTGTGCAGTCGATCGTCCTCTACGCGGCACCAGTCTGTAGCGAGGCAGTAGAGATAACGGCCTATAGGAAGCTCATGACACAAGTGGACAGAACAAGTCTGTTGCGAGTGGCATGTACCTATAGGATTGTGTCCGCAGCCTTGTGGACCATCACTGGGTGTGTTTCGTTACATGTTTTGGCGGTGGAAAGAAAAAAGCTCTAAGAGAGAAGAGGCCTTACTATGGCCAAGAGAAGACAGGAAAGGGAAAGGTCAATTGAAAGATGGCAAGAAGAGTGGAACAGCATGTAGGATATGGTACAGTGGACGAAACTGCTAATCCCGAACATAAGAGATTGAGTGGACTGTGGTCACAGGCGACTGGATTATTTCCTGACGCTGGTACTCACAGGACACGGGTGTTTTAGGGCCTACCTCTCCAGGTTAGGAAAGGCTGACACAGATGAATGTCTATACTGTGGACATTTGGACTGTGACATATACGATGCTAGATTGCAATATATGGATAGTAGAAAGGAACAGAATGGAAAGAGAGACAGGTGTGAATTTTGTTACAGTGAGAGAAATAATTGAGAGAATGATTGGAAATAAATCAGGTTAGACTAGCATTCACAACTATATGCGTGAAGTGATCAAAAAAAAAAAATAGGAAGAAGACAGACAGCTGGACCAACGGCAGAGGTAAGAGTGAAAGATGCTGGAAGTTGAAGCTAGAAAAGTGGGTCAGACTGTATGGGTTAGAATGCGTGAGTCAGACTGTGGGGGAGGAGTAAATGCCCGTCTAGGAGTGATGCCGTACTTGAAGCGATGAGGGTCTTCTACACGCTACCGGGAATGAGACAGGGAGCCTCCTTGCTGATGAATGGAGTGTGGATGTGGATGAATGGAGAATGAATGAATGAAGGTAGTGCTTCGGAAGTAATGCCGGCCTTACATGGCTGGATGACAGAGGAGGGTCTGGTTTAGCAGGTAGGCGTTCGGCGTAGACTTGGCGACGAGAGGGCATTTTAAAGTACCTCGGGAACTATCGCCTGGAGTACGAAGAACGAATCCTGCACTAAGGTCAGTCAGGCGGCGCGCGGCGTCCTGCACTGAGATGTCTTTTGAAGATTCCAGACCCCACCTCTATAAAAACGAAAAAAAAAGTAAACATTTAAACGTCTCGGTAAACAATAATTAAACTAAATATTCAAGATATAAATTCCTTTTCAAACACTTTTTTTTGAACCTATTCTCTATCCTTCCATTGTTGGATGTAGGTCTCCCCCAGTTCCCTCCATCTTTCCCTATCTTGAGCTGTTCTCTGCCATGTGGGACCTCCTTGTTTCCTGATGTCATCTTTCCACCTCCTCTGTGGTCTACCTCTTGATCTCTTTGCATTGTATGGACGCCACTTGGAGACGTTCATTGTGTCCAGCCCATTTCCATTTCAGTTTTGCTGCTTGTTCTATCGCGTCTACTGTCTTTGTTCTGGTTCTGATCCACTGGTTACGTTTTCTATCTTTAAGCGATATACCCAACATTTGTCTCTCCATCGCTCTTTATGCCTTCCCTATCCCATCCAAATTGGCATGTGTAAATGTCCATGTCTATGCTCCGTAGGTGAGCACCGGTATTATATAGGAGTTATATACCTTGCTTCGTAAGTATAGAGGGATTGTTTGATTTTTTAGAACGTAAGAAAGTTTGCCGAACGCTGCCCATCCCATTCTTACTCGTCTCGATATTTCGGCTGTTTGATTTTCTCTGTTAGCTCTGATTGCTTGTCCTAGATAGATATACTCATTTACCTATTCTATTTTTTCTGTTTGTATTTTTATTGCCTCTTGGTCTTCCGTGTTTGCCATTACTTTTGTTTTGTTGAAGTTAATTTTTAGGCCCTTTTGCATTGATTTTTCATGAAGTTCATTCAGCATTAATTCTAGTTCTTGTCATTCCGAGGAGATCAGGAGTATATAATCCGCATATCTAAGGTGATTTAGGTGCTTTCCGTTAATATTCAAACACTTAGCAAAGTAAAAACAACTAGAGAATTGAAAAACGTGAACTTTTTTGACAAAAAACCAGAGGGTAGAAAAAAGAGGCGGATATTAGAAGCTTTATTAATTTTAGTATTTATTTAATTTATTCATTTAAATCATCTTTAACCCAAACAAAATTTGTATGATTGAATAGGTATGTTCAATACCTTCCAAACGAGATATCACTGTCATTAGTTCCCATTTAAAATTATCAGTTACAGTGGCTATGTATATAGGCTAGTGTAGAGTGATCTATCACTATTACGTCACCTCTTATGACTAGTTGAGAAGCCTACGTCCGTTTATTACCTCCCTCCAAATTTCACTATTATCAGTATAACTGTTCAAATGATACGAGGGAAGATGGGACTTTTGGCTAGCTATGTAGGTATATATACTCTTCAGTTTAATTATTAAAATAATACACTCACGTACAACAATTTTGCGTATTTTATTTTAAAGAATATTTTTTTATTACGGGAATGATATTTATTTTTCTTTAAAAGACAATAAATTTTTTTAAATAGAAATATCTTATGTTGAAGTGAAACGTGAAGAAAATTTATTGACTATGAAATGTTACATCAGCTTTACAATGAAGGAGCTTGATAATATTTAATTTGAAACAACAAGAGAAAATTTCCACGACGGAAGAAGTGGAAATACGACGTGGAGTGAGGCAAGGATGTATTCTATTGCCTCTACTTTTTAATATCTACTCCGAATTTATTTTCAAAGAAGCCTTAGTTAAAGATACAGGCATTAAAATCAACAGAATTAATGTCAACAATCTCAGATATGCAGACGACACGGTACTTATTGCCTCCAATGAAGAAGACCTGCAACGACTTATAAACAGGGTAACCGAAGATTGTGATGCATATGGGCTGAAACTTAATACTTCTTATACTACTTCAGACAAAACTTATGGTTGTCAGCAAGACGCAGTTACAACCAACGAACATCAAAGCGTATGGAATAGAGTAAGAAAGAGTCCACAATATTACCTATTTGGGCGCAAACGTTAACGATAACTGGGATATGAATAAAGAAATAAGAATACGCATTGAAAAAGCCAGAGCCGCCTTCTATAAATTAAAGAAAATTCTAATTAATAGAAATATTACGTTAAAATCAGATTAATACGCTGCTACATATTCTCCACATTGCTGTATGGTATGGAGAGCTGGACCCTTAAAAAGACATTAATGAAAAAATTGGAGGCCTTTGAGATGCGGATTTATCGACAAGTATTGATAAGTTGGGTTGATCGAATAAGAAATGAAATAGTTTTACATCGAATGAAAAAGAGCACAGAAATAACAAAAACGATAAAAATTCGAAAGTTACAATATTTCGGTCATATAATTAGACATCCATAGAGTTATAAACTTCTGCACCTCATAATACAGGGTAAAATCGCCGGAAGGAGAGGCGCAGGCCGAAGAAGAACATCATGGCTCCGAAATCTCCGAGAATGGTATCAAGAGACCACCGCTAATTTATTTAGAGCCGCCATAAACAAAGTTATTATTGCCAATATGATCTCCAACGTTCGATAATCGGACAGGGTACTGAAAGAAGAAAAGAAGAAGAGAAAATTTATGGAACATGGAATGTTACAATATTACATAAGCTTTACAGATAACTTAATGAGAGAGCACGATAAAATTTAATTGGAAACAGCATAACAACTGAGTATTTAGTTTTGCCTCCTCTAATTCTCACAATACCCTCCTGGGCATGCTCCTAAGATGTTCTTGAATAGTTTCGTGCTGAATTCGAACCCATTCTTGCTGCGTTTCGTTCTCCTATAGTTACATCGCTTTAGGATGTCCCTTATATGTTCTATGGATCAGGACTCATAGGTGGCCAATCAATAGTCTTAATACCAACAGCCTCAATATACTGGATTACTGTTCTTGTGACATGAGCACGAGCATGATCATGCATTAATTAATTAAAACATGCCCTACAAGGATGTTAGTTATTGGTATACCTATCGGCATTCATTCTTAGATCCACCTCAACAAGCTCTGCGCGACTGTCCCAACTATCCTATCCCATAACATGATGTACCCGACAACAGAACTAACTTTTTGCGAGAGTACATTCTGCGAAATGTTCTTCAGAGGGTCTGTATACTCAAACACGTCCATTTGGATACCACAATTGTTTTATTGTTTCATCCGTGAACAAAACATTTCCCCGTTGCTGCCAATTTAAGTTAACATGGAGTTAAAATAGACTGTAATTTCATTCAGTATTTGGTCAAACCATATAAAATATATTCAAGCTATCATACAATTACTAACGTTTGTGAGTAATTCAATAATATAGAAGCAGGGATAAATGGCCGTTTGTATATTATTCGACAGTATGTGGATAAAGTTTTAACAAATATTAAGTTGATTATTGTTCCCAACTTAGTTTGAACTACTTAGTAGGATTATTATAATAAATGTTTTTGTAGACAAGTATTAAAACAGCATACGTTTAGTAAAATTTAATACAAAATGTGACTATTTACTTTTATGTAAACAACGAGAAAATCCAAAAAATTTACTTAATGGAGAAACTGATAAAAACATCTGAAAACTGCAAATTTGCTTTTAAGCGAAAAGATCCAGTTTTAGTCAATACTTAGAGATATAAAAAATACATACAAATGATAAGTAAGTAGGTACTGGAAATAAGGATAATATGCCAGAGTTTGCAAACAAAAAATAGCACAGATAAAACTACAATGTACCTATTACTAATTATATTAAATATATGTCAGATATAAAAGATCATTGAGATGAAATTTCTGCGCTATTATTATATTTATTATTATTATATACACAAGATTTCTCAACTTACTGACAAATCGATACCTCAAAGGAACAGTGAAATAAGTTCCAAATTTAATTTTTTTTAAGTACACTATTTACACATAAAATTTCTTGCACTCAAACTAAATGGCAAAAAAGTGAGGGTTTGTAAAAAGTTTTTTACTGCTACGTTTAATATTTTAAACAGTTATGTGGCAATAATTGTTGCTAAAACAACTAAAATTGGATATAGAGGAAGAAAGAAAGGGAAAACACGATAACTATATAAACAAAACTGAAGAACGAAAAATTGAATATATTATGCAAGACACAAATTAAGTCTCTTGCATCGAGTCACATTACTATAGAGCGAGAACAAAAAAAGAATATCTGGAAAGGTCACTTAATTTAGCAATGTTGTGCCTATAGGCTCTACAAAGAAAAATGTATTGAAGAAAAACAAGATTATGTCAAAAAATCAATTTATGAAAGAATTTTCAATACAAAATTCAATATAGGATTCCATAAACCAAAGAATGATCAATGTTTAACATGTGAATCGATAAAAATAGTGCAAGGAAACAAAAAGATATAATTTTAGAACATGAGACTCATCTAGAAGCAGTTAAATTGTTAAAAGAGCTATGCCGAGAAAGGGAAGATCTCATGGTTTGTTGTTACAATCTTCAAGCTGTCATGATTCTACTTCAAGGTAAAGTTGTAGAATTTTATTATAAATCTCGATTGAATGTTCTAAATTTTACCATATTATTTGACTTATTTCAAAAACAAGACTATTATGTTATTTATGCCACGAGAGACTTGCAAAAAGGGGCGCTAATGAAATCGCCACTTGTGTCTTATTTATGTCTTATTTATTTTCTCTATGTCTCTGTATTGTGTGGAAAACTTAGATATAGACAGTATCACTAACAAATATTTAGTCACTGGACACCAAATGAAGCTGATTTTATGCATGCATGCATAGAAAAAGAGGAAAAAATAATATTTAAAAGTGGCCCACTCTATGTTCCTTCAAAATTGGCGACAATTATCAAATGTTCAAAGAAGGGAGGTTAGTCATACACTGTGTTAAAAATGCATTCTACAGACTTTATTAATTGGAAAGATGTTGATGAAAAAATCAGTAAAAATTATACTTTAGACAGCGATAACGATAAAGTTAAGTGGAATGAAGTGAAGGTTGTTAAGATATGTAAGCCAGACAAAGACACTCATTTTTACGAAACCTCACATAATGAAAACGAGGATTTTAAAAAATATGCATCAGGTATAAAATGCGATAAAACAAATTGGGTCCCAACTTAGAACCATCTTATAAAGAACCAGCAAAAATTCCTCCGAAGAAGAAAACTTATTTGACGCAGCTGTGCGATGAAGGACAAATACCCACTGTTCATGTTGAGTTTTTTACAAACCTACAGCTGCAGAATTATCCGTCGAAGAAAATTAGCTAAGTAATTTCTGAAAAGTTTGATTTTATTTATTTTGTTCACTTTCGATCGCTGAAAAAATGTTAATTTTTATTCTATTCTATTTTTTATAATTCAGAACATTTTTTAATAAAATCGGTTATGTCGTAAATATACTCCTTTCTTTTCTTCCCGAAAATTTAATGTAATCGAAAATTTTTCGTGCTAAACCGAACCTTCAAGATTATTCATCATATCAGATATTTTTAAAATTATCTCTAAATAAATATGTGGTTTAACAGTGAGATATCTGTTTTTATTGCAATATATTTCCAGTAGCATTTCTGTGCAACAGTGAGATAAGTGATTTTTTTTTTCAAAATTTTGGTACAATTTTTCACAAAAGTACTGTTAACTAATGGGTACTTATATTTAGTAAATACTCAGTTCACAAGTTATATTTAAAATATAAATGCAGTTATCTGTATGATAAAAAAAGTTATGAATAGTTATTCCTTTAGCAAAATACATTTGCCGCGTTTTCTCAATTCACCGACAATTACGATATCCCCTCGTTGCTGTAACGTATCGATATGAAAGCTTTTAATTTTAGAGAAATATCAATTATTCTCTTATTGTTTCCATGCTTGTAGCAGATGTAGCCATGGACACCAGAGAGATAATACAACATTTATTTGGACCCTATCCCTTAAACGGAAAATAAAAGTATAGTGATGCGACGATACAAAATAGTACAAAAAAGTATTTACGCAAAGGAACAAGATATCTATGTCTACTATATCCAAAATTTCCACATTTTATGTTCATCCATGTAGGTACTGGCATCAATAGTGATATATTTTACATCTACATTTTACAAAAGGAATAATAACTAACAAAACGATAAGAAAATATACCTAATTTAGTCACTGATGAGGTTTACAAATTTATAGTCGGGAGCGAACGTGTTTAATAAAAAAAACTTAAATATTTTATAAAAATTAGAAACATACCAATTATATTTTCTAATTCTATCACTCCATTGGGATTATAAATTGAGTAATATCCTTTTAAAATAGGTTTTATTGTTTCTGATAGAGCACTAGGGCTTTTGAAAACAAATACGTCTGGACTTTTAAATCTTTCTATAATTTCTACGAAATTGTTTGTAGAGAACTCTTCTAATGGTGATATGTTCAATTCGTGATTGCTCCAAAGAAACACTGCCCCATTTGTACAGTATATATTAAAAATAAATATAATTACAGCTTTAAATAACATTTTTGGTAAATTATTCACAGAACATAAGAAACTTAAAATCAATATTTCCCCGATTTATCTTGAACTGACGTTTCCGAACAAGCTTTTCGTCGAGTCTAATCGAGCGAGTTCCGAATGTTTTCACCTGATAGGAATTCAGCCAAACTATTTTTGACGTTTAAGATGTAACGCAGAGACATATTTTCTAAGGATGCAAAAAACTGCATTATCTATGAAAAAATAAAATATGAAGATAAGTATTTATGTACTATTATCATACAGAAAGGTCTTTTCTTCAAAAAATATTGTCAGCCATTTTTTTCGAACAGTAATTTTGTAAAAAAACTTGTTATTAAAAAACAAGTTATTGTTATAACAACAACCTATAACAACATTGTTATTGGTTAGAAATATAAATAAATATATAAGGAACAACGAAGCGGGTTATTATGGAATATGTAATTATATATTAAATAAAAAATATTTAAACATTAGCAGAAAGAAATCCGAATTTCCTACTTGGCGAAGCAAAATTAAAATATTTGTCTACTGCGCTATATACACTAAGCAGACGGATTGATGAATTCATCGGCGAGGGGAATCTACAATTTGCATTCCACGTCCACCACGACAAATATTCTTCGTAACTTTGTTTCTAATATTCCGAAAATGAGTGAATCAACATTGTTCTGAAGCTATTTCTTGTAGCATTTTAAAGTATTTACTATTGAAATGGGAATAAGCCACAATTAAATGTTAAAGTACGTTTATTGACGTTTTAATTTCCACTTTGGAAATCGTTCTTTAATTGTCTTTAATTCGCTTTTAGAAATCTAGAACGATTTCCGAAGTGGAAATTGAAACGTCAATAAACGTACTTTAATCTTTAATTGTGGCTTATTCCCATTTAAATAGTAATTAGAGTAAATAAACAAAGGAAAAAGACTTAAGATTTTATTTCTACGGGAAAAATATTTATTTAATAAATATTTCTATTTATATAAATTTATACACCACGTATGACGTACATCATTGTGGAATCTGTCTGTACGAAAAACATGGCGGCTAATAAAAAGTCTTGTTAAAGAATACCATAGAAAAATAGACGTGTTCTGTGATTGTTTCCATAGACATAATAAGAATGTCTATGGTTAAGGCGCTGTCAACGAGTCAAGTGTCAACATTTATAATCCTTTTTTGACACTGACATGTTCGTTGTTGTTTTTTGAGTCCACGTGCTAGGTTTATTATCAAAGAAAATGGGTAAATTTAGAAGTAAATTAAAAGGACAAACTAAAGGGAAAAGATGGCCAAAAGGGCAGAGTTCCAGTTCCAATCCTGAAAGTAAAAAACACCGAGATTTAGCAAAATCTCGCTTTTTTCAAGAAAATTTAGGTTAGTTCATAATACAAGTTGTATCAGCATGTAGTAATTTTGTATTTGATTTCATGTAGGTCCCAGTAGTTTAACGTCAGATGCTCTAAAGAAACACGATGCCGTGCAGTCATATATTCCTAAAGCTCCAGAATCCATTAACATGGAGGAAGATACAGAATCTTCTGTTGGAACACAATCATCTTTTGCTACAATGAAATCTTTTGCCTCAGAATGGTCAGATTGTAGTAACATGTCATTTAATAGATTTTTGACCGTATTTAGATCAGATTCTGCTTTACACAAAGAAATGTTAGCAATATTAGCAGCCATAACAGAAGTCATAAAAGAGAATGGAGGATCTGAAACACCTACTGAGTACTTTTGTTCTCTGGTATGTATGCATAAAATAGTGTTAATTTAAATATGTTAAATACTTTACTTCTTACCACCAATGTTGGCATCTTCCCAGTTCTCTTTTGCCTTAGATAATTAACTTCAAAAGCTTTGCTCTACTGCTTCTTACAACAATGCCCAAGTAGGTGTGAAATTTTACTCTTTTTTATGTTACATTGCTTTAGGCAATGCCTTTTGCCTTGCAATTGTCTTTTAAAAGAGTTTTCTATAGATCCACATTTCAAAGTACCTAAAAAATTTAATTTGACTGTCCAGGTTTCACAGCATCCACACTTTCACTTAATGGACAATAAAAAATATATTGTTCTTTGAAATCTGTAATTTGACAATAATAAATTGTTATGTTTTCATTAATTTGTATTGTCAAGTTAAATTTGTTGTGAATGTTTTACACACACTTTGTTTCCAAAAAAATAGTATGTATATATAACTGTAAACGTATATAAGCAAGAGCACTCACCAAACTGGAGTGACATGTAACATGACAGAGACATATAGGCAGTGACATAGCACAGGCACGGCACTAGCATAGCAGGTAGGACACACTAAAGTAGCATGACATTAAAAAGGCTAGTGTAATTCAAAATATCGCCCTCTGAAGATAAAGTTATGCTAACACTTTTAAATGTCAACAATATGAAAAAAACTAGTCCACAACTTCAGTTTTGGGTACACCCTTATTGGAAAGAGATGCAGGGCATAGTAGATTTAATGTATTTAAAGAATTAAAAATTCTGGACTTGTGTTGTCATAGATACCTGGAAATTTCTCAATTAATGAGACAAAATGAATATTAAATTCTGGACTATTTCCATATTTAAATTTTTTAACAAACAAGCTCTATTTTTAACGATGTGGCATAGCAAGCTACATGAAGCCACTGTCACTGTCATTTTGGTGAGCGCTGAATCATTCATTTGTATTGGTTACATTTTAAGTAACATGCTAGACGCGCCCTACTTGGCACTTGCGATGCCAGTTTGTGGGCGCTCTCCCTTAAGCTAATATTTTTACTTTTATATAGCATGTATGTATTATTCTTATTCTTATCCTATATTAATATCAGTTATTTCTTTAAATGAAGATGACAACATTAGAACAAGTGTATAATGCAGAAAATAAAAATGAAGACCAAGTAACAGCAGTATTAGCCCTGTTAAATATGGGTATAAAAACAGTTCCAGAAGCTGTTTTAAAGAAACACTTCAATGATATCACATTAAAAATTTTGCATATATTAAGTGATTATGCAGATTCAGAAAATAATACAATAATAAAATCAATATTTGGCATTTTGGGATCTTTGCTAAAAATACAAGAGTTGGCAGTTTGGAACCAGCCAAGTACAATACAGATCTTCAATGCCTTACTGAATCCATTTTGTATTCATACTAAGCCTAAGGTAAGACTAATATTAATTCTAAGTTTTAAAATATTCAATTGTTTATTAGCGTGATAATTATTACCAAAAAAATTAAATTTTAAATAAAAAACTGTTACACTCTATTGAATATTCAAATATAATGTCTATATTAAGCTATATTAAGTCAGATTTATGTTTATTCTATTAACATGTTCTTTTATTACTTTCAGATAATTATTTTTATATATTTTGTTTTTTTTTGTTCTGAATTCACATTACTTGTTTTTAGTTTTTGTCTTGGAAAAATCATAAATTTCTAATTTTTGCTTAAATATCTGTATATTTTTAGTGGAGAAAAGCGGCACAGCATGCTGTTACATCCATAATAACAACAGGAAATTTTGTTAAAGACAGTTCCTCTAACCCGGCTGCTGATAGAGCAGCAGAATTTTGTGAACAAACTTTGGACTCTTGTATGGGAAGCACATCTGGTGTAGTCCTTGTATCTTCAGTCCAAGCTGGTCAGACTACAATCCTCCACATCCTTGGTTTGATGAAGGATATTATAAGTAAATTTTCCAAGCATCATATTAAGGTAAAGATGGTACTTAAATTATATAGACACATTTTCTGTCTTATATGCTTTCATTTAACTAAATGAGCAGCCAGAAATCCCCCATGTGCGCAAAAGTATTTAAAGTAAAATCTACTGTTTAAGGCACACATTTTATTAAATAATCTCTATGAGAGCTTCTACAAACAATCTATTTTGTTAGGTAAATCAAATTCAATTGATCAATTTTTAAATAAAACTTATATGATTAATTATAAAACTGCTTATTTCATGCACAGTTTACAACCTTAGCAATATTTATTGAAATATTTTAAATTCAAGAATATTTATATATAAAAAGGGCAGTACTCAGACTTATATGTTCATTTAAATATGTTTCCATATCAAGAATATGTTAGAGACATACAAGCACATAGAATGTAATATGAGGATAAAATTAACTGTTTTAAGGACATGGCAAACTGTCAGAAATGGTGCTGTTTAAATCATTAACAGATGTGACCCAGCAATGATTAGTATTTACATTAGATTATAGTATTTTTTTTTAATCTGGAGTTCTATCAATTCTACACTGGTCCTACTGCAGCCAGTTACCTTATTGTACTTACCTTCCATTTATTCATGAAACCAATTCGAGAATTCTTGAAACTATGGAGGGTACAGAATTCCTCAGGATTTCACAGACCTGCTATATATAAGCTCTCTGCCAGCACCCAATAAACCTTTTGTTTGTTTTGCTTCAGAATAGTCACTCATTTTTGAATCATCTTCTAGACCATCTCTTTTTGTCTTGTGTTTGTTGCCTAAATAAATGCTTTTTTAGAGCATGGCTTAGGCTTTTCACATAACCAAAGAACAATAAACTTTTCTTGTGGCTGCAATAGAGAAAAAACTAGAATTTCTAGTAATAAAGCCCAGCATTTTTGACCCCCTAATTGATACAGAATTAATATGATCGACAAAAGTTATTTTCTCATTAAACTGATGTTACTGTAGATGTGGATTTTAGTGGCTGGTTATCAATAAAGTAGCTTTACTCAAACCTAGTGGTTTTCCTAGAGAAACTTATAAAATTACATTTGTTGATATTCACATATAGCTTATTTTTGAGCACCATTCTGACAAACAATTTAAGTCACCTTGAAACAGTTCCTGATCTGAAATACTTTCAATGGTTCTCCAAAGTTTAAGATCATCAGCAAATTTTGCACAACTGCTATACAAAACTATATCATTCACGAAATCATATTATATCATGTAACTATATCATTCACGAAAATATCAAATAGGAGAGGAGGTATATGGCCTCGCTGTGGAACTCCAGATGTGACCACAAATTCCTCAGAAGAATAACAACTGATGTTACCTCTTTTAATACTACCAGCGAAAGAGCTTCTCCACTGAGATATAAAGTTTTGGTCAAACCCATTCAAATTCAACTCAGTATACAATATTTTCTTTTCAACACAATCAAATGCCTTAGAGAAATCTGTGTAAATTGAATTAGTCTGCTTTCAATGTTTTTTAGAATATCAAGTTGATAGGTTAATAGATTAGTCAAAGTTGATTTGTTTTTGGAGAAGTAAGGTTGCTCCTGACTTATAAGACCCTTACGATCCAAGAAATCAGCTTGCTAACTAGACAATCAAATAATTTTGGTATTGCACATTCTTGGATACAGATTCTGCGATAGTTTTCAATGTTATTTTTTGTCTGGTTTTAAAAATTGGAACAACATAGCTTTCTTTCCAAATTTTAGCAAAAGTTGAAGAT
Organism: Diabrotica undecimpunctata; assembly: GCF_040954645.1. Classification (NCBI taxonomy): domain Eukaryota; kingdom Metazoa; phylum Arthropoda; class Insecta; order Coleoptera; family Chrysomelidae; genus Diabrotica; species Diabrotica undecimpunctata. Next base: position 130,148,054 of record NC_092804.1, on the reverse strand, counting down.
GACAAAGATTTGTTAAATAGTAGATACAATGGCAATACAATTGTGCACATAAATTTTTTTAGCAACATGTTAGGAATACTATCAGGACCATTTGTAGCCTTATTTAGAAGATCCGCAATTTTCCTTAAGATTTTTAACTTTGAAATTTCTGCGCACTTAATGTTATTACTAATATTCATAACTTTATTTTCAAGAGGTACAAAATGTTTTGATTTTCAGTATAGACAGATTGAAAAAATACCTTACAAAAATTTGCCATCTCTTGACTGTCCATAGCAATTTGATTGGCATAAAACATTGAGCTGGGAAGACTATGGTTGGACTGTTTATCATTTATATACTTCTAGAAAGACTTTCTAGAAGGAGAAAGATTTCTCCATTAGTCTTTCATACAGACCTCTCATGTAGTTAGAAAAATAGATATCTGAAAGTCTACTGCATTCTAAAGGCAACTGAGAAAATTTTAGATAATTGTCAATAGATAGCTCTGCCCTGTAATGGTTCACTTATGTATGAAATTGTTCTTTTTCTGCTACTCATTTTGTGTAAACACACCAAATTAAACTGATGTTGTTACATAAGTTATTTATACATAATACTTCTTTCAGACTTGCTGTGAAACTATTCTAAAGTTAATGACCCTCAATTATCCCATTGTAACATCATGTGGCATGCAGGTCCTTTACGCATTGTTTTCGGCGCAGACTGCCGTAGTACCAGGAAAACTGAATGCTCAATTGATCACTGCTCTTTATGAATATCAGCCGTCCCTTTCAGATGTACAACCTACGCAAGCTTGGGTTACAGTCATGCAGCAAGCTCATGTCCATCTTGCTGAGTAAGTATTTGTTTTATTTAACATTGAATGCTAAATCTTCGATGGCAGACCTTTTTGTTATGTATTTTAGTAAACACAATGTATAGTAAACGCAGGCTTACATTGTGTTCAGAGTTTATAGCTCATGTTTTTCGGAAGAAATAATTCCAGAGCACGGCCTATAAATCTAGAACACAACTCCACTCCTAAGTATTCATGCATATTATAAAAATATATTTTAAATTTGGAGATTTATAGCCCCAAACTAATATTTATTTAAATCGTATTCTGTTTTTATTTGATTAATTTGTGCAATTGTATTTTTTAGTGTTGATGTTGCTCTAGCAATGGCGACGTTGCCTAAAATAATTGACAGCTTGACTCAATTGTGGCTCTCGGAAAAAGCTGAAATAATGACATCTGCAACTCATGCTTTAGAAATATTACTAAAAGATGCTCTCGTTACTGGATGTAGCTCCAAAGAGTTAGTAGGGCAGCACAGATCCAAAGTCGAAAGGTGTATTCAGACAATTCAGCTATGTTTGGGATACCAATATAACGCTTCTTGGCATCAAGTGTTACACATTGTTAGTGTGTTATTTGAGGTAAGTAAATCCAGGAGCATTTATTAAAGAAACGCCTGTGGTACAAGAATTAATATCATTTGAGAGAAATAAATTGAATGAAAAGGTCTAAATGTTAGAACAGTTCTAAGAAAAACATGAGACATATAATTTAAAAGAGAGTCTGTGAGTGTAATATATTGAATACCAGCGGTCCGACTTATTTGTAATTTTATTTTATATCATGGTTATAATCACATTAGCTTAGAAATATTTCTTTATTGTTGAATATTTTTTATATTCTTTTGTAGTATCATCTTCTCATTGAAAGCTTTCTTTTCTTTTTTTTTTACACCTTCTGATTAAAATTTTCATGATAGATTTTGGATACAGATTCACAAAAGATATTTTTGTTTTAGAAGTGTATTTCTGGCATAAAATTCTGACCTTTTTGGTAGTAAGACATACATATGTGACTTTTCTTAATATTACGTAAACTTTTTACAATCTTTTTATTAACAAAACTGCGAAAAATCTCTTGTATAATTTTATTTATTTAAATTAATATATAAGATGTTTTTATTGTAGGTTACAGGCCCGAACTGCAGTGATATGCTATTAGGACTACTTACCAACTTGGCAGAATTAAGGGATTCATACAAATTCAGTTATAACAACGAACTAGAACATGCTGTAGGGGCTGCCATCAGGTCTATGGGACCAGAAGTCGTTTTGGAAGTTATTACCTTAAAGGTATGTTTAGCTCCATATAATATGTAAGCACCATATAATTTTGTTTTGTTTAAACAGTAGTTTCAAATTAATTCAGTTCAAAAAGGAACTAACCATTTGTTGAATGCGTTGCACTCATGTCGATTATTTTCATTGAAGGACCTTACGTTAAACTATGTTTTTCATATGTTGCCAGGCGCGAGTATGAACAAAGTTACGATTTACTATGAGACAAACAATTATTTTCTATATTCAGTCCACAAATATTCAAGGATTATCTTGAATATCAAGGATATTAAATTCAAATAGCATATCGGTTGGTATCTGAAAAATGAATCGGTTGGTAGAATTGTCGGAATGAGAATTTCCCCATTCTTAAATTTTCCTCCGAGTATTGTCGCGTGTATTATATTGTATATATATAATTACTTTTTGTGTGTGTATAATTTTTTTTCGTCTTTATAGAAGAGAGTCTTTATACCTGCTAAAACATACCCTCCTCTGCCATCCAGCGCTCCGGAATCGGAATGGTCGCTGTAAGGCTGATTAACACTTCCGAAGCACTACCTTAATTCATTCACAGACTGTCAGCAAGGAGGCTCTCTGTCCCTTTTACCCTTTTTGTTTTTTTTTGTCCCAAAAATCGGGCTTTTTGAAAAAAAGAAGAACCCCGTTCCAGAGAGTGCGTGGAGGACCCTCATCGCTTCTAGGATGGCTTTACTCCCAGCCGAGCATTTCCTCCTTCCCCAGACTTACTCATTTTTTCGCGTCATATTAATACATATTCCCTATAACTTCAACTTACAACATCTTTCCCTCTTACCTTTGCCGTTGGTCCAGCTGTCTTTCTTCCTTTTCTTTCTACTTGATCACTGCACGGATGTTGTTGTGTACACTAATTCAACCTGCTTTATTTTCAATCATTTTTCTCACTGTCACAAAATCCACACCCCTCTCTCTTTCCATTCTGCTTCTTTCTACCATCCATCTGCTGCACACCAACATCGTATATGTTACAGTGTCCGGGTGTTCGCAGTATAGGCATTCATCCGTGTCAGTCTTTCCGAACCTGGAGAGGTAGGCCCTAAAACACCTGTGTCTTGTGAGCACCTGCATTAGAAAATAATCCAGCCACCTGTGACCACAGTCCACACAATCTCTTAAGTTCGGGATCAGCATCTTTGTCCAACTGTGCCACATCCTCCGTGTTGTTCCATTCTTCTTATCATCTTTTAATTGACCTTTCCCGTTCTTGTCTTCTCTCGAGTAAGATCTAGGTTTCTTTGTCTTCTCTCGAGTAAGATCTAGGTTTCTTTGTCTTCTCTCGAGTAAGAGCTCATATAGCTCTTTTCTGCTACCGCAGACAGTTCTGTAAGCGCATGTCACTTGTTCTGTCCACTCGTGTCATGAGTCTTCTGTAGGCCGGTATCTCTACCGACCTTAAAAAAATATATATCTAACTCTATGACGAAAAAATGTTATAAAATAAAAAATAATTGCATTTTTTAGTCCACATTCATCTCTAACTCGAACTCTGATTGTAGGTCTGTGAATACAACTTACAAAATAGTCGGGCCAATTTTCAATGCCAAGGCCATAAAAAAAAAAGAATAAAACAATTTGCTTCGATGCGTCAACAAATCTACAGTTCATTATAATTAACATATTTATATTCTCAAAATTTCTGTTTAATGTCGAGTAATATGGTCGTGACACTAACCAGAACGCTTGCAGAATATATGGCGATACAGAAAATACTGCTAATAGATTTTAATATAAATTTAATTAATATAAGCTGCATTAATGCTGAAACCCCCGTGTAATGTTTAACACTATCATTGTAACCAGGAAACTATATTTCTTCAAATAATTAAAAACAACGAACTAAATAGTTGTTCAGTTAATGTATAAATTAAATTTTTATTTAAAGTTGCTTAATTGTGTCGTATGAAGAAAATGCTAACAAAACAATAAGAAACTAATAATACCAATAATTATATATTTCAGAAACCTAACGGAGATCTCAATATAGATAGATCGTGGTTGCTTCCAGTTCTTAAAGAAAATATCAAATGCTCCACTTTGGAGTATTTCGTTAAAGGTATTTTACCTTTAGCTCTTTACTGTCATCGTAGATCTGCCCAGTTAGCTCAAAACAATGATGGAATAGGAGCGCACAGTTCAGAATTACTTTATTTACAATTATGGAATCTTCTACCATGTTTCTGTAGTCATCCAAAAGATATCAAGGACAGTTTTAAGGTGAGTATAGTGATGGTAGTATATTGTAGTTATTGTTTAACAAAAGAACAAATTTCTTTAAATTTAACGTAATATTCCACTACATTACAATGCAATTAATAGTCTTCGTCAATTATTGATACCTCTATTTCTAACTCATTTTAACAGTAATTTGTTTCTACCTACACATGTAAGTTCTGATTTTTTGCTTAAATATGTTGGGCTCAAATATATTCAAATTCAAGCATTTTAATTAGAACATATGATTATGGTATACGAGGATAGATTGATATTAAACTAGCCTTTGATAGATTGCGCTACTTGATACCGAATTGGTTTCGGTGTTGACATTTGCCATTCATGACATGACGTCTGTCAAAATTTTAACTTTTAATTAGTTTGGTTTTTACAGCCGTCAAAAGCAAGCAAATTTTGTGTTTTCGGAGAAATGGAAAAAATCGAGTATCGTTCGGTGATTAAGTTCCTCCACAAAAAGGGTAAAACGAATGTGCAAATCAAAGCCGACCTGGACGAAGTTTATGGTGAGGTTGCACCCTCGTTAGCAACAGTAAAACTTTGGAAAGCTGAATTTGTTCGTGGTCGTACGAGTGTTTTTGATGATGAGCGTCCCGGGAGGCCAAATGAAGTCACCACGCCGGAAATGATCAACAAAGTCCATGACATGATTATGGCAGATCGTCGAATTAAGCTCCGCCAGTTTATAGAGGTCCTAAAGATTTCCTACGAACGCATACACAACATCATTCACCATCATTTGGACATGAAAAAGCTACCCGCGCGATGGGTGCCGCGTTTGCTGACAATCGATCAAATGCAAAAACGTGTGACCAGTTCGGAGACGCTTTTGGCGATGATACGGCGCGATCCGAAGGATTTTTTTCGCCGATTTATCACCGTTGATGAATCCTGGATGCATTATTACACACCGGAAACGAAAAAACAGTCGAAACAGTGGCGCAAACGCGGCGAATAGCCGCCGAAGAAGGCAAAGAGTGCACATTCGACCGGCAAAGTGATGGCGACTGTGTTCTGGAATGCGAAGGGCATCATCCACATCGACTACTTGGAAAAAGGAAAAACAATCAATGGTGAGTACTACGCAGTATTATTGGATCGATTCGATGCCGAATTATGTCGAAAATGCCCCGGTTTGGAACGCAAAAAAGTGCTCTTTCACCAAGACAATGCACCGGCTCACCGATCGGCCGTCGCCATGGCAAAATTACACGAATTGGGCTATGAATTGGTTGAACACCCACCGTATTCCCCAGATCTTCCCGCCAGCGATTTTTTCCTGTTTCCAAACCTAAAAAAAAGTATAGAATCTGCTTTCATTCTTCGTTTGTTAATGTAGACGATATTTTTTATTAACTTTACGTACTGCGTAAATTGTATGTAGTAAATGCGACATTTAGTAATGTTTTCGATCATTTCGCTTGGATCCTGGTCAGGTTATATAAAATTATTCGATTATATAGTACATAATTGCACCTTAAAACATATATATCATCTTGTACTTAAATTATATATCTTATTTTATAGACTGTGGCTAAAGTTATGGGTACCGCAATTTCTGATAAGAAAGAACTTCGTTTAGCAGTTATGGCTGCATTAAGAAGGTTAATTTCTTGTGCCAAAGAGTCAGAAAATAAGGAAGATTTGCAGGAGATAAGTAGATTTGACAAAAATTATTTGCCAATATTGTTTAATGTTTATACTACCAAGCCCATTGGTACTGACGAAGAAGGTCAAAGATTGGCTGCATTGGATACAATAAAGGTGAGTGTAATATCGCTAAATCTGTCAGACTCACATTATAAAGCCAAATGAAAAAGCTTTTTTGACAAGTTTTTTAAAGTGTGAGCATGTCTATAGTGTCAAATACAAAAATACACACTATTTTATATATGTAGATAGCAAATTTATTTTATTTTCATAATATATTGAATTTGTTGTTTAATTAAAATTTTATTTTTAGTTATATTTATCGATTGCAAGACCAGAATTAACTCAGCAGCTCTTCAGTAACGCCATAGAACGATTAAATAGTAGTTCAGATGAACCAGAAGATCATTTTATAAAAGAATCGATCCTGGATTTAATTCGTGCTTTAGTACCATACCAAAATGCTCAGAATGTTGAAATTTTATATCAGCAGTGTATTAAAAACTTACCAGAAATAAAGAATAACAAAGAACAGAAAAAAGCTTACAGACTATTGGAAGAAGTATGTGGTAGTGAATCAGAAGGGTGCCAGACATTTGTTAAAAGTAATCGAAAGGAGGTAATTAGTTGGGTTTTTATTGTTAACTTAATTTATATACACATATAAGATGTTCAGTGATAAATCTATTACATGAATGGTTTCTCATTTATAAAATGAGTAAATATATTTATTATTGCACATTTTGGTACATACTAAAAGTACAGTATTTATATAGGTATTTTTCCTGTGGCTCTAACGCTGACCTTTTCACTATCATCTGTCAATCGTCACTGTCTTCGATTCTGCATCGCCACCTTTGGGCACTAAGCTACTGGGGGTCATTCTCTGCATTAATTCTTCATTGAGTAATCGTGCTTTCGGTTTATGGCGCTTAATAAAATGATTTACCTCCATTTAGACCATTTATGGGTAAAAATTCCCCTATAAAAGGTGACACCCCATTTCAAAGCATTTTTATTTCTCTCTGCATCAAAATACGATTTTTTGATTTTGTACTTATTCAAGAATATTGAATATTCAAGAAACAATAATTTTTATGTTTAAAACAAAGTCATAATACACTCTAATTTCAATAACAAGCGATACTAATATATTTGTTTATCGTCATAGGTGCAACGCCTACTTATGAAATCTCTCAACTCAGCTGCAGTCTCCAGTAAAGGCGCAAGATTACGCTGTCTTAACTACTTAATTAAGGCCCAACCTCAATTGGATCACGAAAGTAAACTCATCAAATCTGCTATTCCCGAAGCCATACTGTGTTGTAAAGACATCAACGAGAAATGTAGGACTACAGCATATGACCTTCTAAACACCATAGGAAACTTATTATTGGAACACGACAAAATGCAACAATTTTTAGAGTTGATTATAGCCGGTTTAGCTGGCACCCCACAACTTGTTAGTTGTACAGTCTTGGCACTGGCCTCAATCTTGCATCATTTTTCAGGTAAAGAATTTTTCAGCTTTAATTCAGGGGATATATTTAAGGTGGAATTTATCAAATATAAGTAACTAGCTGACCTGGCGAACTTCGTACCGCCTTAGAGTTAAATAATGTGTCGGTTCAATAAATAAATTTACAGACCATAAAAAAAATACCCAAAAACATTCTGCACGAATAAAGTTTAACCAACTTAATGCTTTCTGATAAACAGTATTTTTGGTATTTTTTGACGTACGTTAATATACAATGCTGATGGTTTTTCGACGCGCGAAATCCGTCACCGTTGAACACGAAGGTAACTGTTATCACAACTGTTTTAAAAAAAATTTTATACTCAAAGTACGAAAAAGCACTGAATATTTAAATGACATGAAAATAATTTATAAAAACATTACAAACGTTGTCAAAATAACACTTACAATTGCCAGTAGGTGAATCAATCACCGATCATAGTCCTATGGCTGTCATTTTTCGATCGATTTAGTTTTTGTGAGTAGGAAAAAGACGTAATATAAAAAATAATTCTCGAACAATGTCATACTTGTGCAAACATCCAGCGAATGGACTGTAAATGTGAAGATAGCCACGGTTTTAGCGATTCAATCGACAGGTGTATACGATGTAGATAAAAGTTTATGGTCGGTATAGTAAAATTTAACAGGATATCTAACACAGATATAAAATCATGTTTTCAGCGAATAGACAAATATAACAATCATATTTTCCCTTGGTCTCCCCTCCACATTCCTCATGCACGCCCATTAGTGAACTCCAGACGATTATTTCCGATCCAGCTTATACGTAAGAAACAGCGGCAGGGTTGCCTTATTACATATTTGAATTAAAACATTGAAGTGATTCAAAAAATTGGCGATCAGTGGCGCGGTTATTACCATTCAAAACTGGATGATGATATTAAAAGTGAAACACTAATTGACACAAATACTGGTACAAAATTTCTTAAATCCATGAGAAATTTACAGATTCGCATTTTTATTTTACGAAATTGTAACCTAATTTCCAATAAAACAAGATAATTTTGGCAACATCGCCATTTGTCCGTTCTCTTCAATGGTAAACTGCACACGAGACAGGCCGAACGCTAATTTTATCGTTTTTTGTTTCATTTTATAGAACTAATTTTTATTTTCACACCTACTACCTCTAAAAACTCTAATCGAAAATATGGTTTCAAAGAAATTATTTGGAAAATACCAAATAATTCTTATAAATTTCAAATAAATCTTTTTTTTAATTAAAAAACGTAATTTTTCGTCCAGTTTAAATTTAATATAATACACCTACTTCTTCCTAATGCTTTACTAGTACTGTTTTTATTTATTATTACCCATGCAGTACGCATGGCATACCAAACTAGTTCTGTTAGGCTCGATACCACAGTATTAAAATCAAAGTGTCATTACTTTGACGACGCGACGTTGCCAAATAATTTTGTTTAAAGCTTTTTTATTGTGGCGTCATAATGCAGTTTATTATTTTTATGGGGAATAAGGCACAATGTTTAATGTTTAAATTGTTAAATTAAACTTATTGTAAAGTAAAATTGTGGCAAATTCACAATAAAAAACAGTAAGCTGCTATTTAAATCAATTCGCCCAAATTTGATTATCTTAGAACATTGTTCTGGGCTGTATACTTCTTATGGAAAAATAAAAATATTTCTTTTACTATTTTCGTTAAAATTTCATCTTATTTTTTATTTCATTTTAATTTGATTGTATAATTATTTATAGAATTAAAATAGTAAACGATAAACAGCTAATGAATTTAAAAGAGCCCCGGTTCTCCACATTATAGACGGGGATACGCATCACTGCACTATCTAGTAAGGCATTTCATTAGTGGTATCTGTCAAACGCGAAATTGTTAAATGCGCTAAATTTAAATAATCGTTAAGTTTTCTGAAATTTTTTAATTTTCTGTGCAATTTTGTTAAATTTTCTTTCAGTAAAAACCTTCTACACAGTATTAGAAAACTTAAAAAAGAGATAAATGAAATTAGTAAATAAGGTATGGTGGGACATAGGGAAATAGGGATTTTTTATATAATAGATTTGTAAGTTCACTTTTCTCATAGTTCCGGTTCACAAAAGTATCATTCAGATAACAGAACCAACACATTGACTTTTATCTGCTAGTTATAGGGCTTGTTGTTTGATTCATTCTTTAAAAAAGTTTGCAATTATTGGGCTACAAGCACTTACCATTATCGGGTACTATATTATTTTTATTACCATACCATACATCCAGCAAATCTAAAATGTTGGAACAAGAAAGCTATTTATAAATAAAGATTCCTTGACATTAGCATATTATAAGTAAATATATAATTGATAATAATTTCTGTGTTATCGTTTTAGGTACACTAGGAATGGATAATATCAGGATAATTGTGGATAATGTTTGTACATTAGCTGGATCTCCTACGAGAGAAATAGTTGCATCATGCTTAAGTTTTATAAAAGTGTATATTACGACACTCCCTAGTCCCATGGTAGCTTCATCATTAGAAAATCTGGTAAATATTTTAATAGTAATAAAAAACAGTCAGACAGAAACATACATAATAAATGACCTTACACATTTACCGATTTATATCATTGGTCATTATTAAAAAAACTTTTTTATTGAAAATATCAATGGCTTAAATGCAAAATATCGTAACCATAAAACTGTTCAGAAGCAACAAAAAAAACTTGACTCAAAATGACTTCATTGAAATTAAACTTTTACTGTTATATATTTTTGTATTTTTCATAATTCAATATATTGCGAAGAAATATTTCATTTTTATTTAGTGTGTTACTAGATTTGTTTGTATTGCTAGTGTGGCATACGACTTTTGAAGTACCTACTACATATTGTCAAAGGAATTAGACAAAGTTGTAGACTCTTGCCATGCTTATTCAACCTGTACTTAGAGGACATCTTTGTACGATCTCTGGATGAGGCACAAGCGTACCAATTCTATAAGTTTTTCGGTGTATTAGTTCATGTGCAAGTGTGACAGAACTGTATTAGTTATCAATCGCAAGTGTTTGTACTTTGTCAAGCAGTCCATCCATAAGTTTCATCACTACATTTGTTGGTACAGTGCTATCTTCAGCATGTTCTTTTCAGCATACGACTTTTGAAGTACCTACTACATATTGTCAAAGGAATTGGACAAAGTTGTAGACTCTTGCCATGCTTATTCAACCTGTACTTAGAGGACATCTTTGCACGATCTCTGGATGAGGCACAAGCGTACCAATTCTATAAGTTTTTCGGTGTATTAGTTCATGTGCAAGTGTGACAGAACTGTATTAGTTATCAATCGCAAGTGTTCGTACTTTGTCAAGCAGTCCATCCATAAGTTTCATCACTACATTTGTTGGTACAGTGCTATCTTCAGCATGTTCTTTTCAGCATACGACTTTTGAAGTACCTACTACATATTGTCAAAGGAATTAGACAAAGTTGTAGACTCTTACTATGCTTATTCAACCTGTACTCAGAGGACATCTTTGCACGATCTCTGGATGAGGCACAAGCGTACCAATCCTATAAGTTTTTCGGTGTAGGAGTTCATGTGCAAGTGTGACAACTGTAGTAGTTATCAATCGCAAGTGTTCGTACTTTGTCAAGCAGTCCATCCATAAGTTTCATCACTACATTTGTTGGTACAGTGTTGTCTTCAGCATGTTCTTTTCCACTATATACGTTAAAATCGTAGGTATAACCACCTTTCAGACAAATTTTGAATAATTTTATCCCAAATTTGTGCCTCTTGTTGGTAATATACTGCTTGAATTTTAGTCGCCCTTGAAAAGGCACTAATGTTTCGTCAATGCACACGTTTTTCTTTGGAACGATGGCAGCCTTGAACTTATCCTTCAGTCTGCTAATCAAGGGAACGATCTTCTGCAAACGGTCATCTTTTGTTACTGAATTATCGTTGAAATGCAGAGCACGTTTTCTACAATAACTGGAAGCGATTCCTTGACATTACTTTTTTGATATTATTCACATAAAGATAATTCTTTGACCAGTACGAATGAAAATATTTAAAATGACATAATCCCATCCATACCTATAACTATACCCAGGAATTGCTTTATTTCGGCGACGCGGTGTTGTGCCACACGGTAATATGTGCGCTTTGTTTCTGATTCCTTTCCTGACACTGTGGGGCATAAGGATTTGTTTCTTCGGCCCAAAAATTAAAGAAAAAATCAAAATCAGTTAAAAAAAACGAATTAGGTATTTACCATCATGGATAAAACACCATCTTTTACAAAATATTCGTAGAATTGAAAGGGCGATTTTTTGTAGAAGTTTTCTTATAATTGTGTATGAAAACCTGCAGAATTATAATCCTCAAATGTAAATTTCTGTAAATTTTCGCCGTTGACCGGCCCCCAGATAATAGCTTCATTCATTGCATTGGATACTATTGGTTATTCTAAAATTTCCTGTTCAGAGACTTTAGAATGTTGGACAATGACAGATTCTATAGCATCATCAACATGTTCTCCGAAATTCGCATATTCTTTTTCTTTACAGGTGGACGCCGATACGTCTTGTCCCAACGGTTTGGTATTTCCGGCCACACGTTTTCTTTTTTATTCTGTTCTGAAGTACTCGACAGTTTCACTGTCACTAGAATCAGTTGGTTGGTACTCGTCCGAAAGATACGTGTCGCCAAACTCATCGGATTGTTCATCTGATAGAATTCCTTGCCAATATTTTTTAAATTTTTGTTGCCCTTTCTCGTACGACTGCATTGTACCGCTCTAATCTAAGTACTGACAAGAAAAACGCAAGCCACGGCGACGGTGGCTTCGCTTGTTAGATTTGCCGACACGTTATCAACAGGAATAGACAAGTCAAGGAGTGATGCTTTGGACTCTCATAGGCATTTTGTGATAAAAGTCTTGCTAGTGACCGCGAAACTCTAACGTGGACTGACATTTTGAAAAATAAAATTTTAAGCAAAATTCTCATTTTAGAGCATTAGATTTTGATTTGAAAGTTAAAGAAAGTAATAGAAATACTTAAAAAAAGTGATCGGCCAATGAAGACAAATTTTCAATATAGTGGCACTTACCTGTTAAGATAAGAAGCTACTGAGATTTGCATTTCGCTAGCCATTCCATTTGAGAGAGTGGTTCGGTTGCAGCTCATTAGAATTAATCAGAAGCGCGGCCAATAAAATTAAAATAGCGATGATGATTTCCAACCTCCGATAGGAGAAGGAACCTGAAGAAGAAGAAGCCATTCCTACTAATAAGAAATTGAGCAACAAAATTTGATGGGATCTGTCAAACTTGGCGCTATGACTAGATTTTTAGTAGTATATTCGTTATTTCATTATTGTAATGTAAAATATTTAACTGTTCGTTACTTTAAACTTATGTATCCAGGGAAGAAAGGGGTAGAAAAAAGAGAAGAAAGTTCTTAAATAGACGTTTTGTTATATTATCAGCATATGACGTTTATTCCATGCTACATATTTAATGCCCAATATTAAGGAGTTTTCATTTAATATGACAATGTATATTTTTATATGATTACAGATGAAAGGGTTATGTAATATGACGGAGGACTGCAAGAGGCATTTTAGGCTAAAAATTCGTGACATTTTGGATAGACTAGTCAGAAAATACGGCTGTGAATCTCTTACTCCTTTCGTACCAAATACTGACACAGTAATGTACAAAAGGCTTAGAAACTTAAGAAAATTAAATGCCAGAAAGAAGAGGAGGAAAGAAGAAGATAGAGAAGAGGAGAGTGATGATGAAGAATTCACTGTAAAGGCTAAACCAAAAAGGTAATTTTTAAAATACCAGTAACCTAGTTCTACTCGTATATTTTCAAATATTTCTTTCTATTTAAAAATAATTACTAATTTCCAGTTAACTATAAAAATTAAACAAATAAAAATATGTATAATTGCATACTTTATCATAATATAATGTTTACTTTAGAAATCCATTTTCTGCTAAATTGGACTGCTGTTACTTCATTTAAAATTTTAAATCTTAAATTTTCAATCATTTAAAATTAGTCGGGAAATTACCATATCACGGGTTTCCAGTTCGAATGTCTCACACGCATTTGCCACTTATCATTTTCCAATCAGACACGTCTCGTCAACATCAATCAAATTGAATCTTCATAGTGTTTCACAATCCCACAGTTGCTGTTATGAAAATAAAATTAAAAATAATTAAACTGAGACGACAAGTACAATAAATTAATATAAGAATGCTGAAATAAAAACGAATTAAAAAATAATATAAATATTAACCGAAGATCTACGAAAAATAACCAGAGTTATAAATGTTGCGGAGAGAGCTTGCAGATTGAAATGGAGATGGGATGGTCACGTGCCAAGACCGTGCATCCTGAATACAAACAGGGGAGGCCTATGTCCTGCAGTAGAGTGTATTTACACTTTTCCAGAAAAGGTTCAAATAATTAAATAGTATTATCGAGGCAATTCTTTGTCAGAATGTGTTGCTAATACTTTTGAAAACACTCATACCTTGTAGACAAACAATTGCAAATATTGCAAATAGTCAGTTTTGAAACACAATATTGTTTACAAGATTGTACAAAATGTCACAAGAGAAAAGAGATGTCCCCGGAAAGACAGCAGGAAATCGAAAGGGGATATAAAAGTAATTGTGCTACCATGCTACCATTGAGGTGGATAACTCCAGAACCACTAGAAGTGTGGCCGAGGAGTTAGAGGTGTCGCATACCACAGTTGATAAAGTATTAAAAAAATATGGCTTTAAGAGTTTTTAATATTCGAAAACTCGGGAGTTATTTCCCGGAGATCAATTTCGTAGAATGGAGTTTTGTGAATCTGGAATGAATGCATCTCACGAAAATAATTTTATAAAAAATATCATTTTTACCGATGAATCGTCATTTTCAGTACGGGGTCATCACAATCCTTCCAGAACGCGGTATTGGTCTCATGAAAATGAACATCGAAGTATTGTACATCGGACCCAACACCCTCAAAAACTTTGTGTGGACCGCCATTTTAAGCGACCATGTGATTGGTCCATTTTTCATCGAGGGAGTTCTGAATTCAGCTAAATATCGTGCTCTTTTACAAGATAAAATTATTCCAACTATTCATAATCTCCCAGTTGTACGTTTTGAAGATGTCTGGTATCAACAGGATGGTTGTTCCGTTAATAATGCGCGTATCGTGAGAAATTAGTTTTTCAGGATCGCATTATAAGCGAAACAAGCCAAATTAAATAGCCTGTGAGATCTTCCGATTTGGCTCTCGTGAATTTCTTTTTTTAGGGACATATTAATTCACCATATATGGCAACGATCTCAAGAGGGCACATCATCTAGTGCATGAATCTTAGAAAATAAAATAAGAAATGCATGTGCTACGATTACACTACACGTACTGTATATCAGTCCTGTCCTGTTAATTCCGGCTTCTTTGACAATTTCAAGAAGGATACTGAACAATAATGATAGCAGTGGGTCCTTGTCGCACCCCTCGCTGACTGGTTATGTTTTATTTCCATTTATTTTAACTCTATTCTCTGTTTTTCTGAGTGTCACATCATTCTTACTAATTATTCACTAATTTCCATTTCACGTAGTGCCTCATATAGTTCTGTCCGTTTTACTCTGTCAAAAGCTTGTTTAAAGTCAATGAATAGGGCCACTGTAGATTTTCCGAATTCGCAACTTTCCGCTTGTATTTCACGCAGCAAGAAAATTTGATCTACTGTGTTGCGCCCTCGTCTAAACCCGCATTGATATTCTCCTATGTCATTATCTTTTTTGGGATATCGTGTCTTTTATATGTACTGCAAGTCATTTATCTATCTTTATCTTTCGGTATGCATTCTTGTTCCCATATTTCTTTTTCAACTTTTCCAAATGCTTAATTAGTACTAGTCCTCCATATTTGAACATTTCAGCTGGTACTTCATCCTTTCCTGGGCTCTTATTTTTCTTGAGTTTATCTATTATTTCTTTAATTTATTTTTCAGTAGGCGGTCTTTCCTCTGTTCTCTCTTGATCGGTATTGTGCTTCAGTTCTCCTGCTTCTCCTTTTTATTCTTCTGCTTCTGCTTCTTCTTCTTCTATTTCTATGGCGGGTATTTCATTTAGGGGCTCTTCGAAGTATTTTTTCTATCTGTACATTATTTCCTCGTCACTTACTAAATTTCTTCCATTTTTGCTTTTGTAGTGTATAGGTTTTCTTTGGTAATTCTTTTTCTCATTTTTCACCCCTTGATATATATCTAATTTCTTTATTAAAAGCTTTCTTCTAAACATTTTAATTTATCTTCATTGTATTTTTTTTCTTTGGTCTTGGTATACCGTTTAGAACCTTTGTATACCGATTTGTCTTTTGGCTCTTCTTCTTTGTTCGTTATATTTTTTTCTCTATCTCTGATGTATCATTTTTAGTCTTAATTTATTTCGTTCATCAACTTCTATTTTACATTTCTCATCGAACCAATTTTTGTATTCATCTTTTATATTTTTATTACTGGCTTGCGCTGCTTTGGTCATACATGCTTTGATTTGCATCCATGGTTGTTAAATATTTTCATTTTCAGCAATGTTATTTAATTCTCTCATGACTATTTTTTTCTTATTTATTTTGTTCTTCTGGTAGTAGTCTAGTAGGTTTAGTTGCTTTATACTTTTTTTCCGCTGGTTTCTAAAAACTGGCATAAGCTGCTTCATTTGTATTCCAACTATAAAATGATCTCTGTCTTCTATGTCTTTTTCAACGAGCACATGATCTATTCGGGTTTACAGTTTTCCCATCTGGCGACCTCCACGTTCCTTGGTATATTTTTCGGTGTTGGAAGGACGTGCTCATAATTATCATATTTTTTTCTTTTGCAAAATCTATTAAGAAGTGACCATTTTCATTCGTTATTTCATGCAAACTATATTTTCCTGTAGTGGGTACATATATTTCTTCTTTTCCTATTATTGCATTAGCATTACCTAGTACTATTTTTACATCATATTTGGGAATATTTTCAAATACTGAATCTATTTGATTATAGAAATCCTGCTTCATTTCTGTTTTTCTCTTCAGTCGGTGCGTGTATGTTTATAAATGTTATTTTTAGGCATTTTCCCCTTATTGTTAGTACGCATATTTTCTCTGAAATTGGTTTGAAGTCAACAAATAACTTTTAAGTCTAAGTTTTTTAACTTTTTGCTTACCACAAAGCCTGTGCCCAACAGTGTATTTTCTCCTCCGCTATTGAAAAATAAATAGTCATTTATTTCCATTGAGTTTTGCCCTAGTTGTTTCGTTTCCTGTAGTGCTACTATTTTGAACTTATATTTTTTGCATTCGTCGACTAGGTTTTTTAGTTTTCCTTCCTTGTATGTTCCTCTTACATTCCATGTTCCTATGGACGAATATGTACGAATACATATTCGTTTTAAGTTTTGTTTTCATTAATAATCTGTACATTTTGTACATCTCGTGTACTTTTACTTTGCTAAGTCGCCTTCGTTATTTTAGCCTGTTTTAGTTGTGCTGCTAGTTTTTTAGTGTTACCTTTCTCTGTTTTATTATTTGTTGTTGGCTGTTATTCTATGTCCTAATTTCTCCGTTTATGATTAGTTTCTGGTCTTAGATCTTATTTTGACATTTTTTCCATTATATCTCTCATACTTTTAAGTTAATTCTGGATAATTATTCTCTTGACATATCATTTTTATAGATTCGTTCGTTCTTTTTGTTTTTTAATTTACTTTTATTTTTTATTACTTCGATCTTATTTTTCACGTTAAGTTCCACTATGGTAGTCTTTTCTTCTATTTTCCTTGCTTCATTTATACTTAAGATTATCTACAAATTATAGACGTACGGAACAATACAAAAAATATTTTATTGAAGTCATCACACGAAACATTTATACAAAACAGAAAAGGGGTAAACAAATGGTAAAGAAATTGAGAAGGTGGGATCAGTACGTTAGGAAACTGTTCGAAGACGAAAGAGGTAAGAATTAAAGCCTTCAGAGAGACAGACGATCGCGGTAGATGAAACCAAATATGCTATCAAAATCCCTACAAGACACTAAAACAGCTGGATGGGACGAAATACCTGTGTAGAAACTAGAGAACGAAAGCGAGAAATAGGAGTAAATGTACTTAGTCTTCTTCTTCTTCTAATGGCGCTACAACCCTTTGTGAGTCTTGGCCTGCTTAACAATGTTCTTCCATTCTGCCCTGTCGGATACTTTCCTTCGCCACTACCTGATGTTCATGGTTTTAAGATCCCTCTCTACGTCGTCTATCCATCTTTTACGGGGCCTTCCTCTTGTTCTGTTTCCTTGGGGCTTCCATCTCTGGACGACTTTTACACTCGATTATCTGGCATTCTTTCTAGGTGACCAAGCCAGTTTAGTCTTTGTGACTTTACAAATCTGACAATATCTGCGCTCTGCATTAGTTCATCCAGCTCGTGGTTCATTTTAATTCTCCACGAACTATCGCTGCGTTGGGTTGGTCCAAATATCTTCCTTAGTATTTTGCGCTCAAATATTCTCAGTTGATTTTCATCAGTGGTTGAGAGGGTCCACGTTTCACATCCATATGTGACCACTGGTATAATTACTGTTTTGTAGATTCTCAGCTTAGACTCACGATTCAGTGACTTACTTTTCATTAAGTCTTTGTATGCATAAAAGCACTTATTACCGCTAAGAATCCGTGCTTGTATTTCTTGACTGATGTTGTTGTTGTCATTTATTATTGAGCCTAGGTAGGGAAAAGTGGAGGCATATTTGTAGGTTTGTCTACCTTCAGATTCTCATGTTCATTCGATTTTGTGCACTCCATGTATTTTGTTTTGCTTTCATTTATATATAGACCAAACGTAGCAGCTTCTCGTTTCAGTTCTATAACTTTTTCGCTTAATACCCTTTTGTTGCGGCTTATAGATAGATCTTGTATTAATACAGCCGTTTATATCCAGTTTTCTAACAACAGCTTCTAAAGTTAGATTAAAAAGTGTTGTTGATAAGGCATCCCCTTGTCTAACTCCATTTTCAATATCAAAGGCCTGCGTCATATCTCCATCTATTCTCACCATAGCTTTGGAACCCTCCAGAGTCATTCGTATAAGTTTAACCAACTTATTGGGTATCCCTAACATAGATAGTTGCTTTAACATCTTTTGTCGATCTACTCCATCAAACGCCTATTTGAAATCGATATACAAGTTGTAAATAGGTATGTTATATTATAAATGTACTTAGTATAACGAAATAATTTACTAAAACAACTTAGAGCTGACCATTGTATCTAAACCTGTGAGACATCCAAAAAGTTGCTGAATAGTATTTCTTTTCTTCTAGAGCTTCAGTAATAAAATTATAGACACTTGTTCTCTAACTTTAAACGGGATGTTGGTTGCTATCTGGCATTCCGAGAGAATTAGTTGTAATCTATCGAACAGCATCTTTTTAAAAACGTTCGACGTCATTGGCTGTAGACTAATAGTTCTATAACACTCAATATCTTCCGTAGGCTTGCCTGGCTTAGGAATTGTGATAATTTGTGTAGTTTTATACAGTGCGACTTGTCTGTAGTCGCCAATTCTTATAATTGCATTAAGTACCTGTGTTAACTACTGTATCTAATAATAAAATTAAAATTTTCTCTTCTCTTAGTTTTACATCATTCAATTTATCAGTTTTACGTAATAACATAAACAAAAATATTTTTAAAAAGATCTTTGCACTTTCTTCTTATGACAAATATTGTATTTATGTGGGATTAAATCACAATTGATTTTAATGAGAATTGCATTTTACATTTTTTTTGACGTTTCGGTTTCCAATGTGGAAATCGTTTTCAAAAAATAAAATGGACTAAAAAATTATGTAAAATAACATTTCTTAATTAATAAATTTGTTTTGAATTTATATATTTGATTTCCAATATGGAAATCGAAATGTTAAAACAAATGTAAAATGTAATTTTCATTACAATCAATTGTGGTTTAATCCCACATAAATACAGTATTTAACTTAAATATGCCACAAGAAAACAATTTCACAACCTCTTATTATATTGCCATAATTTCTAGCAAAATTTCCTTAAAAAATTTATCTGGTTTTCCTTGTTCATTTACAAATCGCTCTATGGTAGTTTCAATACCAATTGATTTACTATGTTGTTCTTTACTTGTAATCCTATTATGATGTATCATATATTTTTCTAGTGTCGAAGAAATTTTGGCAGATTCAGATTCAGAATTCGAAGATATGGAAACAGATGAACCGAAAGTTAAAAATAAGAAGCAAGCCAAAACATGGATTGAAGAAGATCCTGACAACATCGTCGACTTTATTGATCCAAGCGTCATTAGTAAAATCACTGGTGAGTATATTTAATTCAAATTTTTCAATTTTCGAATAGGGATCTTTGATTCAATTCAGAACCGATGTATGCTTAAGAATAGGGCTGGATAGTAGTACTATTCTTAACTTTTGACGAACAGTTTATTATAAATATTTTTTTTTATAAATATAAATAAATTATTAGTGTCTATGTATATAACATATATAAAGTTATAAAACATAAGATTAATAATTTTTACCAAGAAATCAAAGTCAATAATGCTACGGGTCCCGGAATCGCCTGCTGCTACAGAAGTAAAGAAGGCACGCTAATAGGTGACTTACCAAGAAAACTAGAGATGTGGACAGAATACTTTGAGTAACTGTTTAACCCAGACTAAAATACCAATGAAATACAATCACAAATTGGACCGAAACAAAGCAATAATGAGGCCGAACTAAACGAACCATCAGATCAGGAGATAGCGGAAATGATAAAGCAGTTGAAAAATAACAAGAGTCCAAGAGAAAACAGTATAACAGCAGAAATATTCAAGGAAGGTGGACAGCTATTGCTCAAACGAATAACCCGCCTAATAAAACAAATTTGGAAAAATGAGAAATTACCACAAGGCTGGAAAAATGCATCCATATGTCCGATACACAAAAAGGGAGATAAAAGACTATGCCAAAATTATACAGGAATTGCTTTATTGGATGTAGCATATAGGCTATTGGCTTTATTGATAAGAATCCAAGTTATTGCTTTTGCAAACGATATTGCATTGATTATGAGGTCAGCATCAAAACTCATAAGAATATTAAAAAAAAATGGAAACAATTTTGAAAAAGTTCGGACTATGTATAAACGAAAATAAAACAAAATACTTTGAAATGAGAGTAAATTAAATATAGCTAGAAGATATCCTAAGAATAAGTGGCGGAAGTAGAGAATATTGTTTCGAAAGAGTGGATCAATTCGAATATCTTGGAGTGACGATTACAAATAGAGCCGAAGAAGATACTGAAAT
The DNA here is from genome assembly GCF_040954645.1 of Diabrotica undecimpunctata. Taxonomy (NCBI): domain Eukaryota; kingdom Metazoa; phylum Arthropoda; class Insecta; order Coleoptera; family Chrysomelidae; genus Diabrotica; species Diabrotica undecimpunctata. The sequence goes on along the minus strand of NC_092804.1, from coordinate 130,127,096 downwards.
AGAAAAAAGAATTAATAAAGGAAGTAAAGCTCTAGGAGCAGTAAACAGAATGATCAGGATTTACAAAACGATTGTGCAACCTTCGGTTATGTATGGCTGCCAAACTTGCGGTGTCAAGTCAAAATACACAGAGATTGGAACGATGGGAAAGAAAGATATTACTCAAGATATATGGAGGTACAGAGGATATTGACAGCGTATGGAGAATAAGAACAAATAAGGAAGTAATGAAGCTCTACAATCAACCAAGCATCATTCAAAAAGTAAAAGCACACAGAGCACGTTGGATGGGACATGTTTATAGGATGTCCACAAACACACATGCAAAAAAGTATTAACAGAAGGAGCGGGTGGAAAGCGCAAACGAGGAAGACCAGAAAAGAAGTGGTTAGAAGCGGTTAAAACCGATGTAAGAAAACTAAGAATACCGGACTGGCAGGAAAATACGAAAAACGGAGATGAGTGGAAAAGAAAGTGAAGAAAAGAGAAGCCATGGACTGATAGGTCTGAAGAGCTTTTATATAGATTATATATTATATATGTATGAGGTTTGTCTTTTTAGTTTTACATATGGCCGCTTAGAGGGCGCCACAAATAAAATCTTCCGACACAAATGTAACCTCAATCTTTTGTTAACATAAATCGGGAGTTTCATTGCGATACAGCAAGTTGTGTAGATACAGTGAATTTTTGAAATTAGCAAGTCGGTTGAAAAATGGATCTGGCCGATAACATTTTCAAGCAATAATTTTTTACAATTTTTGGAGAGGATTATCCCAACAACAATGTCTTGCTAAAATGGTTTTTGTGTTTGGAAATAAAGCATCACACGCATCAAAGCATCACAAGCAATTTCAACGTAATCGCTCCAGTCTCAGCGACGAATCCAGACTAGGCCCACCCAAAACAGCAGTCACACAGCAAAATATTGATGCGGTTCGTCAGCTAATTAAGGTTGACCGCCATGAAACATACTGGGAGATAGAGGAATCTTTTCAAAGCATTTCAAAGACCTCGATCCAAACGATCCTACCAACAAAAAAAACCAAAAAAAGAGGTGCGTTCCCAAAGTGTGTCAAAGAAAATGGTCGCAACTTTTGTGTCAAAATCTGGTCATGTGGCAACAATTGCTTTAGAAGATCGAAGAACGGATACTTCTGATTGGTATACAACCGTTTGTTTACCAGAAGTTATCGCGAATCTTCGACAAAGCAATACACAACGGCGAATCATGGTACATCGGGACAATGCAAGTGCTCACACTGCCCAAAAGACAATAGAGTTTTTGGAGCTTCAAAACATCGAATTGTTAAAACATCCACCGTATAGCTTCGACCCAAGTCATAACGAGTTCTTGACGTTCCCAAAGATAAAAAAATCAATGCATGGGCAGCGATTCCAGTCACCAGAAGAAGCCATCGATGCCTTTAAAACAGCGATTTTGCAGATGTCAACTGAATACTGGAATAACTGTTTTACCCGTTGAAAAGCAATAAAGTACTTTAAGTCTATATATTTTTGTCTGGCTATATGCAAAATTAAAAAGGCAACCCTCCTATAAACATCTTCACATCTTCTATATTCAACAAGCTAGCCTAGCATTTGCTAAGCAATGCTGAGATTCTTCAACCAAGGCTGCAGAAGAAAAAACTTCAAAACCTAGTGTAAGTGCTTTGGGGGAAGACATTGTAGTGAGACAAGGAGAACTGACATTTAGACCAATGCTGGAGTAAATGATACAATAGATAAAATAGAAACCATTTTTAAACATAAAATATAGTAACACAGTAAGTAGAACAACAATAAGTCGAACTTCTAGGAAGGCGCCAAAAAATTTGAGTTATAGAGTTTTAGATTTATGGAGGATTTCAACTTGTGTGTAACGTGTATTTTGATTCGACATAAGGAAGTTGAGATTCATTCTTACTAATTTTAAGTTAGAGAGATGAAATAAATAAAAATTAAAGTTATAAACAAACATTTTGTTTATTATAAATCAACATTATTTCAAAACATCATTAAAATAAAAAACCTGGCATTAAAAAGAGCAAAGAGCAAGATGCATCTATGTCTCAGGTATAAAGAGCAGAAAATTCTCGTTCTTTGAGTTGTTGATTTGCTCAACAAAATTCCGTAAAGTATTTAATACTATTCTTGCCTCTTTGATGGAAACCCCATGGATGGCATGTCGTATTATTCAAGTCTTCTACGTCATTTAAAGCATTAGTATCTATTTTCTGAGCTAATGAATCGATAATTTCGTCATCAGATAATGTCTCAGCAGTAATAACTCCAGCATAGCACGTAACAAAGTCCACAAAGGGTATTCTTGATTCAGACACCACTCCACTCCATTCTGCAGGAATGCATGGAATGGCGAAATAGAAATATCTTCGGTTTCAGCTTCTTCTGTTGACGACGATGGAAAACCACAGTGTACATAAAAAAGTGCTGAATAGTCCCTTGCTATGCTTTCCACCATGACATTTATTATTTTTAAAAGGTAAAGTCTTATCAAGAAGACATTTAAAAAAAGTCCCATTTCGTCAGCATTGAAAATATTATCAGGTTCGTAACCATGTAACAAATCTTGCAATGCACTTTTCCATTTGTTACAGGTTACAATGTTCTCCAGAAACTTTTTAAAAAACAAGTTGATATCTTCTTTTAAACTTTTCCAGCCATCCATTGCTAGCCCTTAAATTATCCACGAACAATGATTTAGAGTATATTTTGGCTTTTTTGTAACAGTGGTCCACTAACACTTTTGACATTTTGGCTCCGACACTGCTCAAACCATTTAAGTAAGTACTTCTTCAAGCCCGAAGATTCTGAAATTCGTCTTTTACAGTTTTTCGTCGTCGTCGTTTTTTACAGGACAGATTTTGATCGTTTTGACAGATTTATTTTTTATTATTGTTGACATTGGTAGGCCAAATTGTTTAGCAACATCTTTCTTCTTTTGACAGCTCTTAACAGCTTTGAGCACTTCTCATTTTTCAGCAAGACTTAAAGTTTTCAGTTTACATTTCACAACACTCGTCTTTTAACAATTTTATTTGTAAACTATTGTATAAATTGATGTGTATTGCATTAGAATACTATTACAACTACTTCCGACAAATTTTCAATCGACAACAAATGAATAGTTTTAAGTTCAAATGAAACCAAAATTAATAAAATTAAATACCTGACACCACGCAAGCAAGCGCGTATTAAAGTGAGTCATAAATTCCTTAACTGGTATGCCTATTTATTGTATACTCAAAATTGTTATCTTAGAGACAAGGGTCTACAAATCCTTAAAATCGGTATCTTATTTTTCTTTGAGCTACAGAATAAAAATAATTGAGTTGTAAAGGTTGTATAACAGTGTCCTTACATTGTCGGCAAGTTCTCAAGTCGGTAAATTATTTTTCTTCAAACTATAGAGGTATGTAATATCTTTCAAATAATCGATTTGTAAGGGTTGTGAAATAAAACATTGCTATGTTCGAGATACATATGTCCAACTTAATTTTTCGAGTTATAGAGGCAAAATATGTACCCAAATAGCTTGCAAGGACTCACTGATTATTTCGACTAATAAAGGGTTGAGATTTCGAGTACTGGAAGTTTTGGAACTTGAAGGGAAGGTAACAAAACATTTTTTCGAGTTTAGGAGGTGTTCGACTTATAGAGGTTTGACTAAAAGAGGTTCTACTGTATTTTTTTTAATTAAATTTATTTTTTAATTGTACATTACGGAACGTAGTCTCTTTTAAAGCTTCCCCTTAATTAGCGTGTCAATATTTTTCTATTTCGAGAGGCAGATTGGTACAGTTGATTTGAAGAACAAGAGACCAAAATTCCTTAATAATTTATTGTGTACTTTATTTTTAGCTACTAAACCTGGACTCATCCAACCAACCCTTGAAAAGAAAAAGCCCGAGAAAGACCGAGGATTTAAAACGGCACCGGATGGCAGGCTCATAATAAAAGACGATTCGTCCTCAGATAGTGACGACGACAAAAAACTTAAATTTTCTGATGACTCTGATTCTGATGATGATTCTCAAAGTAAAGTCGAAACGGTACTACTAACAGATCGTAAACGCAAAAGAAGTAATGCTAGCGTCAAAAGTGGATTTAGTTCGGTTAGTTCTCAACCTCCCAATAAATATAAGACTGGAGGTGTTGGTATTCACAGGTATGTGTGTTGAAATTTACATTAATATTTTTCATTACTTATAGAATAATTTCCAAATTCTAGGCAATAAGTTCTCTAAAATATATCTCATTCAAATACATTCTCTAACATTTGTGTTTAGTGTGACAAGTAGAAAAGAATAGTGGATCAACGTTGACGTAATGTAGATAGAGATATATCATTGCCACTGCTCACTTAACATTCAGTAGCGTATCGTTCACGCCTTTCATGTGAATTTTAAAAGTAGAAAATCATATTGGAGTTAGAGGAAATGTATTTTAATTTGAAAAATGTATGTAAACGCCAGAAGTGTGTCTGTATTGATTCGGAATAATATAGACAATGTAGTTCGACATCCGCGAGAAGTAAAAATGAATATGAATAACTATCACGATCACTAGTATTCATGTTGATAAACTAATAGTTCAGCCGAAATATCCACTCCTGTCCTATCTTCTGTTGCCCTACTTTTGTACTGTATTTAATGCAATTTTTCCACGTGTCAAGGAAAAATCGCATTTTCATTGTCTCATGAAAATGTTCAAGATCATGCGACGAGTAAGACAGGGCTGTATGCCTATAATATACTCTGAAGAGTCTCAATAGGCACTCAATTCTGTTGTGGTAAATTTTAAGCTACTATGGGATTGTGTGGGTCCCCTAAATAAACTAGGAGACCGTAGCAAGGTTACAATAACCTGGGTACCAGGGCACGAGGGTCATAAGGGCAATGAAAAATCGGATGAAATGGCCAAACAAGGCCCATCAATGCTGTCGTTGGACCGGAACCCTTCTGCCGCGTTGCAAAAGCAGTAAAAAGAACGGCTACAAGAAAGTGGGTAGCTCGCAAATCTCTGGAATGGTGGAGGAATTCACTAGGACAAAAACAGGCGAAACAGTTCATTATAGAACATCTCTCTCTCTCTTCAATGGCGCTACAGCCCAAATCGGGCCTTGGCCTCCTCCAAACTATGCCTCCAACCTTGTCAGTCCCGCGCCGATCTTCTCCAGGTTCTCATGTCTAGCAAATTTTGCGCGTCCGCTGCCACTTCATCCTTTCATCTTTTCCGTGGCCTTCCTTTTTGTCTTGCGCCCTGCATTTTACTATCTAGAGCTCTTTTCGGCAATCTTTCTGTTTCCATTTTTATTACATGACCAGCCCAGCGAAGTCTCTGAAGTTTAACGAATTCGGAGATCGGTGTCTCTTTGAACAATTGGTAGAGTTCATGGTTGTACCTGGATCTCCATATTCCGTTTTCATTAATATGCCCAAATATCTTTCTTAGGACTTTTCTTTCGAAGACTTCAAATTTTCTTTTTGTCTCTTCTGTCATCACCCACGTCTCGCATGCATAACATACTATTGGTCTGATAAGAGTTTTGTAGACCCTGATTTTCGATCTCCAGTGTGTGTTTTTGGAGCTGAACACATGATCGAGTGAAAAATAAGCTTTGTTTCCCTTTACTATTCTTCTTTGAATTTCTGGTTCTTCTGTTCCATCCGTGTTTAATGCAACTGCTAAATATGTGAAACTTTCTACCGTTTCAATATCGTCCTTTAATTCAACTGTGCGTCTGTTTCCCCTAGCTCTTGCCTGTGTTAACCTTTTTGTCTTTTGAATATTTATTTCTAGTCCGGTCTCTTTTGCCTTTGTTTTTAATTGTGAATATATTTCTGCCGCCTCTTCTGTTCTGCGATACATAATGCTGATATCATCGGCATAGGCGGCAATCTGTATTGATTTATTTGTTAGGAGATTACCTCTTCCCATCCAGCCAGCCCCTCTCCTTACTTTAATCCTTGGACTATTGTAAAGTTTTCAGTGAGCTCATTTTCGACTCGACTCGACTCGACGTTGTGGACGTCAATGTCGTATTCCCACGATTTGTTTAAAATTTGTTTCACTGTGAATAGTTGGTCAGTTGTAGATCTTCCTTGTCGGAAACCGGTTTGATATTCCCCGACAATATTTTCAGTTAGTTGTTGGAGTCGTTTGTTTAGTATGTAAGTAAAAATTTTGTACGCCGTGCACAAGAGGGTTATGCCGCGATAATTTTCGCATTTCAGTTTATCCCCTTTTTTATAGATTGGGCATATAACCCCAGTTTTCCAATCATTAGGGATCTTTTCATCATTCCAAATCTTGTTCATGAGCATATACATTTGTCCTACTAGGTGATCGCCACCTAATTTATATAGCTCAGGGGGGACGTTATCAATACCTGGAGTCTTATTGTTCTTTTGTGTTCGTATTGCCTGTTTTACCTCTTCCATCGTTGGGGGTTCTATATTTTCGGTGTCTCCCTCATTGTGATGCATCTCCATATGCTCTTCATTTTCTTGTGTCCCTAAAAGAGTTTGGAAATAGGTTTTCCAGACCGATTTTATTTTTTTTTTTGGACCACTGGTTATTTGCTCTTCTTGATTTCTGCATAGATTTGTTCGGGTATGTATCCTTCTCTTAAATTGCGTATATATCTCTACGCCTGTCTTATATTGTTGCTTTGAAGATTTTCTTCCATTTTCTGTATATTGCCGTTTTCGTATTTTCTTTTCTCTGTTCGGCATATTTTATCGGCCCTCCGTCTTGCATCTTGGTAACTTGCCCTTCTTTCCATATATTTATTGTGTTCTTCATTTCTTTTCTGTATGGCCTTATTACACTCGTCATTGAACCATTCCCTTTTTGTATTTTTCTTTTTCTTGCCGATGATTTTTCTTGCTGCGTCAATAACTTTTGTTTTGATTTCTTCCCAATGTTCTTCGGTGCCTAGACTGCCTGTGTCTGTCAGTGTTTTTGTTATTTCTCTCTCATAGTTCTGTTTGATGTCTTGTTGTTTCAATTTTTGTATATCTAGCTGTTCTGTTCTTTGTTCCTGTCTTTCCCTCCTGTTTCTCTGAATTCTGCATCTGTATTTTATCTGTACTAGGAGATGGTCAGATCCGCAGCATGCTCCTCTTCGGCTCTTCACATCGTGTATGCTTGATGCGGCCCGTTTGTCTATTAAGACATGATCAATTTGGTTGGCGGTTGTTCCTCTAGGCATAATCCATGTCGCTTTGTGTATGTCGGGGTGTGAGAAAAAAGTCGTCTTAAAAAAGACTTATGATCATGTTTTTTCTACTGGCAAAGTTGATAAGTAAACCTCCATTTTCATTGGTATTTTGATGGAGTGAATGTTTACCAATGGTTCCTAAGAAAAGTTGTTCTTTGCCTATTTGAGCATTCATATCTCCTAGTACGATCTTGATGTCATTTCTTGGTGAGCTGTCGTATACTTCTGTTCGTAGAAATCTTCTTTTATTTTCATGCTATGTTCTTCTGTTGAGCAATGTATGTTAACGATTGAGAGATTAAAGAACTTTGTTTTTATTCTTAGTTTACATATTCTCTCATTCACTGCTTTGAAATCTAATATGGCGTGTTTTATCTTATTGTCAACTATGAAAGCTACACCGAACTCTTTCTTTCCTCTCTCTTTTCCGCTATACAGTATTGTATGCGTTTTTGTGTCTTTTATTCCGTGTCCTATCCATTTAGTTTCTTGTATTGCTGCTAGTTCTATTTTGTATTTTCTGAGCTCGTTAAGTAATGATGCTTGTGCTCCTGGTTTATTCAATGTCAAGACATTCCAGGTACCGAGTGCGTAGTTTATATTTCTTTGCTTAAATCGTCGTCGATAAGACCGATCTATCCGAGGCTTATTTAAAGTTTTCGTGGTGTTATACTTTTTACGGTAACGGGTTACCGGCCCATTGCCCAATCCCCAACCTGGAGAACCATAATTATTTTATTAATTAATTATCATTATAGAACATTCGCCAAAATTTACGGCATACCTAATAAGCAAAGGCAGAAAAACAGCATAGGTCTGCTAACAGGGTACTGTAACCTGAATAGGCAGGTGAAGCTGATTGGATTGGCAGATGATGACCTATGCAGATTCTGTCACCTAGAAGAAAAAACAGCAGAGCACATTTTTTCAGTGTGACAGCCTGGCAAATGTGCGGTTATTTGCATTAGGCTAACAAGAGCCACCGACAAAGAGCAACATGGAAGTCTGGAAGTTATTAGACCTTTTAAAAAGGGTCAGGCTGTAGAATGTAATCTAGGACTAGAGGACCACATTAGATCTGAACAGGCCGCAGTGGAATATACCAAAAGCCACCTCATTGATTGTACCTATCTATTACCCGAAGAAAAAAAAATTGAACACCCAACTTGGAATAGTTTTCTTTTTTTCTCAATTATTATTTTTAAAATGCTTTCAAAGTTTCTTTCTCCGAAATTTGCTTTTCTGAAAAGAAAAGATGCATTGAGAAATTAAACTATTAAAATAAATAGTTTTGCTCTGAAGAATAAATAAAATATCTGCAAAATCGCAACAAAGAACAAAGTAAATAATATTTGATGAAAATAGTGAATCTTACCTCTATTCATTAATGTATTAAATTAGCACGCCTTCGATAGATAGGACATGTAATTAGGCGAGATGAAGATGCAACGATCAGAAAAATTTTCGACCGAAGAGGACCAGTGGGAAGACAAGCCGGAGGAAGACCAAAACTTAGGTATCAAGATAACATAGAGGATGATCTAAAATACATAGGAGTTAAAGCATGGAGAAGAGTTGCCAGAGACAGGGCGAACGGAAGATTGTTCTGAAGAAGGCTTTGGCTCATAAAGAGCTGTAATGCAACTGGTGATGACCTCCATTCGTTATATAGGGAAATTTTCCCATTCTCTAGGATAAGTTGAGAGTCGGCTAAGTTACGAGAACTAATTAATTTCAGTTCGTGCACATTTTTGGCAGTGGTTGCAGTCATTCCGTTATTGAAATACTCCAAAAATATGCTTAGTGGACTCTGACATGTTCAAATAATTATATGCCTATGCAAAATGGATCAAAATTAAATGATTGTGTTGGAACGTTACCTACACACATTAATATCACGAAATTTAAGTCTTCTAGGCAACGCTGCACTCTGTCGTACTAAATGAGGTTATTGTACAAGAGTAGTGGATAAAAGAATATTAAGATTATCTTATCTTTATAATAGCGGAAAGTCCCGTTTTTAGGTGAATGTTATTTCTTATTGTGAATCTATTAGTTTTTTTAATTTTAATTTCAATTGAAGCGGTACATCCTTTTCTTCCATTCGTTTATTAGAACGAACCCTTTTTTATCATCTATTTTGTTAAAATTGAAATATTGATTTATTGTATTATTGTATATAATATTGTTTTTACATTTGGAAAAGATTTCCTATCAATCCACTGTGTTTTTGTATTTTCACTAAAGTTTTCTATTCAGTTATTGCATTGCACACTATAATACATCTCCGTATTATTTCGGTTTAGATTTGTTCGTACGCACACGTTAATATTAGAGTTATCAGAACATGATCCAATTTCTAATAAATCTTCATCGTGCAGTTTTAAATATTTTTAGACAATAAAGTGGTATCACTTTATTTTGAAATTGGTATTAATTTGAAAAAAAAAAAGACAAAAGTATAGTACTAATAAATTAATAACATTTAGGCGACCAATACATCATCGTGATACTATTGAACATATTGATACATATTGAACAAACTCACTTGAAAATTTTTAAAATATATTAAGTTGATAACTATTGGGCTAGACCTGGCAACATTGTCCGAAACTTGGTCTTTATTGGTATATTTTGTGCAAATCGAAAATTTATTTTTGTGTTTAATATTCGACTCTTTCATATTTTTTCAGACCTTTGGGAGGTAGCAGTTCTTCCGTTAAAAGCGGATTTAGCTCAGCAGGTTCTGAATATAAATCTAGAAAAGCAGCTGGAGATGTCAAAAAGAAGGGAAAACTGGATCCCTATGCATATTTACCTTTGAAACGTACATCCTTGAATAAGAGGTAATTTTTTTGAACTTTTTTCTGTGAACATATTTAAGATGCAGTGGGTAAACTGGCGAATTAGATATAGGATGAAAAATATGTATACAGATTGATAAAGGCGGGAACTGACTGCAGTGATCACCATCGCTTTGTAATTTTAATTTAACATTTAAGAATTGTGTGCTTAGTTTTTTTTTTAATGAAACTTCTATAAGCAGAAAATAACGTACTCTTTTGGATGGGGAAAAAATTAACTTGGTGTCAGCATTAAATCGGGCACACTTTGAGTAATTTTATATTATTTCCTTTAATTTTACGTTAATTTTTAAGTTAATTTTACGTTATTCAATTCGACGTTGATATTTTCGCACAGAGTTGCCGTATTGTCGTGTTAGTAGTGAATATACATAATTATGAAATTTAAAAGAACCGAAGCACAATGAACTTTAAAAGAAATAATATATGTCTACTATTTATAGTTCATGTAAAATGCAGTTAAAATACATACATTAGATGGAAATCAATGGAGTTCAATTTGGATACGCACACAATTCATACTTTAATGAATTTCAATATAATTTCAGCGAACAAAAAAATATTAAATTTGACAATTCAGTAAGAATATGAAATCATCGGATTTCTTTCCTATTAATTTTGTTATTAGATGGCTTGTAACGTCCTATATAATTATTTTTATAATTATACTTTTATGACGGGAGATATTTGTTTTCAATAATCCAGGACTTCTGCATATGTCGCTCTGAGTAGACCTAAGAAGGTTGAAATACGTATAAGAGAATGGCAGAGGCCCTGTATTAAAATCAAATCTCAAAAGCCTTTCCACAAAAGAGATCGTTAATTATTAAATATAGTATTAAACTTAAACATTCCACAAGAAAATAGTTTCATAACCTCTTTGGGTAGTAGATTTCACTTAACCTTGCAGTTTAAGTAAGCAGTAACTGTGAACTTAATATTTAAATAAGGAATCGAACAAAAATACTGAGACAAAGAGCACAAAAAAATTAAAAATAAAATGAAAATAAACACCGGACAGGAGAATGTAAGTTACGTACTTTAGGCAAGCTAATTTCGGCAACAAATTTTGTTAATAACGATTGTGGATGTACTAAATTGCGGCGAATTAATGTTGTTGGTGGTGTGGCAATTAGTTGAAGATATGTTAGATGCATTTACTCGTCTTTGGAATATAGGGAAACAAACACGTCCTCGGGACATTATGTTTCCAAAAGAACCAAAGCCGGTTAGTAATAAATATTTTTTAAATATGAAAAGTGAAAGCGTAATGGTATGCAAAACTTTCTGTGATACCTTTTCGGTGTCTAACGGATGAGTTCAAAGGGCGCAAAAAAAGGAAGAAGGTAGATCTGCAGATGAAGATAATTAAGGAAAGCATGGGACAACTAATTAATCATATGAGGAAGCATTTTCCTTAATAAAAGAGCATATTAATAGGTTTTCCAATTACGGAAGCCATTGCATAAGGCTCACAATCCACATAGGAAATATCTAGGCTTGAACTTTTCGAAAGATCTATCATATTTATAAGGAGTACGGAGAAGAGAAAAACACAGCTGTCACAATATTGTGACGTAAATTTTGTTAATAAAACGAAGAAGAAATGCTTGTTACTTTTGAATCTTCAAAATGACTTGGCTTTTCCTAAACTATCAATCTCAACTGCCTACTAATAATATGTACGTTTATAATTTACAAGTTGATGACTCTTCGACAGGTAAGGCTTACATGTTTGTAGGGGATGAGACATCGTCCTCCAGAGGCCCCCAAGAAGTTGGTTTATGCATATTAAGACACACAAAGGATGATTGCAGAGAGACAAAGCATTTAATAGCTTACAGTAACGCGTGCCCTGGACAGAATAGGAACATAAAGATATTATGGGAAAGTATTGTTGAATATTCAACTAACAAAATTGAAACAATAGTTCACAAATCTTGAATATGTTGCCTATGTTAGTCCATTTCCAATAGGTAAAAGAAATAAGAATAAGACTTAATCACAATCTATTTATTCTACCAGACCAATCTATTTATTCTACCATTCAGGTCTAGACCTGAAGATGCATAGCAAATTATAGTATGCGAAACCGGTCGTTGGTGGTAGAATAAATTTATTGTGACTAAGTCTTATTCTTATTTCTTTTACCTAATAGTTCAAAAATTCATGGTATCCGGCCACTCTTTCTTACCAAATGACCGGAATTTTTTAAATATGGAACGGACTGCAAGAAGAAATCTATATTTTGTCCAAGAGACTGGGTTAACATAGTAAGAGGTGCTAAATGCAATTGCTTGGCATAATGTGCAACGTTTAAGATATCAAAAACCACTATGGTTCACTATAAAGAAACTTTTAATAATGAACATTCTAAGTTTTGTGTATGGATTTGTTAAAAAATAAATAAATAAAAAAAATAGGGGGAAACCTCCTACAAATATTTCACTAACACTGGTACGGCTTCACCAACAACCAAGGCCCGTAACTCCTGCGAAAATTAAGGATATGATGGAACTCTTTACATGGATACCATCTAATCAGCACAGATAATTTACTAGTATGTAGTACTATCTGTACGAAGGTGCTATTTCCGGGTTGGAAGAAGGCGAATAAGCTATAATGTTTTGCGAATAGTTCTTCTTTTGTTCAAAGATTATTACGGAAACCAAATTGCATATCAATAATTTCTCCTTCAAATTATAGCATACATTCTGGAGTGAATTATCCGAACAAAGATTTTTAAAACGCGGCTTTGCATCAGGATGACTGTCGGATATGTACTATACTGATTTAGTACAACCCTCAACCTGATTAAAGAGTATGAAAGCTACTCAATTTCGATGATGATTACTGTTTTCACCTGAGTTTTATGGTCATTTATATTGCGTCTTCCGTGGTCCGTCAACAATTTCAATAATAGGCAATATTGAGATATTCAGTATTTTCATTTCTTCTATAATATGTGTTCTGTTCTATTTTTACTATTGTTCTGAAGCTATTTTCTGGTGGCATCTTAATGCAATTTACTATTTTAATTGGGAATAATCCACAATTATACTTTAAAATAGTAAAAAGTAAAATTTCCAATAAAAATGTTAAATTGCATTACGATGCAACAAGCAAATAATTTCAGAACAATATTATGAGTTTTCCAGCCTCATATAAACTTCCTAGATTCCAAGTACCTATTCTTAGTCCAGATTTTATATCAATAATATAATATTGAAGGTCGTACGATGGGGACAAATAGCATTGTAAACCAATTTGGATCCTGTGTGTTTACGAATAAATTAAAAATTGGATGTGGTACTCCGTTAGTGACCCAGGTGAGGAAGCATAGCTTTCTTATCGTCCACGTACGGAGCGATCGTTCTTAATTTAATTCAGTTCTATTTATTTTATTTTGTTAAGAAACACGCATGAAACTGCGTGTTCCATGCGTGGAAGTAGTATATGGTCGCTCCATGTAGTATATAGTCGCTATATCGTTACAGCTACGTCCGTAGCCCGCGATAAGAAAGCTATGTTCCCAAAAAACGCCTCGCAATTGCAAAAAGTGCATATTAAAAAAATCCATGGCTGTCAGATCAAATACTATCATCAAAATGTACAAAGACTGTGGGAGTCCAATATGCTGGAGACTTTCATTCGTAATGTCAATTCAGGTTATGTGTAAGGTTTAAGATCAAGAAAAATAAGGGTTTAATCTCCTTTTTTTAATACCCCCAGTATTTTATCCCTTTTTTTGTTTGCTGTTTTGTCATTTTGTATAATTTTTCAATATTTAGATTACGCTAATAATAATTTTTAATCAAATATCTTGATATAATACAATGATTTTATTTTATTTTTGCATACATCGGCTTATAATGTTAATCTGCTAATTCGATTTACCGAAACTATACAAAATTATTAAATTGATTTTGATAACAAATTTTAATTATTGTGATATTATAGCAGGTATGTTTAATCTACCGTATACCCTCGTTATATGTAGTAGACATACGAAAAGTATGTCCTCTTGAAAATAGAGTTCACCGATTAACACTAAGCCGACAATATGTTAATACTTAACAAAATGTTTAACTATATTTTTATTTTCAGGAAAAAGAATAAGGCTGCTGGCCAATTTAAGCATATAGTAAAAGCAGCAAAATTAGGAGCTTTAAAAGGTGCCAAGGCAAAAAGGAATAAGAACAAATAATTTATTAAGTGTTAAACAATTATAGAAATAAAACTAATGTTATTCGTTTTGTAATGATCTTTATTTATAAAAAGACAACGGTTAATCTGTTATAATATATTCTTGCCTAAATCCTAAATAAAAATATACAAATCACTATCAATTGTGAGCTTCAAGAAAATAGCGTAGCGCCGTGAAAATCATAATGCAAATAACGGATGATTACTTTTTAATACTTCAAAAACCAGGCACATGTTTTTCCTACTATTCGATGCATTCTTTAGAATGAATATAGCTGTTTTTTACACTTACTATTAATTAGTGTATGCGTGCGCCACGTTTTTAATACTGAGTATTGAAAAAGACCAGATAGACAAAATCAATAATGTTTAGTTCTTCTATAACAGTTGGAATGAGAATATTCAGAACATTAAAAAGTTTGAAGATTAAGTGGCCAATCCAAATAGCGTAGTAGATTTGGATATAATAAAAAGAAATGAAAGGGTGCGAGAAGAATATGTGTATAATACATATAAGTGATATCAGCCAATATATAATAGTTTTATCAAATAAGAAAATCTGCGAACTGTTGAAAAATTAGGAAATGAAGACAAAAAAAGTGTGAGAGAATTTCAACATTTTTCATCAGCAGATTGGTATTAATGTTACCTATGGTAGAGACATGCAAATGGAGAAGCAAGTTTAAGTATCATCAGTATCTTTTGTATGTGATAAAGTTTTTATTTATATCACAAATCTGTAAAAATAACTTTTTGTGAAAACTTAGGAGAAAAAATAAATTATACCTATTTTTTTTTAATTAAAATGCCAATCTACACTGTGGATAAATATCATCCGAATGAAGACCCCACAATTGCTAATCGATATAAAAACGTCCTCCAAATACTAATTAAAAAAAAAAAAGAATACCATCTAGTCAATCATAAACTCAATATTGAACATAATTAATTCTTGGATTCAATTTAACAGTGTAATAAACCATTTCAAGCATTGGGTTCTCTGCTTTTGACAATACTTTTTGTAGATAATAATAGGTAAAGAGATAATAAATAAAAATTTAACACGCAAACAAGGCGGTAAAACATGGGTATGACTTTGCGTACCTCAGTGCTGCTTTAACACTCTGGTCAATGAAAGGTTTATCAGAATGCTTTGGATGTGACTTAGCAGTGAGACATGGGTGCATGTTGAGACTAGTACTAAAAATGACCTGTATGGCGCATTATCTAGTGACAAATATAAATGCTATGATTTTGTCTCGTGTTATATGCGGATAATTTGGCTCTACTGACAATTGATAAGATTCTGCAAGATATAGAATCTAAGAATCAATCTGGGGTAGTGAATAGATACAAATATTTGGGAATGATAACCTCAGTTAACGAAACGACAGGTATGAGTAAACTGGCTAATCATACGGTTTGCAATCATGAAATCTGTTTTGATTTTGGGACCAGTGTGCGATCTTTTTAAGCCCGATGAGATGGACACCGAATTGCTACAAAAAATGTTTTCTGCTCATTTTTATGGAGTCGGCTTTAATAGAGCGAACATATTCACAATTAAACTGCAGTAAATATATTAGAGGCTATTCTGATGATACCTGTAATGAGCATTGGGCAAAATTTAAGGTTAGGTGTTCATGGGAATGCAGAGGAAGCTAGCCTTGTATGATCATAGTTGAGAAAAGGGTGTTCGAGTCCGATTGTTTTGGGCATTATAAAGCTAGGAAAGCGAAAATAAAGCCTCAATTATTTGATAGAATAGGAAAACTGCTGAGAAATTCGTTGAGTATTTAAATGGACATGTGGAGTTTTATATTATTATTGAAAGAGTATATATTAGATAAATGTGTAACGCGTCCAATCTTCAACGCGGTGAACGAGAAATGAATGTGGAAACACAAAAATTAAACGATTTAGTTTTACAGCCAGTCTTGCGCGCCACAGTGTCGAGGAAGGGCGTATTTGGATGATACATACCTACCTACTCTACTATATACCTACGCAATGGTTTTCAAATGGAGGGAAATGCACACGCCTCTGTTCTTGGAACATTTTAAAAAGTATTCGTGTTTATGGAATTATAAAACGGAGGACTATATAAAACCGAGATTGTCGTGGAAATGCTATTAAATGGCTAGTTGAAGATTTGAACATTAGTGGTATAACCGAAGAAGACATAAGACGATTTGACATTTCTCTTGCAGGCAAATCCCTTATCATAGTATTTTCTTTCCGAATTAACGGTGCAACCATTGTAACAAGTTCATGCTTTTCATGCACCAACGACAGCGTTTCCTTAGCTTCTTTTTTGATAATTCTTTTATTAAATTGTCACATATTAATGCAACTCATAAACGCACTTCGAAGAACATGTGTTGAACAGTTCACTTTCCAGATAACGTTTAAATAGCATTGCTTTCATTTCTGCTTCATTTAATTAAATTGATTCAATTCGGTTGAACCGAGGAATTTCAAGCATAATCACGCCACTGTTCACCTCTTCGGGTACATTCGGCACACGTTACATGCACGAGGTTCGATCTTTCTGTGCGGCGTTTATAGTATACAATTTATTCGCACACAAAAATACCTATTTTGTTTAAAAATGGTGTCCTCAGATCACATTCGATCCAGTCATTTTGAGAGCCGGGGCCTTACGCGCCTGATAGTAAACTAGGATTAGTCATAAACGATTCATCACGATAAAGCAGAATCTGTTGTAGAATTTTTTTGTCCGTTTATTGACTTCTGTGTAGAATTTTTTTGTCCGTTTATTGACTTCTGTCAAAAACATGACGTCATCGGCATTTTTCAATATCTTTAACTCAATGTGTTCCCAGATTTGTGTGCAATTCTATCGAACCGTTTCAAAATGTCGACCTTTGAATTAAGAAAATTGTCTTAAACTCCTTGTGGAGGACTCTTTTTAATTTCTAGTAGCATACTGAACGGCATAAGAGCTTTCAAATAATGTATGACATGCCATATATTATCATTTAAGGAAAACTTCGATGACATCATATTTTTGACAGATTTCAATAAAAGAATTCTATCGGTATGTCAGAAACTACAAAAATAAATTGACCTGCTTGAGTATTCTCCTTTGATATAATGAATGTTTTGTAAAATTGCTATACGGAGTGAGAACATGGACTCTCGGAATCACAAGTATGAGACGTGTAGAAGTCTTTTGAAATGTGGGTTTTTCGAAGGTTGCTGAAGATCTCTTGGACAGAGCACGTGACCAACAACGAATTGCTAAGAAGAATGGGGACTGAGAGAGAACTCCTAAATATTGTAAAAACCAGAAAAACGAGTTATCTAGGATATATTTGCAGAGAAGAAAAATACAACTTCCTACGACTGATAATGGAAGGGAAACTGGAAGGAAGAAGAAAATGCTCCTGGCTGAAAAATGTAAGAGACTGGACAGGCATGGACACACATTCGATACTAAGAACAGCTCAAGATAGAGAGCAATTTGCTGTAGTTATAGCCAACCTTCAGTAATTGAGAGAGCACCTTAAGAAGAAGAAAGTATTTTCCATAAAAGCTGAAGAGTATCAGATTATTAGGGGTAGTCCATACTTTTTTTACTTAGTCGACATTTTGGTATTGAGTGAGGTAATAAGGCTTTCTAATAGTTATTACTTGCCATACGGTTTCAAATAATTTTACAAAATAGTGCACGTCCGCCATTTTTAATGATTGTGTCACTAAGACACCATAAAAACAATGTAGAGAGATACCTTCCTTCAGTTATCCAGAAATTTATAAATTTATATTTTGAGAACCATTTCCGAAGTGGAAATCGAAACGTTAACATCAAAGTATTTTCAATTGAAATTGTGGTATTTCCCATTAAAAGGTAGATAAAAATGCCACAAGATAGTTTCAGAACCATATTTAATTTTATGGTTAAAAGAATAGTTGAGGCTAGAGAGTGAAATTTAATCGCGCACTATATAGAAGAGTGTGTATACTTTTCTGTCCCATTGAGCGCTTGGTATCATTGCCTGTACTTTATTTTCCTTAGTGTCATTGTTTCTATGTCTAATCCAACACTGTCTCATATTCCCTTATATACAATGCTATCAGGGGTGTTAATCAGGCACCTAATAGATTGCAAGTTGGTGTCCAGATGTGACGAGTGATTTAATGCATTATTAGCACCTGTGAGCTACCTTTTTTCTGATTACAATATATACATACCCAATATATAATTTTTATTTCTTTGACATACTTTCCCAGAGTTTGTATTTGTTTAAAGTAGTCATCGCCTCTTTAAACGATCAAAATTTTATGACTTTATCGACTACTACTGAGAAGTTTTATTGCATTTCATAAAAGCGAATTTCCAGGATATAAAACATAGCTAAGCGAACAAAACACTAATGCAAACTATACGAGAATATGAAAACAAAAAAAAAATAAGGAAAAGTGACATTTTACAAAGAAGGCAAGAAAGACTTCGAACATAATGTCTGCCACATATCAGGCAAAATACTACATAAACGTCGTAATTGGAATTACTTATTCCCCTTGAAACATGAAATGGACAAGCACAAATGTTTTACGCTAATAGAGGGTAAGACAAAAATGAAAAATATGTGTAAATAAAAGTTTCGCTAATATTTATTTTGAAATATGTAAAATTTTTCTTTTTACAATGCTTAAGAGCTCGTTACTGTTCTCTGTATGTAACAAAAAGAATATAACTTTAAATACATAACTTTTATAGTTTAAAATAATATAAAAATGGATAATCAAAAAAGATAACTTGATGGTACTCCTTCAACCAAATTTTTAATCACTACTCCAAAGTTATATTCTACAAAGAAAATTAATAAAAATAATCTATCGTGTGTGTATATATAAAAAAATCTCACTATATGAATCAGCATAATTAATATTATAACATAGACATATAGAAATAAATATATGTTAAGACTATACTAAAAAATCTTACAGTTCTTTCTAAATCACTGAATTTTCGTAAGACTATTAAGCAACAAATATATTACAGGCTTTCTTTATAATTTTTAACTTTCACCCAAATATAAAACCAGCATCGTGTAATACCTACAATGAGTACCAAAAACAAGTACACAAAGTAACCTGCCATTATGGCTGATAATTTTTTGTGATGTATTAACATGATCTATCAATGAGATTCTTAAATACCGCCTTTTTGAAAAAACAATAGTAAAATATACAAACTTTCTTAAAATTTTAAATCAATCAGCTAGGTATGTACTAATGATATACCTAGTAGATGTTTATTCCCTAAAGTCGATGTTCTTACAATAGCGGGGGCGTCTGGCCCGAGTATTTGTGTCGCCTAAGGCCATATACATTTGTTAAAAGCAACACAAAACTGGCTATTAAAGAAATCGAGAGACGCAAACTACAGGAACAGACAAACAAATGTCTAAACCAGATGGCTGAAAACTACAGAACATAAATGCATAGTCTAGTCCCTGGTTCTTTGCATATGTATGACATTATTCACGAATTATATTTTACATCAAAGACGACAATATGATGAAGGATGGTAAATGATTCAAATACCATCTACTTGGAATTATGAAAATGTGACATCTTATTTAACTAATTTTCGTGTTACTTAAATTTTAAATTAGTTTTAGTGGCTTGAAGTTATATATTTTTTTCATAAATAATTATAATGAGTAATTATTAGGTTAGTTATCAATTTCCTGGGGTGAGTATATATTTATTAGCTACTAAGGAAAGGTACATGGTCTAACCTCTAAAATGATATTTGATTTTAACTATAAATTGTCCAATGGAATGTTACATCCAACGGTATATTTTTAAGGATTGTTGAAAATACGATTGGTGTAAATCCATTAAATTCCCAAACATGGCAGCTTGTGCTGAATGTTTGAACTGGTGGGAAGAAATGGGGGACCAGAAACGTTTTTCGAGAGATAAATCTACTTTTATTTATCAATGTAAACCTTTCAATAAACCTTTATTTAAGGGAGTAATTACTGTGCTGTGCGTACATTTGGGAAAAAAAATGAAATACTCATGTCATAAGTATATTTGTGCAGTAAACATTAACCGCTGTGGGGTCAATTTAATTGAACGAACCAGTATTGCTGCTTTAAAGGTCAAATTCTTCCAAAATCTTGGAGAGTATGCACGCAAGAAAACTTTTTTTTGGATTGCAAATTAGATTGTTAATATTAAAAAATTTTATACTTAAAAACTATTTTTTAATCATACCTACACTATTCCAAAAACAATTTTATCAGAACAGATTTATACCAGAATCTAAAAACGATGTTAATAATATTATTAATATAATAATAATATTCAATTAAGGCTAATATTAAATAATTAATATGAATGTCAATATTAGTTCTTCATTTGACCATTTTTATAACGTCAATTTTTGTTTTTGACGATCTTATTTGGTCCATGGCTGTTTAATCGTAAATGATAACGGAAGCTCTGAAAAAGATTTGAAATAAATCGGAATGTCCGATGACAATTATTCTATTTGCATTTGCATTGGAACTTGCCACTAAGTCAGTCACAATCATAATTTTTACATCTTTGATAGACATTTGACCTTTTGAACATTTTGAACGTATACATTGAATTATGGCGGATATGCAAAGAACCTACGGACCGAGTATATTAATAAAATTGTGCTGCTTGGATAATTGAGTTGCTGATAAGTTATTAGTAAGCCATCAAAAACTGTGTTTGTCTTAATGACTGTACAATCCATAAAGTGTACTATTAGTATGACACAAAATACATTATCAGTTTATCATTTTCGAATATATGATCATTGCTAGTTAATATAAGTCAGGGTAAAAAAAGTAAAGTAAAGTTCGTGTAACCTTCTGACTAAGGTCTAGTGTTAGTATAGTCTCGTAACCGGGACCGACGGCTTTACGTGCCCTCCGAAGCACGGTGACAGGTCAGTTAAATTCGAAATTGAAAATTTTGTCGGTGCCGGGATTCAAACCCGTCCCCTCCATCTGGTTAAGCCAGTAACATAGCCACTGAGCTACGGCTGCCATTCGGGTTAATATATACAAAGGTAATTATAAAACGCCTTATTTTTTTTGGGTAAATTATTTAATTGTAACATTGTGCCCAAAAAACACTATTTAAATGTATACTTCTTTTTCCAGTGAAAAGAGATCGACATGAAAAATGTTTTCGACCTCTTTTTAATTAACTTAAAAGAAGTCCAGTAGTTTAAAAGTAAAACATGCACATATAATTTAACAACGGCAATAATATTTTTTTCTTTTTAGCACATAATACATAATTTTACTAATTATATTTATAGTGCCGTGTTGTTGGTACTCATTAATTTTCATTATTTTAAATTTTTTATATTAACTTACGTTCTACAATCATCAGCAAGTGAATATATATCCTAAAAGTGTTTGGCAAAGGGTCCATAAACTCAAAATTCTAGTTTGGATAATTAACGCAAAATGCCAAATATATATTTTATCAGGTAAATCAAACATTTATAGTGCGCAGAAGTCAGTACTACGTACTCTTAAAGATCAGCGTATTACAAAGAAAAAGAAAAAAGTTCAAAAAGCAGGTCAACGTACAAACAAAAGTCATCAGCATGGTAGGAAATACAAATTTCAACATTGTCTCTCATTACATAAAATTAAATGAAAATAAATTCGATCAAAAAACTGAAACACCGAAGTAAAAACTTCTGTTTTGGATAATATGGATATAATAAAATGGATATAACTATCTGGGAAGAGTATGTCCCTACTCCAAATAAAATTTAACATCCACGCGGGTATGTGAATTTGCCAACTGAACTTATTTGGATTTTTAATTTAATTTTTAATTAAATATTACACCACTTACAACAGAAGTTTTTACTTCCATGTTTGAGTTTTTTAACTAACATGGTTTACAGCCAACTATCAAGAACTATTCCATTTTAAGCATAAACTCAATTCTGTTAAAATGGGGAAATGTATTTAAACGTTAAAGTTAAAGATGTTAATCCATCAGGCCACCAAGAGATGAGCAGATGAGCATGTCTTGTATTTTTTATCGAAATAAAAAATTAAAAATATATCGTTAACAAAAATTAAGAGAGCACTTAATATCTCATAACTTATTGAGGGCAATATACAAATAAACCATCCAAACTTTTTAAAATCCTCTAGTAAATAAAGTTTTTATTATATTATAATAAGTAAATTTCCTTTTAGTAAATAAGTAAAAATAACAAGCAAGAACTCATCATCTCATATATAAAAGTTGAAATAAAGTGGCGAGTGGTGGGTGCAGATTAGTTTTGGTTGCCTATGTAACAAAAATTAATTTATTATAGATACCCCTATATTTAAAGCTTAATTTAGTGTAGTGTGTAAAATCTCTTAAAATATTCAAAGGTTGGTTATTTACCGCCCTCATGCAAAAACAACTTAGCTGGGATCTAAGCTTAAAGAGGCAACCGCTTATAAGGGGGGAATATTTACACGTATCTACCAAAGGGGTATGAATGTAATAATAGATAATGCGAATGGTTTCTTGTCCTCACGGGACGATCAGCTATCGTATTATTAATTATGTCGGTATTATTAATTATTTCTAACTAGTAATAAAAGAACGTGAGCCGACTGGAACAGAAGGAAGCGTACGCGTAGGGCAGGGTAGGCAGGCCCACTTTTTGACAGAATCTATTTCAAAATAGATTTACACCTTTCAGTCTCATTCATAGCTTTGACCAGTTTAGATGGAATTTCATACTTCTGTATAATTTAAGTATTTTGATAAGTATAGGGAATACTATGCGGCTGAAGTTATAATTAGTATTTTTGTAATGGTTTGTTTGGTTCATATACATAGATTTATTAATCAATAATGAATTTTATTAGTTTAATCAGCTAATGTAAATAGACAGCTACTTTTCTTGAGCAATTATAAAAAGTACAATAATTTAATTTGTTTTATTTATTCCCTAAATAATCATTCGTATAAAATATGTTAAAAGGCGTTAGGAATACAGAGCGAGTTAACATTTTGTTTAGTTTGAATATATTGGCATCAAATCTCGTCTTTTTGGCAAAATATAAGGTTACACAACTCAGCTAGTCTTTATTCACTTCCGACATAACATTGTGCTATTAAATTCCCCTTAAAGGACAACATATCCACGAGATAGAGACGATTCCAATGAATACAACGATGACACTGAAGGTCATGAATTTCAGAACTGAATCTGAGTTCTGAAATCTGAATTTCAGAACTGCTTCAAGTAGCGATGGGAGTGCATTGTTAAATCGAATAGACTTTACTCGAAGGATGCAGGAGCTATCACCTTCAGATCTCATACCATGTCATTTGTAATGCTCCTCGACTAGACGTGTTGTAGAATTTCCTATATAGTAAATAAAGTTTGGAGCAAAACTACCAACTAATATTTTTTTTTAGAAATTGCTGATTTTAATATATTTCGTACATCTTTCTAATCTTTTTGACTTTTGTTTTACGCACGTGATAGAACTTATTTATTGAAATGAGTGTACGGACCCCTTAAGTTTTGGCTTTTAGTTAAAATACCCTTTTACGATCTAAAATATTTCAGTACAAGTTGAAAACTGGTCCAAATCAATATGTTCAACCTAAAAACCAAAACTTGATCAAAGTCAACATATTTTGTATTCCACAATCGGCACAGTCTGGTTTAAGTCTTAAGTTATCCCTTTCAGTTCATACAATGTCTAAAAATATAATAATTAACTGTGTGAATCTTTATACTTAAAAAAAAAACGAATCATCCAAAATTTTCTCTAAATTCTTTCTAAGCCAATGGTCCGATCGAAATATGTTGTATATTTCTAATTTGATTTTCAGGCTATGGTTGTTCTTACCCATGGATATTTAGTATTTAGAGTATGAGGTTATGGCTTCAAAGAAAATTAAAAACGAAGGACTTCTGGCCCGGGTGTTTGTAAGTGGTGCATTGTGGGTGCATAACGAAGTCATGTTAATTAGTTATTGTAATAAAAATATTTAAAAAAATCCACAAAATTTCAATTTGATTTTGACGGAAAATTTCCTGAAACTTAAAGTCAAAGATCAGAAAAGTTTAAAATGTGTTGACGAAACTACAAAAAAAAAAGAAAAAACAAAACTTGTCATCGAAGAAACTGAGAAACGTCTACGTCAGACTTTTAAATTGGATGGCTGAAGAATGCAGAATTATATCTCCGATGGCCTTACGGTCCAAATATGCAATGGTAATGAACACTTTAACAGTACACGATAATATTACTATTACTACAGATAGCAACCAAACAAGTTTAAACTTTTGTTTAAAGGTGTGTATGAATCGTTTCTAAAGCACCGATTCATACACTTTTAATGACCACAATTGAATTCATATTTGCTGAATGTCCACTGCAAGAATTTTTGATAGGAGAAATCTATTTTTATGATACACTTATAAGTGACATAAAACGCATTTCTATTACAGATGGCGAAGATCAAATAAACGCTTTGAAGCTAAGAATTTTACAGCTTTTTTAAAGTTAGTTCCCAGAATAAATACGTCTAAACAGTTTAGATGATTATACAATATATAATAGGTTATAGTAGAGACCAGAATATATGCAAATTGCATATTTTGCATAAATTTCATATTTTTACAAGATATTGTATATATCTGAATATTTTTGTATAATGCCAATATTTCCTGAATGTGTCGACCTTTTCTCGAAATTGTTAATTCAAATTCCCCGAGTGATAAAACGTCGGTTACTTGGAATCATTTTGGGCGTAAATGCTATTGTAATAAAATGTTTTAGGTAAACTGGTAAACAAATAAGAACCCTAATATACAAACAAAATGAAACATATATAAACACTTTTAGTGGGAAGGGGTTTCCTAAATCTAAAAAGAGCAGAAGTGTCGGTGAAACTTTTAGGAATAAGTAGCTGTATGAAACTCCGAAATTTACATTAGTTTCATTTATGGTTTTGCTATGGCGAATTTAATGATAGGGGTTTTGCATGAAGGTGTTAAAAATAAATGTTACCTTAGTGCGTCAAAGCAATTGGAGAAAACTATACTAAAATCACAATCAAGATGCATTAGAAATAAACAAACCAAGACACTTGAATGTTACGAGGAACACCCCCGAATCATGATTTACAATGTATAAACTTTGTAAAACATGATTTGGGATTTACACAATGTACTTATATACCTTGTAAATCATTATTTGAGAGTGCTAAAATCGTTCGAATCGTTAGGGTATAATATGTCGAAAAGACGATACGTCACATGTTATCTCATTTTCGTTTATTTTACTAAATTTATATTACCACCCCACACCATACAACAAAAATATGTTATATTTGACCACCCAGGGTCGTTCAACAACTCGCTGTAATCCGCTTTATTTTTAAATATTCTAAATAATCTCTTTTAAAGGATACCGTTAAGGGCTCTCCAAAAATTTTGAGTATTTCGGTCAAAATTCAGAAACGGTATTTTGTCTTGGTAACTTTTTGTGAGTATATATATATATATATATATATATATATATATATATATATATATATATATATATATATATATATATATATATATATATATATAAACAGCCCACCTTCTCAATTCTTTTTATTTTTTATTCGGAAACAAGATGTGAATCTAATATAATCATCTAATTAGGGCCCTAGTTCATCCTAGGACGGAGACCACTTTCTTTCTAGTTTGTAAGGATCTTTTTGTCTCTCATCTTATTATGAGCCCCTTTACGTCTCGGTTTGGACGGTCGCCCCTTCTTATCTTAGTATGGAACCCCTGTTTTTATCTCAACACAGACCAACGCATCCAATCCTAATTTGGAAGACACCTTTTATTTAAGATTCAACTGATGTCAAATCCCACTATCTAATGTCTTAATAGTCTTAATCTTATTAACAGATTATCTAAAATATTGTGAATACATTCTTATATTCTAAGCCAAGTCAAGATATGCTGCTTTCATGTTAAGAAGGTTAATTTAACAATATAAAGGACTTAATTTAGTTACGTTATACAATTAGTTTCATTATTCTGATAATTTGATTTTAATCAATGTTTTCGTTCAGTCTCTATTTTAAACATGTTTAAATCGAAATGGATTAACTAAGTAACAAAGTGTGTGTTCTTGGTACGCAAATTTTCTCATTTGATTGCATGGTTTTTTTAGTTTCAACACAGTCAATCCGTTGGAAAGAGAACTTAAGTCAGTTCAAACCGTTTTCATGTTTTTTAAGCGTTTACAATTTGACCTTTTTTGTGTATATACGTTATGATATGTGATATTTTAAATATATTTTTTTATATAGTGAATCTTACCATGTTTTTATTTTTAAATTTGTATGTCGTTGATATTTTTATTAAATTTTGATATCCTGTCTTTTTAATTCTCTTTGTTTTGTGAATATCCCATTTCTGTTTTTTGGGAATTAAATATTTAAAAACAGTGGTACCCTTTATTTTGAAGAGTTATTATCTTCCCTGTTATTCTTTGTTTTATGTCCATCTTTCTTATGTTTTTCACCTCTATGAACTACCCTACCCATTACCTACTAGAAATGAGCAACGGTGGCTTCGAGCAACATAGTGTACAGCGTACAACTTTACTTCTTATTAATTTAGTTCACTAGGTATGGTGCAAGGATTATAGCGTGAATTAAGTTGTAGTTTACTATTATTATTAGTTTAGTTTAAATGGAGTAACTCCCATAAAAATAGATTACATTTTCACATTGTATTGAAAAACTTAAACTAAAAAACCATACAACCGACAGCTTACTAAACCTTTGATCTATCAAAGAAAAAAATGTCAATTAAATTAGTGGTTTATCAGAAAATTCAATAGCATAGCGTTACGAAAAAAAGTTGGATGAATCGTTTTCGTATCGTTAGTTTAGTTATTTACTTTGTGTGGATGCTTGTTTAAATATTTAGACAGATTAGTTTATGTATATTTACAACAAACTTATCGAATCATTCAAATTTGAAAACAACAAATGAGTTTGATTTGTGAACACCTACTTCACTTGAGCTAAAATTGTAAGGTTCATCTAAGACCAGTTTTGTGCTTTAAATTTACAAGGTACTACTGTAGTTTGTTGCAAATAAGAGACAAAAATTGTTCAAAAGTATGCTTATTCTGTTGCGCATACAGCACATATGCAATCGCTACTACGATTACCACGATCATACTAAGATTCAAACGTATACACTAACTGTATTTAAAATCATTGAATGCGATAGACGAATCAATATATTAAGCTTTTTAGTATTCTCAATCAATAACATATTACCGTTAAAGGCGAAAACACTTACTACCCTTAGCAAAAAAAAATATTTTTGTCAACATCTTTACGCAATCATTTCTCTACTGCTGCAAATTTGATCGATATCGTCATAATTGCGATTGCATCTATATGTACTTTACTTTAAGCTACTTGGGGCGTTGTGATCATTTGTTAGTGGTTTGTTCCACATTGTGGAATTATTTGAGATACACGTAAAATAATATGATGTGTTTTAACAATTAATAACTAAGGTTCAGAGAGGCTGAATTTTAAGCGAGTTATTATTCCAGCAGATGAATAATACCCGGCTAACAAATAAAACATAGGCGCTTAAACTAATTACGATAAGTACAAATATAGAAGGTAGGATAAATAAAAAATAATTTAAATGAAAGAATGGAATCTTTCATAATTACTAATTGTTAATTAATTCATTGTGATTGTCAAATGAAACAAACCACCTTGAAACACAAATTGCAATTGCCACATTGGATACTATCAAAATTACCACCTTCTATGACCAAGTTCAACGAAAAATATGTTTACTTTGTATAAGTAGTAGGTAGTGTGTATCCTTAAAGTTGACTTTTTGTATATACTACAATTGTTTTAATAATTTAACGCATACCAGATTTTGAGTGCGCAATCAACCATTGCAAAGTTATATCAATGTTGTCTTTTTCTTTACAAGATATCGAATAACAACAGATCTCACGGTCTTGTATAGCAGAGAGATTCCTGAAACAATAAAAAGTATTAAAACAAATATTTTCCAAATAAAGCAAAATAATGATAATTAAAAATAACAAAGGAAAAGGGAAAAAATTAAAGCTTTTTAAGCTTATAAAAGTAATTTGAGCTTTACATTCATCGGGTATCGTTTTCAAATGGGCATTAAGTGTAGCTGCAGTTTAACTGAGTAGTAATACATTTTATCTAAATGGAGATAAGCAAAATCTTCCCCAAAGGGGAAGGATTCCAAAGGATTCCAAAAGGAATTCGTGTAATGATTTTTTCTGCCTTAACACAATAAGATTTATTATTAAGCACCAGGATCTTTTGGATTAGATGGCAACGTCGTAACAGAGGTCAGTGCAGTTGGCAGCACGATATACACAACTAGTATGCGAAACCGGTCGTTGGTGGTAGAATAAATTGATTGTGAGTAAGTCTTATTCTTATTTCTTTTTACCTATTTGAAATGGACTCACACATACAACATATTCAAGACTTTCTTGTTTAATATTAAGAATTAGAGCTGGAAGATATGCACTGGTTACTTATTTCATTTTAATTTGAGTGATTGTTGAATTTATAAAATTTAAAATAATAAAAGAGAAAAATGTTATTGAATTAAAAAAAAAGTTTCTCTTCGGCGAGGAATTTAATCTCGGCCCCCACGTGCAACATAAACAAGTAAATAAACGTGAAGATAGGCATGTTTAGGGACGTCGATCCAAAGGAGTATATATAATTGTTTGTATGGGAAAATCAAATTGTTGCTTCTACTATTTTCCGTAGAATATCACCATATTTTCTCACCTTTTAAACCTTCCTTGGACTTCTACAGCTATTTCAAAATTAAAATTAGCCAAATAGATACAGCCGTTCTTGAGTTGTTATAAAAAAGTTATAAAAACAATAAAATGACGTTTTTTAAGTGGCATAATCTTATACATAATAGAAGATACGTAAAAGAACAAAAGAATAATGTCATTAATACTAAAAATAGGTTAAAACATACTTACATTAAAAGAAAGATATTGCATTTTTAACGACTTTTAAACTGCTTAAACTATTATTATATATCTAGTAGTCTATGTAATAGTATAAGCAGTTTAAAAAGTTTTTAACAACTAAGTTGGTTATTGTTAATGACTACTAATTCTTTCATTAAAATGGAATATTACTAATGCCAAATTACATTAATTATAATAACCCCTAGTTTTATTCGTCACACACTTCTTTTTTTAAAATATTTAAAATTTACACTATTATGCGAATGACTAAACACCAAAAAAGCCAAATTGATTCATCTCGAAAATAAAAACCAATTTTATTTTTTAATATACACTCAGGTGCAAAACATTCGATTTATTCTATAATTGTATAATATAATTTATTGACCTTTTTGAACCATACAAGTATGGACAAACATATATATATATATATATATATATATATATATATATATATATATATATATATATATATATATATATATATATATACAGATTGAACGAATTTAAAACGGAACATACGAAATCAATGTATTTCGGCTCAACTCCGCTCTAGGTAGTTGGCCAACAAAAGGTTGTCAAATAATTATATTATAAAAATCCAATACTTCAGCGGGCTGCTGGATTCGGAACTCATTCAAGAACAAGTCAAAACTCCACCCAAATAGATTGCCTAGAATCACTGAAAAAACTAGACTAAACAAGCAGTTATTATGCTGTCAAACCACTTATCGCTTCCTTATAGTCCAAGAGATAGAGCCGAAATTTTGAACTGATCAGTAATATGACATTTCTCTATTGGAATATATTCATTGTAACTGGGTTAAGACTTTGCCTTACAGGCGGACGCCCCTCGTGGTACAGGGGGTGGCTATACAGGGATGAAGTTGAAATTTTTTTCGGAAAAATTAACGATCGATAATATGGCTGAAAATTTGCCCAGAGTAAGATCTTGGTATAACTAGACGAAATCCCAAAGGGCGGACGCGAGAGTGGATACATAAGGGGTGGCGGACAGGGGTGAAGTTGCAATTTTTTGGGGAAAAATTAACGATAAGTAATATGTCCGCCATGGCTCATTATTTAGCCCCTAAAAACTTTAAATCCAAAAGGACGGACAGTTGGGTTGGTACAGAGAGCCATAAAACGGGGTCAAATGTACCACTTGCCTGCGCATTTTAGGTCTCGGTAACAATTTTCAAACTGATTTTATTATGATATTTTTATACCGATTGATTTGAAAATTTGTATGCTCACTTCTATTACTATTCTGAAAAGCGTCAAGTAGAGTTTTCCTCAAAATTTTTCAAAAAAATTTCCGTAAATGAAAATTTTCGTAATTTTTTGAGGTAAAATCTAATTTGTAGAATCCTTTCGATTTTCTGTAAGTTATACCATAATTTTTTTCCAAAAATTTTCAAACAATTTTTCCGATAAGAAAAAAAAATTTAGAAAAACTTTTCTAAAACATTTGATAAAACTCTACGTCATCGTCTAAATCTTTTATAGAATATTTTGTAGTTTTAAAATGATTCCACTGTTTAGTTGCCCAGCTCATGAAGAGGCAGACACTAAAATTATTTACCATATCTGTCAAATTGAACAAAATTGTGATATTGTAATAAAATGTTCTGATACAGATATTCTTGTGATAATGTTATGTAACATGCACCACTTAAATAGTGAATCAAAAATATGGATGGCAACTGGTACTGGCTCAAAAAAATACTAGATTAATACGAGTATATGCAAAATATATGAAGTATTTGGAGCTATATTGTGTAAATCTTTAGCTGGATATCATGCAACAACCGGTTGCGACTACAACCCCAGTTTTTTCAGAAAAGCTTAAAAAAGGCCATTTAATATCTTGCAAAAATGTAATAAGTATCAAGATGCTTTTATCGAACTTGGTGAAACTGACTTCGATTGTAATGAAGTTTTTGAAACCTTAGAAGTTTCATATGTCACTTATATGGAACAGGACTGACGAGAACAATTCCAAAAAGAAAAGTAAACGATGTCAGATTTTCACTATTTAACCGGCAGTATAAGTTGCATGATGTGAACGACCTTTTTTTAAAAAAAAAACTAAAAAATGTCGATGCTTCAAGCTTTACCACTATGTCAAGATGAATTACACCAACATCTACTGCGAGCTCATTATATTTCAAATATTTGGACAAATGCTCATAAAAAAGTACCAACAGAATTGATTGTTGAAGAACATGGTTGGGAGTTTGAAGATGAAACATATAAATTCAAATGGTTTAGTGGACCTCAGATGCCAGAATCAGTTCGAGAAGTAGTGATTGAAAATGAAGCAGATAATGTCTGAAAGAACAAGTCAGAAAGTGAAAGTGACGAAGATGATGAATGTGATAACATCAATGAGAGTGAGAAAAATGAAGTTTTTCTAAATTTTTTTTTCTTATCGGAAAAATCGTTTGAAAATTTTTTGGAAAAAAATCATGGTATAACTGACAGAAAATCGAAAGGATTCTACAAATTAGATTTTACCTCAAAAAATTACGAAAATTTTCATTTATGGAAATTTTTTTGAAAATATTTGAGGAAAACTCTACTTGACGCTTTTCAGAATAGTAACAGAAGTGAGCATACAAATTTCCAAATCAATCGGTATAAAAATATCATAATAAAATCAGTTTGAAAATTGTTACCGAGACCTAAAATGCGCAGGTAAGTGGTACATTTGACCCCGTTTTATGACTCTCTATACCAACCCAGCTGTCCGCCCTTTTGGATTTAGAGTTTTTAGGGGCTAAATAATAAGCCATGAAAATGGCGGACATATTACTTATCGTTAACTTTTCCCCAAAAAATTGCAACTTCACCCCTGTCCTCCATCCCTTATGTATCCACTCTCGCGTCCGCCCTTTGGGATTTCGTCTAGTTATACCAAGATCTTACTCTGGGCAAATGTTCAGCCATATTATCGATCGTTAATTTTTCCGAAAAAAATGACAACTTCATCCCTGTATAGCCACCCCCTGTACCACGAGGGGCGCCCGCCTGTAAGGCAAAGTCTTAACCCAGTTACAATGAATATATTCCAATAGAGAAATGTCATATTACTGATCAGTTCAAAATTTCGGCTCTATCTCTCCGACTATTAGGCAAGCTCCTCTTTCCTTTAAAGGAGACAGATAGTTGAACGATATTTTATACAATGTCTATCACCGGGTATGGATTTATTTTTGTCCAAGTTTTATATTGGTCCACTATTTCAAATGCAGTTCAAACAGACATATATTAAATTGTATGTTCCGTTTTAAATTGGTTCAATCTGTATATATATATATATATATATATATATATATATATATATATATATATATATATATATATATATATATATATATATACTGCGCGTCACGAAAAAGCGGAAACCTAGAATTTTTCAATAACTTAAGTTTATACAATTTATTCTATTGTAACTAAATTCCCACAATGCGGAAACACTTTTAGCGTCTTTTAGGCACCGACAAACGGTTTGTAGAATTGATATCAGTTTTACGACTTCGGATAATGCACGTGTTGTTTGTACCTTATTTTTCTTGAAATATGGCTATTCAGTTTTTCAAAAACCTTTCACTAGTGTACAGTTGTTCGAAGAGTAAACTTGTGCAATTTTTAAATTTAAAACTATGGCTGAGAGATTTGTTAGATCTATTCAAATTGTTACTTTGATTAATAATGGAATGAGTCAAAGAGAAGTGGCCAGTAAGCTTGGAGTCAGTCGTTGTATGGTCCAAAAAATTTACCAACGATTCGTAGAGACTGGATCTCACGAACGACGACCAGGATCAAGCCCGAGAAGAATCACGACGACCAGAGAAGACAGTTCTTTACAACACACTTCTTTGCAAAACCGGTTCTTTAAGGCTAGATCAATCCAAAACCGTTTTCAAAATGCTCACGGGTGAACTTTAAGCACTTCTACCGTGAGAAAAAGGTTGAGAGAATTTGAAGGGCTCGCTGTCCAGCAACAGGACCTTTGTTAACAGCAGCACATCGACAACGCCGACTACAGTTTGCTAGAGACCACGAGCATTGGACGATAGAAGATTGGAAAAATGTTTTGTTTAGTGATAAGTCCAGGATGGTTCTTTATGGCTCAGATGGTCGCATCAAAACATACAGAAGACGTAGGGAACGATATGCTGCTTATGTTCGACGAGTACGTGTTGCGTTTGAAGGAGGTTCGGTAATGTTTTGGGCAGGCATTTCATTCGAGGGCCGTACTGATCTCGTATTTATTGATAGAGGAGCGTTGAATGCACACCGATACATTACCGAAATTCTAGACGAGCATGTAATGCCTTTTGCTGGGTTTGTCGGCGAAAACTTTATTTTTATGCAAGACAACGCGCGGCCACACGTAGCCAGGATGGTAACGCAATACCTGGAAACTGTCAGTGTGCCAAAAATGAACTGGCCGGCTCAAAGTCCAGATTTGAACCCGATTGAATATGTTTGGAACCAACTCAAACGAAGGGTAAGAAACAGAATACCAGCTCCAATAAATCGTGAGCAGCTTCGGTTGGCGCTCATGGAAGAATGGGAAGCTTTTCTTCAAAACGACATCCATAATTTGATCAATTTAATGCCAAATCGAGTGAGGAGTGTAATTCACAATAGAGGTGGTAATACACAGTATTAATAATCACGACTTAATTGTAATTTTATAAAGAAAACAGAAAAAATGTGAAAGAAATTCAAATACTTGGGGTTTATAATCACGAAAAAGGCAACAACAGAGGAAGAAATTATACAAAGATTATGACAAACAATTATGCGAATCCGACAACTTAACTCAGTATGGTGGGATAGACACCTAAATATGAAGACAAAAACACAGATTTATAAAACATTAGTGAGAAGTATTATGACATATGGGGCTGAAAATTGGATCATAAACAAGAAAAACAGCAGTAAGATAGTAGCAACAGGTTTATAGGAATAAACCAGAACCAATATATGAGGGAGACAGAATGGCTGAACAATATGGGCATAGAGTTCTTCGACTTCCTCCGTACCACTGTGTTTTTAATGCAATTAAGCATATACAGGGAATAAATAAACGGTATTACTCTGATCATGTTAAAACAAATGGCAGTTCTACTACAAAGTCTTTTTCAGTGTGGAAGGAGTCCCTGGCCCAAATTACACCAGAAGTATGGTCAAAAACAATACAGAATCTGAGATACAGCGCTGGTGGGATAGAGAAATTGTTTTTGATCGTGAAGGCATTAGTCCTGTAGTAATTGATTTAGCAGAAGATGGTGATGATGATGATGACGATTTTTGCATCGATAACGATGACGAAGTGTTCTAATTGTATTGAGAAAACAATTATAAAGTATTGCAATATTGTTATAATAAAAGTACATTTCTGTAATATATAATATTTAAACGATATTTCTATTTAACTCAGATAATCAGGTGAGTTAGAAAATCTAAATAATTTTGTATATTGGTATAGAACAACTATATTTCACAGAATTTTTACATTGTTAAGGATTGTTGGATAATGAAACTTTTAGGGATTGTTGGATAATGAAACTTCTATACTAATTAAACAAGAATACTACTCTAAACATTATACTTTGATGTAATGTCCATAGTATTGTAGTTTTCTAAGTACATAGTAAGTTAAGTAAATTAATATGAATAGCTTCAAATGCTATTCTAAAATCCAAACATGTTTCTTCATCTACAAATAATTTCCAATTAATTATTGAACGCTGCAGTGGTATTGTATTACATAAATGTTTAACACGAAAACCAGACTCCATGTAACTTACAGACTTACAACGTGTAAATCTAAAGACAATGTGTAGTGCCCTTTTGGCAGTCTCCTTGTTTTTTTTTCTATTTAAATGTATTCGTTATTTTTTTTCTATTTAAATGTATTCGTTATATCCGCCCCTTTCATTTGATATGTCGCATGTTAGGATTCGTACAGTTGTTTATTTTGTATACAGCCAGAGGCATTCTTTAAGTTAATAAATCAAAATGTGTCTTAACTATTTTTATTCAAAATACCGTATGGTATCTCGTATGTAACTATATGTTTATTAATAATGAAGACACTGTGTAGTGTCCTTTTGGTAGTCGCAAAGTTGGATCAACCGTATCGTTTTAAGAACAAAATATGATTGAAATGTCAAATTTTGGTAGTTCAGATTTCTTTCCTAGGTGGCGTCGTTACCTTACTGGACAAACGGTGTGACTTGTCATCATAGCCTTTTATATAGATCGATTAGTTAGTTACAAAACAGTTTTTCTTAGATTATGGGACCATTCCCCCATATTTATTGATGTGATGGAACATGTATATAATACAAATAAATACCCCCTGTTTTCAAATCATAAAACAAATTGGAGTCTGTTCAGATTTAATATTCAAAATGCAATTAACTTAAATCTTCCTCTTAAAACAAATGAAAATATTGAGGAAGCAGTTCATCACCTTAATTCAATCATTCAACAGGCAGCTTGGAGAGCAACTCCAAATCTAAATCAGAGTAATAACTGTGAACCATATCCACATCGTATAAAAATCTTAATCAACGAAAAGAGAAAACTAAGAAAACAGTGGCAAACTTCTAGATCTCCTGAGAACAAAACTGAACTGAATAGGGCTACTCGTTTGCTTAAACGAGAACTACACAAATACAAAGATCAAGGCATAAATGAATTTCTTGAAAGTCTCACTGCGACGGATGACACAAATTACTCTATTTGGAAACTCTCTAAGAAACTTAAACATCAGATTAAGCATGATGGTCCCATTAGAAATAAAGATGGTGATTGGGCCAAGGCCGATGAAGATAAAGCACAAGCATTCGCTAATCATCTCAGCCAAGTTTTTCAACCTCACTCCAGTACTATCTCTAAGGAAGAGGAAGAATTTATTCACAAGAACTTAGATGCACCCTACCAGATGTCACCTCCTATAGAAAATATCAAAATTAACGAAATTAAAGAGATAGTTAAACATCTCAATACTAAAAAAGCTCCAGGGTATGATTTAATATCGGGAACAATTTCTGCAAAATCTGAGAAAAATCTGCAAAAATTTACCCGAAGAAGGATTTCGGCTGGTTATATACATATTTAACGCTATACTAAAGTTGGGCTATTTTCCGTTTCAATGGAAAATGGCACAAATTATTCTAATACCGAAACCAAATAAAGATCCACACGAACTATCATCCTATCGTCCAATCAGTTTGCTTCCCATTATCTCTAAGATATTTGAGAGGATACTCCTTCAAAGAATGAATTCTATAATCGACAGACAAAAGTTAATACCTGATTATCAGTTTGGATTCAGGCAACAACATGGAACAATTGAGCAGGTACATAGAGTTGCCAAAGTAGCAAGAGATGCAATTGAAAAGAAAGAATACTACACTGCAGCCTTTTTGGATGTCTCACAAGCATTTGATAAAGTATGGCATAAGGGGCTGCTATCTAAAATAAAAACTCACTTTCCTTATTCTCTGTATGTACTTCTGAGATCCTATCTTACCAATCGATATTTTCAGATAAGATACAATGAAGCAGTATCAAACATATCTCTAATTCTATCGGGAGTACCTCAGGGGAGTATATTGGGACCAATTTTATACTTACTCCATACGGCAGATATTCCCACAAGAGTAAACAGCACAATTGCTACCTATGCAGATGATACTGTGAAAATGGCTTCTAGCTCGGTCCCTGTTATAGCCTGTCAAAATTTACAACGTCATTTAAATGAACTAGAGAAATGGTTAAAACTGTGGCGAGTTAAAGTAAATAGCAACAAATCAGCACATATAACATTTACTTTACGAAAAGAGAGTGTATCATCTATGCGCATAAACAATACCATAATACCCAAAAAAAGTGATGTTAAATACTTGGGAGTACATTTTGACAGCCGACTAAATTAGGGAAAGCACATCTGGACAAAGCGACTGCAACTAGGGTTAATATACAGGAAAATGTATTGGTTCATGAACCAAAAATCCAAATTAAGTCTACATAACAAATTATTGCTGTATAAATGTATTCTAAAGCCAGTTTGGACCTACGGTATACAGATATGGGGTACAGCATCTAATTCTCATTTACTGAAACTTCAACGTTTCCAATCTAAAGTTTTGAGACATATTACCAATGCACCATGGCATGTGCCCAATTATGTTATACATCGAGACCTTCAGATCCAAAATATTAAAGACACCGTTGTCTCACTCAGTGGCACTTACAAAAATAGACTACTGAACCATCCAAATACGCTTGCCCAAGACCTACTTAAGCGACCGAGGAGAGGAAGACTAAAACGCCGTGATCTCTTAGACCTTTCTATACCTTTACATACCTAAACGTATACTCTATCATTTTATAGCTACAATTTATACTATATATACCTATAACTTATAATTGTGTGTGCATTTTAACTATTGCTATTTTTTTAATATAAATGTAAATGTCTTTGTAAAGTGTTATTTATATTTCAAATATTTATATAGATTAGAAATTTATCTTAAAGGATTTTTGTCACTGGACGGATCTCCAATGTGTTAATTACGTGATAAACTTATTGATTATTGTTTTTATTGTAGAAATATATTACAATAAATAAAGGATGTAAAAAAATAATTTTTGAATATGAAAACACAAAACGTATATATTCCCAAAAAAACACGATTCTTCAACAGAAATAAGTAGTAAATATTCATTAGATAATTTCAGGATACTGTTTTGATTTCAGTAATATACAATATGAAGGAATGATGAAAAATAAGAAAAATTTGACTACTTTTTGTCAGACAAAAAAGTGTGAAACTTCGGTTTAAGTTTGACTAAAGAAAATAATATGGAAATTAACTAAGTATATACTTACATTCTTTCAATAAGGCCATTTTCGTCTAGAGCTTGAGGCTTATCTCTTTTATTGCCCAAGACTAACACAGGAATACCAGCTAATTGAGGTTTGTCCAATAAATTGTGCAATTCATTTCTAGAAGCCTCAATTTTATCAGGATCTGCCGCATCTACCATGTATCTATAAAAATGTGTAAGTACTTGAATTAGGATAAATGTTTTTTACTTGTTAAATAGAAATGTATCAAACTGTATCATTAATTAAATTAAATAATATAAAAGTAATATTCTGAATCATTTAGGCTGCTTTGTAGATAGCCAATTCTGTAGGAATTGATCTTAGACAGGTTCAGTATTGGATACTAGGAGTTAAGACTGAAGCAGCTTCACTGTCTGCTATACCGCGATGGAAAAGGTAAGGAGAAACCGGTCCCTTATCAACCTATAGTATAATCATGATCAATCATGATCAATCTCTAGTACAATCATCATTGCAATATAAAAACAAAAATTTAATATCATGTATGTTGGAGATCAAGATCCGGTAGATCGTATACGACAAATAGATCACAGAGTCTCTCATTAATAGAAATTAATAGAAATTCTCCTATCAAAAAATCACGTAGAGATATCATTAGGCAAATTGAATATTAGTAAGTAAATAGTAGTATACAATGGGTACATCGAACAAACAAATATTTGATACAAAAACTACATAAGAAAGCTCTGAAATTAGTATTTCCACCACTAGAGAAAAAACCCAGTACCTTCTGTTTGATTACATATACAGGCAAGATATCAATAAAAATAACAAAAAAGGTATAAAAGAAAGGAATAACACCAGCTTTCAGAACAAACAACAACTTAAGCAAATATCTAAAGAACAACAAGAGCTTTTATAGAACAACAACAATTTAATACAAACTTAAATGTGGCGATTGTATAAAAACTTACATAATAGTTCTCCCCTCCTCAACTTATTCAGTTGAAGACTATTAAGTATAAAGGCATACCAAAAATAGATCAC
Organism: Diabrotica undecimpunctata; assembly: GCF_040954645.1. Lineage (NCBI taxonomy): Eukaryota > Metazoa > Arthropoda > Insecta > Coleoptera > Chrysomelidae > Diabrotica > Diabrotica undecimpunctata. The sequence continues at coordinate 130,087,751 of NC_092804.1, read as the reverse complement.
TTGAGAAAGGCGCCCTGCCGAAACAGCTGTAGTGATAACAAAATATAATAAATTTTGTGGAAGTGTCGAAAACAAAAGTTTCCAGTGTTTTATTGTTAGATAAAATGAATTTCCATCAAGTAAAGGTCAAATCCATCACTCATTTTCATTAATGAAAAAATCAATGTTGAAATATGATATATTTAGTACTATTGTTACGATAAATATTATGAGTCATAAAACTGTAAACATATTATTTCTAATTCTATTTTATTCTAGTAAGTTCGCCGCTCAGCTGGAAAACCCGTTTGCCTTCCATCCTTTTCGATGTGGGTCGCCGTCCGAATTCGAAGGCATTCTCGATTAACGGCATTTTATATTTAAAGAGGGAATTTTGTTGAAGACCTAAATGTAAATAAATTATATAATTATTAGTGTGAAATAAATTAGTTATATTGTACAAATAAAGACTTTAATAAACTTGTAAGTGTTATAAATGTAGAACCTTTTATAATAAATAAAGACAATAAATTCGATTTAATAAAAATACCACACTATGGTATAATTTCACTATTTGAGAGAGTGAGTCATTGTTTAAAGGCCCAGAAATGCGAAAAGTTGTTTGGAAATCCAGTGACGTACACTTACTTTTATTTTAACGTTAATTATATTTTATTTTTCAAATATTAATGTTCGAAATAGGCCACAATATATTTATTTACAAGTTTTTACTGACGTTTCGATCTCTATATCCAAAGACCGCTTTCAAAGATATAAATGGTAGTCATATTTATTTTATTTGTTTATTATTATATATTTTTATAATCTTATATTGTTTATTTTCTTTTTTTTTCTATCTTTAAAAACGGAATAGAGATCGAAACGTCAATGTATTAAACATGTAAATAGATATATTGTGGCTTATGTCCAACCTTCTCCCTAAAAATACAGAATGCCACAAACAAGCAGCTATAGAAAAATAAATTGATCTGTCATTTGTATGTTTGAAAACGGTCTCTTTATAGAGATCGAAACGTCCGTAAAGTAAACATTTGAATAAATATATTGTGGCTTATTCCCAACATCATTTCTAAAAATACAGAACGACAAGCGAAAAGCCATAGAAAATAAATAGTACTATCATTTGTATAATTGAAAACGGTCTCTGGATATAGAGATCGAAACGTCAATAAATAAACATATGAATAAATATTTTGTGGCTCATTCCCTACATTCCCCTAAAAATACAGAATGCCACAAACAAAAAGCTATAAAAAAGAAGTAATTTTGCAGAAAGTTTACTGATGCCAACCGGCTGTCGCGGAAGTTACGCTAAAACGTCTTTTGACGTGACCCGTCCTTAAACAGTTACACAATGAATTTTTTTTAAAACAAATTTTAAGACAGTTTCCACACCACCCCAGAGGTATGTCTTGTGGCGCGATACTTTTTTTAAATGGGTGTTCGCCAAGAGCCATATTGTCTTATTAAATAAAATGAACAAAACACTTAAACAGTATAAAACAAAACAAAATAAAATCCTATAAAACAAAATAAAATTCTATAAAAACAAAATAAAAATAATGTTTGATGTGTTTAAACACAAACACTATACACACTTACTATGTTCTTCTCGTTTTTTTTTTGTTTTTGGTTTTTTTTATGATGATGTTCTTATTAAACTATTAGAAAATATTATTCGCTGTCTAAACCTGAAGATGCAGTGCTGCTATCGCTGTCATTATCTTCACCACCTGGTGTAATTATAATTGGCTCTAGAAAAACTTTGATATGAGTGTCAAGTTCCCACATACAATGTTCTTCTTTAATTATGTGGCCTATACATTTAGCCCATTTCGCTGGAGTTACATGGAGGATTGCTTGAATCAAAAGTTTCTTAATTTCGTTTAATTTGAACGTTTTGTTATTGCGTGCTACATCTCCTTTCACTTGCTCCCAGATAAGTTCAATGGGATTAAGTTCGCAATGATAAGGTGGTAGACGCAGAACTTTTACACCATAATCTTTTGCAGTTTCATCTACAGCATATTTAAGATATTCAATTTTCCTTAACCGTGCAATGTCAAGGAGCTAAATTTTGAGCATTGATTCTTCGTATGCAATCCCCTTTTCTGTAAGCCATTCTTGAATCCTCCCTTTCAATTTCTTTAATAATCACCTGTTTTTTTTCAACTCAAACTGAAGAAAACGATCATCAAGAAACCCTGTATCACTTCCTATATGGGTGACGATAAAACGCCGTCCCTTTCCTGATGGAGCTTTTAATCCTGTATATCAGCCTTCTATAAATGCTTCGCGTTTACTTTTGACATTTAAATCTTGCCAAACTTTTCCAACTGTATGACCTTTTCCAACCTTGGTTAATCCAGGTTTCATCCAAATAACATATTTTGCGTCCAGTGCTGCGAATTTTGCGTATTTCTTCTAAATATTTTCTTCTCCGCACAATAATTTTATTTTTTTCTAATAGCATACTTTTTCTGTTGAGTTTTACATATCGAAAGTTCATTTCACGCATGGTCCTGGTTAAGACTCTACGAGATATCTTGGGTAAGGAGTCATCGTTTTCGAGCTCTTGAGAAATATTTTTCAGTGTTGGAATTTCATTCCGAAAATAAAATGAATGAATTTTTCGACGTATAATATTCCTTGTCTCGTCATCCAAAACAATGCTTTTCCTACCTCTAGTTTTACCTTTTTCTTGCTTTTTATTTTCCGATGTATTTTTAAGTACACGATAAATAAAGCTAACGGATACTTTTGTTAAACTGCTACAAATGTCGACCGCTTGGCTAACATTTAATTCCATTTTTCTGCCGACAATTCATAAACGTTTCGTATTATTACCTTCTCTTCGGACGTTAACATTTTCCGTCTCTTTTGCGGCATTTCATTTTTGGAATCAACATCAGAATTTTGCAGTCTTCTCTTGGAACAACTCGGTTTTTCGTCCAACTCCAATAAAACTCAAACCAAATAATCACAGAATATAACTAAACATTTACTATAAAACGACAAACTATAACACTCGTATTATCAATAACACGTTTTATCAATAACACAAACTTATCGCATAAAATACCCTACTCTCAGATACGCCAATGTAAATAACCTATTGTTGATGGGCACTCGCTCGACAAAAACTAGTTTGACGGCTTTCTGTGGATTTGAATTGAAACGGAGTTCCGTCGCTAATTCCAAAGTTGCCAAACGATTGAAAAATATTGTTTTAAAATATCGATTTTTATTTTATAAATTTAAATATGTAACGAAACGGAACATATAAATAAAATTTATTTCATTACAATTTTGTGCTTAATTTTTACTATTGAAAAGATCAGGTTTTTTTGTATTTTTATGACGGTAATAATCGCTGCATGGAAGAATACAGGTTTTGTATGACCATAATTACTACTTGTGAACAAGAATTGGCTACACTGTTCGACAACTTCTGGTCAAGTCTACTATAGAGAAGCACAAATAAATATACTACTTTATATATTCTGTAATTTCTTATGAGGAAACGCAAATTGCAATCGAGAAAACAGGCAGTTTTCGAGGGCCGCTGTGTACATTTAAATTTGAGGATATTCCGCGTTTAAACTATGATATCACTCTTCTAAATTGAGAGTTTCTACTTTATATTATATGGATTGAAGCCCTGGACTCAGTGACGGATACACGGGAGATTGGGTTAATGGGGAAATTTCCCCCCACCAAGGTCCAAAATTAACGAAAAAAAAATATATATAAATAAACCCGGTAGTTACCGAAAGGATGCTTAATGCATGTAAGTTATTACTTATATCTTTTTTATGTCTTTTGGTTGGTGTTTCATTGAAATTTGCCCCTACCCCTAAGGCAAATATCTAAGGTCTATCCAACGAGAAGAGAAAACAAAAAGGCGTTGCCAAATTTGTCAGGACCGGATTTAACATTTTCTCATACATACATTTTTAACATATTTTTTGGTAAAGCGGAAATCCAAAATTAATAATATGTTGTATTTACCTGGATGTTGTTGGTTGTATGTAAAAGAAATTTTTCCATTTTAAACATACAGCAATATGTAACACGATACTATTCATTATGAAATAAAAAATCGCCAAATACTAAATAAGAACTCAAAAATATATCACAAACAAAGATACTTCTAATTGATGAGTTAAAAAATTAAGTGAAAAAATTAAGTAAAAAAGCCCGTAGTCGTAGTCCCTTATAAAAACAATGTGTTGGATATCACCTAACCTAACTTAATCGGACGTTATATTTATTACCACTCGGTATGCTAATTATTTTTTTACACTGTTTACAGGTTTGCGGTCTAGTTTATAAATGTCGAGTTCTACAGGTTCTGATTTTTACTCTGAATTTACTCCAAAAAAGCGGTCAAAATTACGTGCATTTAGTAGTGCGGAAAAAGCGTGGATGTATATATTTATACATCCACAATGGAATCGCGTCCTGAAGCTTTAATATAGGAAATAGTTAAACAGACTTCTTCTACTAGCGGAGTAGGTGTACATAATTATTAGGGAAAAGAAAAATACAGAAGGATTTTCTTCACCGACTAAGAACAAGCCCAGAAAAAGCATACTGGACAAAATAAATGATTTTGATAAAACTGATATACAACGAATAGTCTATCAATTTTTTTTTTTTGAAACGAGATACAAACTATAGACAAAGTTCTTGTAGCTGTTAACGACGACGAAAGTTTACCAAATTTTAAACGCAGTACTTTCCATAAATTTCTAAAATCATTAGATTTTAAATACGTACGTACGGGTAAAAACAGTGCTTTATTAGAACGAGAAAAGATTATTTTATGGAGAGGAAATTTTTTTTAAAAATTCGGAAGGAAAACAGGAAAATTTATTATTAAGATGAAACGTGTGTAAATGCAGGACATAAAAAATCGCATGTGACGTTTTTGTCAGGTCTCTCAGCAGGTCTCAAAAATCCATCTGACAAGAGAAAAAATCGGTTGCCTGTAAAGTCGGTTTTACGGGCGAAGATTTTACGTGACAACGTCTTTTTCTCGGTAGAATATTTATTGATATGAATATTATTAAATTGCACAATAGGAACAAGGAATTGAATGAAAATAAGAATTGCACAAATTTTAACTATAGAAATATATTTTGTTTACTAAAACATTGTACATGTAAACTTAAACTTAACTAATTTCTATTTGAGTGATTTTGTTGAGGATAGGACGATGATAGGAGAAATAGCATCGCACCAGCGGACCGATGATGTTTAAGTGGGAGAGAGACGCAAGGCATTCGCCGGTCCGGCGGGCCTCTCTCTCGTTCGGTGACTCATCGTAACAGACGTGAGCGGGCGTTACACTTTTTCATGAGTGACTCCGAGCCACAACCTAATTTAAGACGTCACGTCAAAAGACTGATTATTACATATATTGGGAGTGAAACAGGTTTTGTAGAAGGCCTACGGATGTTTGAACCAAAAAAGAGTGGCGACTATCACGAATAAATTAACTATGACGGCTTTGAAAAGTGGTTTGCAAATATTTTGCCCCTTTTAGAAGACAACTATATAATAGTTCTCCATAATGCTCATTACCACTCGCGAAAAAGTGAGAAAGTACCTACTACAGTAGGACAAAGCAAAAAATAAAAGACTTGTTACGATCAAAAAATATCTAATTCGATAAGGTCCTGCTTAAGGTTGAACTTTTACAATTAGTGGCACCGCGTATGGCTAAATATAACAAATATGCTATTAATGAAAATTTTGTTGCTGCCAATAACAAGATTTTCAAATTTGCAGATGTCAAAATCCTTTTAAATGATGCCCTTAACAAGATTATCCCGGAGAAATGGAAAACTGCGTGAAGCATGTGCAGAATACGGTAGAAAAAAAGTTCTGGAAACTTCAGTAGTTCAGGTAACAGTTCTAGTTTTTCTTTATTGTTTTTAACGACATCAATGTAAGCCATCTTGGTAGCCACGTTTTTTTTTCTAAGTTAGCTATAAAACAAAAGTCGAACGATTATTTTGGCGTATATATTTTGTTGGCCATACGCGTATATTTAATTGTTTACTGGCACTATCGCGTCTCTTTGGATATATCTTAGAACCAGCGCTGCCTGGACTGTCAAACAGGAGAACAAATATATAAAAAAAATTTAAAGAGTGCTACCGTCGTTGTCGTATAATAAACGTAAGTTGGGATGATATAATAATATAGAAACACACTACTGCAAAGAAAAATTGAAGGGAAAAGGATTTGGTTATAGAAAAACGTCATTTAGAACAGTGGTAAAAAATCTCAATATACCCTTGACGATTTCCAATCTCCGATAGGAGTTTGGAGAAGAGAAGAAGAAGAAGCGCAATACACTAATTAAAATATGAATTAAAATTTTAAAATATATATTTTATACCATATCTTTTGTCCTTAGACACAATAAAATAAAAATGTGTTAGTTGATAATATTGTGAAATATAAACAATGTTTATATTACAAATAAAAACATTATTCCTTTATATCTATTATTACTTTATATCTACATAAATAATGTTAAATACATTTGAACAATTATAATAAAGAACTAAAATCAATCAGTTCAATGACTTTAATAATAACATGACTTGTAAAAGTTTAATTAAAGGAAATATATGCAAATATTCTAAGAATAATAAACTTCACAAAAAAATGTAATATAAATTAGCTTAGACAAAAGTTAATTTAAAATATATTAGGTACATAATTTATACACATTTCACTGTTACTAAATATCTCGAAAATCCATAGAAACTAAGAATACTTGTATACGTAGATATAATATGTTTAGCTGTGAATATCAATGTCATGTATTGTAACGTTGATTGAATATCCGTTAATTTAACAAATACCAAGTTTTTTAATATGCATTATTATTATATTAGGGATAATGATATTTAGGGATCAGAGGAACTTACATTATTAAGTGAATAAAAACGAACAAATGTTAAACATTAAACATATTGGCTTAAATGGCAATACCACACAAGCTAATTAGCCTTATTAAAGCCACAATGGAAGAAACTCAGGCATGTGTACGAATACAAAACCACCGGACATACTTTTTCAAAATTTCGCAGGGAGATGGACTGGCCCCATGATACAAAGAATAACACGTATGATATTGCGCAGGCCACTGTCAGTAGATCCCCTACTCTTGACGTCACAATGAGAGTGGTCGTCATTGTAATATATCTCTTTGTGATGGGAATTTTAATAATTTTTTAACTTTTAGCTTCTTTGGTAAGACTGTTGTAGATTTTATGGTATTTAACTTGATTTAACTTGATTTGTAGGCTTTTTAGTGTGAAAAAATTATTATTAGGAATATTTTGTACTCTTTAGGTCTTTTTATCAGTGATAGTGGCTTTATAGGTATACTTACTTTATATTGTAGGAATCAGGCAATAAAGTTCAGTGACACTACGAATAGAAGGCCAATTTAAAAAAGAAGAACTGTCAGCTGTCACTCACTTTGACAGGACAGGGATTGGCGGGTTCTGCTGGAGATGATGGTTAGGTTAAGTGGAAGTGACCACGCTTTGATGCTTTATGATTAGATTATGAATACTGTTATGTACTCTGTTTTACGTAGAAAATAAATGTAGTATCCATATCCGGTCCAGTATTTTGTTTAAGAGAGATCCCCCACAGATCAGAAGTGGGATATGGACATGGAACGAAACAATATGCAGGCAGAGGATGAAGCCAATATACCGGCCAGCGAAGCCGCCGCGACAATGCCATTGCAGGAGCAATTTACGGTGGAAGATATGATTCAATCGACAGTAAGAGCCTATTAATATATCAAGACAAGTCAAAGACAAACCACAGTACAGGGCCACGAGAAAAAGAGATGTCCTTTAGTAACAAAGAAAGAGCTAACCTATTACCTGAGTTTTCTGGTCAAAATACGGATATTACACTATGGCTAGAAAGACTTAATGCAGTACAAAGTGTGTATAATGTGCCTGACAATATTATGCAAATTATAGCGATGGGAAAATTGACAGGCCATGCAAAAAACTGGTTTAATTCTAAAGTTGACTACGTGGCATTGGTGTCCACAGACCAACACAGTCCAGTTGGTCTGTGTCGTTTTAACTGACAAGAACCACGTGTTAAAAACCGAGCAGGGAGACATGTAGCTCCTTAAGTATTAAATTTTATACAATGTCATCGACCTAGAGTCACCATATAATTTAATTTTGGAATGATGTAAACCCATATATGGATGTCACAGCCACAAATTCATTGTTAGCTTCAACTACATAAGGCACTGAGGATGATCTGATTAGATCGAAAACGTTATGCTACTGTATAAATTTTGACGACACTTGTAAAAGTTTTAACTATATGTTTTTATATACCTAAATACAATTGTGAAGTGTTTTAACTTCTGTATGTTTTTTTACACGATGGTATACAGCCAACTACTGGGATTTTCCCATTAATTTTTATTTTTTTTTAATCTATAAAACCTTAATTCGACCAATAGCATGCTACGGCAGTGAAGCATGGTTCCTGAAAGAAACATCCAAAAGCAAACTCGACACATTCGAAAGGAAAGTACTGAGGAGAATACTAGGACCTGTGAGGGAAAACGGAATCTTCAGAAGTCGATACAACAACGAGCTTTATCAACTTTATTAGGAAGCACTACTATCAGACTTCATTAGAATATAAAGATTGCAATGGGCCGGACATGTGATAAGAATGGGAGAGGATAGGCTACCAAAAATGAATACTACTGAATGAATGAATGGCTACTGAATGCTAGAATGCAGGGAAAGAGGCCGGTTGAAAAGCCAAGAAAGCGCTGGGAAGACACAGTAAACAGCGACGCACAAGTCCTTTTAGGTATCCGTGTAGGGAGAAGATCAGCCACAGACAAGCAGGGGTGGAGGCAAAAAATAAAGGAGGCCGTATAAAGGAGGCAAGTATAAAACAAATTCTTATCAAATAAATGATTTAAAACAAATTATAGAGTGCTGATTTCTTTGAAAAGGCAATTTCCATTGCGAAGAAAACATTAACACTATAGCCTCACATTACTTAGATGATATCAGCATCAATGAAATGAACAATAATAGTATTCAAACATTGAAAGAATCTGAAAAGAATAGCTTTTCTCGAGCTGAAAACAAAAAAAAATAAACCACATCTTGTATAGGTAAGAAGAACACTTTGAGGAAACCAGGATCATAAAAAAATGAACTAAAAATCTTGAACAAGAAAATGAAAAATGATATGGTAAGTCCGGGAGAGATGGCTCGTCGGGTGAGATGACCCAGTCAAATATATCACATCACAGAATTATCTTATTTGGCGTCAGTGGCATTGCGGTATTTGATGCGCGCGTATAGTATTAGCAAGATTCTGGTCTTTCCGTGAATTTTCTAACGTTGAAAGGTAAGTTATTTAGAAATTCTTGTTTACATCTTAAAATTTTTTGTGGTAATCGTCAAAACTATTGTGCACTTATTTTTGTAAGTATTTTATTGAAGTCGCGTTTTGATGGCATGTTGTGTGTATCGTTGATGTTATGTATACATAGTTGCCATTTCTTTCAAAAGTTCCCAACACACGTAAAATAAGTGGGCCATCTCACCCTGACAATTCTGGTTAGTTGGCTCGCAAGTGTTAAGGAAAGATGGCCTAGCTCTTTAGTTACTTATATAAGAATATTTTTAATAGGTGTATATATATTTCAACGAAATATAAAAGAATAGAGAATTGCCAATGTGGTTTATGGACAGAAAATCAACTTGAATCAGCTATACATGCCGTAAGCAATGGAAAAATGGGGGTCAATGCTACCGCCAGGAATTTTGAAGTGCCAGCACCTACATTAAGAAAAAAAAAATGAAAAATAACAAGTAAAAAAAAATGCATTAGAAGCAAGTAGTGTTCTCGTCGAATAAAATGAAAATAAAATAAAGAAAGATATCCTAAAGTTGCAGAAAGCTGGTTTTGCACCTACAAGAGCTGGAGTTGGAGAAATGGCTTTTATATTGGCGGAAGAATTAAATATTAAAACTACTTTCAACAAGGAAAAAAAACTGGCAGGTTTTGACTGGTTACAATCATTTTTAAGAAGAAACCCTGACTTGAGTATAAAAAAATCGGAAGGCGTATCCTTAGCAAGAAGTCAAGACATGAACAAAAATTATGTAAGTGATTAATGTTGATGATCTGTTAAAAACGTTATTCTAGAAAATGAGTTAATGGAGAAGCCCGGGAGTTTATTTAACATAGACGAAACAGGACTCCAACTATATAATATTAAACCTACATTTGTTGTAGCCCAAAAGGAATTTAAAACTGCAGCATCGGTAACTTCTTCAAAGAAGAGGACAGCAATTACCTACGTGTAATACCTGGTGCAATGCTGGAGGTAACTTCCTTCCCCCGACCTGCATATTGAAAAGCAAAAATAAAAAACAAGAATTCGAAGACGGCATGTCCCCAGGATCAAGGTTTACATGAAAGAAAAGTTCGCTTACATAAACACAGATATATCTATTGATTGGTTAACACATCACTTGTTCCTAGAAAGCCCACATGAAAAGTCCTACTGGTTTTAAATGGTCATGCATCTCATTGCAACTCCGTTCAAATGTTAAGATTATGCAGACGAAAATGAGATCATTCTACTGTATTTACCGAGCCACACCACACAGTTTATGGAACAATTAGATCGTATTTTTTAAGTTGCTGAAGTCACATTATTAGAATGCTTGCAATTCATTTGTTAAAATGAATCCTACAAAGAAGATTAACCGCTTCAAGTTCGGAAAATTATTAAATGAGGTTTAGACAAAAGCTGCCTCAGCAAAAAGAGTGTGCCTTTATTGAGAGTTCAACAACACAAATTACTAAAATATATGATCTGCCACGTCTAAACCTACCATTTACAAGCCGTTTGACGCTGTCTCACACGTCACCATTAAAATTCTCATCCATACCTGACAATAAGCCGACCTCCAAAGAAAACATTCCCGGTAAAATTTTAGATAATATCTCTCCTTCTACAGCAGGTATTTAACAAGTAAAGAAACGCGGTAGACAATTGACTGCATTACTTAATAGTCCAGTGAATTTAGCGATACGCAAAGATTTAGATTTTAAAAAGAAAGAAAAGGATGCTAACAAGAATAAAGGTTCTCTGAAAAAAAAGTCATGAATCCCAAGAACCCCAAGGAGATATATTGTCGGTCATCTTCCTCCAAAGACTGTGACGATCATATGGAAATTACTAAAGGGTCTAGTGATAATCTACAAGATGAAACAAATTGTGAATATGCCGACTGTGGGGAAATACATTCAACCACATCGAAACAAGAAGACTGGGTTTCATGAAAACTTCTCAAAATATGTTAATTTATGTGATATATTCGGATATTTATGTACTTATTGTCAAAAAAACGTGCCAAATAAAGTTTTTGATCGAGCCATATTACCCTTACTGTCCGAGTCATCTCACCATGATACATCGTGAGTTGGCCTTTTACAGTTTTTTGTATTTTGATATTTACTGTTTTTGTCTGTAAGTATTAAGCTTAACCAACTGTGTACACTTTCTTCTAAATGGTATTTTAATATAAATATATAAATGTTTCAGAGTGTAGACTTTTTGTGTTAAGATTTAGACAGTCAAAAAAATGTGAGCCATCTCTCCCGGACTTACTATATTCGAAAGGATCTGAGACGGTCCGATACGGTGGAAATAACTAGAGTAATAGAAGAAAACAAAAGTTTGAAAGTACTCAGACAGAATGTGTCCATTGGAAGCAGGGCCTTTATTATATGCCTTTCCTTAACTGCTGCTTTACGAAGTGATACTGCGGATACCCTAAGATCGATTCCTAAGGGTAAAAAAATGTTACCAGACCTTGTTCACGAGACTGAAAAAACGATATGGAGATGCGCATACACAACAAATCTACAAAGCATAAATGAGAATTAGAATTCAACGATCAAGTGAGAATTTGCAAGAATTTGAAGCATATGTTGCTCGTATAAAACGGTTGGCTTATCCGGAGACACCAAACAACATTTTGGAAGAAATTGCTGTAGCAATTGTGATACCTTCGTTAATTAGTTGAGAGATAGTGAACTAGAGAAAGCTTTACGATTAGCAAGACCGAAAGTTTTAGATGAAGCGCTCTCGCTATTGCCTTGGAACTCGAAACAGCTAGTCAACGGAGATATATAGAACGAAATGTTGAAGCCGACAAACAAAACGATAAACGTCTGGAGAAACTCGTACGGAAAGTAATTCGAAACACGATGCCGAAGATACGCGAGCCTAGATGTCGGAATGGTAGCGAGGTAGGCCACATTCGCCGTAAATAGCAAGAAAATAATAATATTCACTGGTTCTGGCGGACACAAAAAAGTATTTTCGTACATATTCCCCAAACAGACTTATTTACTCCAACAACATTTAGTTCATACCCAACTGCGTCAACCTTACCAAAACACTGCTGTTTTTGTAAATGGTTTAAGGTCTTCTACTTTCAAATAATATATTAAAAACTCAGATACACTGATTAGTGTTACCATATATGGCTAGTGTTTTAAAAATAAAGTTTCATTTCATTTTTAAAACACTTCTGATTTATTTCTAGTAAGTAATTCTTTCCTGGAGTAATGTTTTTATTTGTTTAATCAATATTGAATAAAGAATAAATTAATCAATAATTAATTTGAAGGTATTAGTCTATAAAGATTTCTTTTTTATCTATCTTTATAGTGTACAAGAAACATTGCAGGATGTAGCTGATAACTTCCAAATTAGGTTACTGTTAACATGATAGACACAAAATCTGATGCTCCCCAACTAATATGTTATAAAACAATTTTGATAATATTTTGAAAAATAAATATGATAATCTAACAAAGATAAATATTATTAATATGTGTGTATGTATTTTAGATATTAGTATATAAATAATTATTAGTGTTTCGAATATAATCGTACATTTATATAAATATAAGCATATAAAGAAACTTACACAATGGCATTAACTCCTCTACAATAACGTTCCCACATCGATCTAAACCTAGGCTGGCCTCCAATGTCCCACACTTTAATGGTTACATTGCCCTTGGTGATTTTCCTCATGTTGAAGCCAACTGTTGGAATCATATCTTCACTGAACTGACCAGACTATAAAAAAAAATTTGATTTACAAAGGTAAACGTTTTATTTTAAGAATTATCATTACTTATATATATATATATATATATATATATATATATATATATATATATATATATATACATATATATATATATATATATAATATATATATATATATATAATATATATATATATATATATATATATATATATATATATAATATATATATAAACTAAGGTACACTCGAAGAGTGGTGGGTTTTTCGGTCAAAGTGGAGAAATAAAAGACAAAGACGATGGCTACTTCATCTATTTATTGAAGACGTTTCGCTTTCTGCTCAGAAAGCATCATCAGTTCATCTAAAAAGAACAATATGAAACCAAACATCCATAGAGAAGTTATAACCAAAGTGTGTTACCTTACAAAGACATGTAGCAGTCAGTGATGTAAAAAATATGTATTGATATCTAGTTAGCCTAGACTGGTTCTGTGGGTAAAGAAAATATTCCGTCATCAGGGCAATAGCCTTCTGACAAGGATAACTTGTTAAAAGTGTCAGTCTAGTGTCACGTGAAAAATTCAACCCAGAGTTGCGCAATAAAATTGCGCGACTCTGGTTTGAAAAAAAGGATATCGATTGAAAATGTGAAAATTGAAAAATTGAAGTAATGAGCTGTAATCAAATACATGTTTTTAAAATGGTCAAAAAGTAAGCAGACGATAACCTTGACGATCAACTCCTTCGTATTCAACTGTGAAGAATTGGAGTACAAGTTTAAAAAGGGTAAAGTATCCATGAGAACACTGATTGCGAATGCCAGTTTCTGTGTCCACCCAGTAAATATCGATACAGTTGATGACATGATTTTATAAGACCGTCTAAGTGGACTAAAACAGATGTGAGAAGCACTGAATATTTCATATTAATGCGTCCATCATAATTGTTCACGTCGATTTGGACATAAAAAAAAATAACTACAAAATGAATTCCTAATTGGCCGAATGTTGGCTAGAAGCGTGCAGTAGCAAAAGCATCGAGGTCAATCTGTGCTTGGTTTGAAAGAGATGCAAAGTTCTTAAGCCTTGTTGCTACGATAGATGAAACTTGGGTACATTTTTACGATCCAGAAACAAAGCAGCAATCGATGGAATGATGACACTTTGGTTCTCAAGGTCTAAGAAATTTTGTTTTCAAAAATCTGCCGAAAAAGATTGGATGTGGGTTACGACTAAAGACTAAATATTTGGTTTTGTTTGAGTTTATTTTAATGCCCATTTCCTCTCCTACTTCGTGAATACGATCAAGCAGAATTTGAGAGCTTCAATATTTTCTGACAGAATTACTTTATCGTCCGCGTATCTAATTACATTAAGTAGTTCCCCGTTGATTTTGATTCCATATGGCTCTCTCTCAAGTACCTTTTTAAATAGCTGGTCCGAGTAAACATTGAACAATGTTGGGTTCAAAATGCAACCTTGTCTGACTCCTCGTTGTATGGATATTTCGTCAGTGTAATTGTCTCCAATTTTTACGATAGTAGTTTGATTCCAGTACAGATTTTTAATCTGTACTGGTACGATGTCACTGACCATTATATATAGAAGACATTCACAGGACAATGCCTCTGCACACAAATCGCATGTTGTCATGCAAACAATTCGTAATTTAGGCTTCGAATTACTCGAATGCCTTATTTATTTTCGAGGTCTGGCTCCGTTCGACTATAATGTCTTTCTTCCAACGAGGAGGTGATAGAAGTCTAAAGACCTGGTTTGCAAAGCAAGATATATTTTTTTAAAGATCTAGAGGCCTTTCATCCCCGTTCAATAACTCCCATTAATATGGCAACTTATTGTAACTATATGAAATATTATTTTCATTTGTTTTGTTTATAAAGCTAACTAAAATTCACCAGATCTAGGTTATTTCAGATTTTTATTTTTTAATTATTATTAAGTTTATTTATCATTAAGATTTTCATTCGCTTCACTGTCGAATGGTTCAGTGGATGTGGGTTCGAGCCCTAGCTCGGTGTATAAAAAAATAAAAAAGACTAACGCAGCAGTTTAACGTTCTAGATGGATCTGCGGCTTAGACTAGAATATGTTGGTGTCTGATCGTCCTATGGTGGAGCAGTACGGCAAGAGATAAGGGCTTGCGGCTCGGTGATACTCCTCCATAGATCCTTACCGGAAGGGCGTGGCGCATAAATACCGGTATATATATATATATATATATATATATATATATATATATATATATATATATATATATATATATTATATCGAGAAAAGGAGTACGACCGTCAATCCAATATAAACTAAGGTACACTCGAAGAGTGGTGGGTTTTTCGGTCAAAGTGGAGAAATAAAAGACAAAGACGATGGCTACTTCATCTATTTATTGAAGACGTTTCGCTTTCTGCTCAGAAAGCATCATCAGTTCATCTAAAAAGAACAATATGAAACCAAACATCCATAGAGAAGTTATAACCAAAGTGTGTTACCTTACAAAGACATGTAGCAGTCAGTGATGTAAAAAATATGAAAAAGCTTACAAAGCTGGACATTCAGAGTTAACGTTGTATATAACAATTAATTGAAACTAGGTAAAGTTTGCAATTTGACAAAATTAGCACAGCAAAAGAACATGTGATAAAAATACATGTATATATAAAAAAATTTTATAAAAACTTAGTAAAAAACATTAAGGTTTATTTTAAAGTGTAAAGAACTAGAAAGATCATTAGATTGCACTTCCAACAAATTTATTTAAAAATTATATTTTAATTTTAACTTTAGGTAACATTATAAGTTATTAAAGATTAATAGTAATAAAGAAAAAAAAATGAAGTTACCAGTCTTTAGCTTACTGAGGCTCGTTGGTAAATGAATTTAAAGGTTTAACACCCACGCACAACAACGTGAGTAGAAGTGGCCTTGAAGTCACAATGACATAAACAGCAAGGCAAGCTCGAAAGAGGTAAATTAGTGAAAAGAGATATAAAGAGATAAAAAGAATTTACCTCTTTCGAGCGTTATTACCTCCCTAAGAAATCACTGGAACTCCATTCAACCAAACTGTCCTGTATCCTGGGATGTTTTTGCAGAACTTTTACAATTAACATTTGACACTAATTTTTTGGTCTTCAACGACAAATATTACCTTCAAATTTTTGGGACACCTATGGGTTCCTCAATCTCTCCCATCCTAGTTAATTATGTACTGGATGATTTAGTATCTGACCGTCTGGGTCTTTTAGATTTCCAAATCCCTTTTATTAAACGGTATGTTGATGACTTATTACTAGCCTTACCTCCAGACAAGATTCAGGCCACCTTGTCTTTATTCAATGAGTTTGATCCTCATTTACAGTTCACTGTTGAACTTGAGGACTCCAACACAAATAGTATTCCCTTCTTAGACATGCGTGTCATTAGAATGGGAGATAACACCCTTACTACAAGTTGGTACAGGAAACCAATGGCCTCTAATAGGTTTCTCAACTACCATTCTTGTCATCCCTTTAAATACAAATTAAACCTTATTAAAGCTTTAAGCTGCAGGCTAAATAGACTGATACATCCGATTAATCGAAGGGAATCCTTTCAATTACTTAAAAATATTCTGATTGAGAATTCCTATCCATCCTCCCTTATTAATAAATACCTTTTCGCTCAAAGCTATGGTTCTTCTTTAAATGATATACCCAATGGTGACCAACTTAGAATGATATCAAATAATTCAATTAATAACACTGTTCTGCCTAATACTGTACTTGGGAATCCAACTACCCATTACTCCTCTTTACCTTATTTTCCTCAAGTTACTGAGAAACTCGTTAAACTGTACAAACATAATAACGTACCTGTTAAAATTGCTATTAAGAATGCTAAGACTGTCAGGAATTTGTTCTCTAAAACTAAAACACCTCTGTCCCTTCTGGAACAAGTGAATGTAATATATCATATACCTTGTGCTGAGTGTGACTCATGTTACATCGGTCAGACTGGGAGATCACTGAGAGGGCGTCTGACGACACACCGCAGTGATATCAATTTATCTAAGCATACTTGTGCTCTTGCCCAACATGCCATTAACACTAAGCATGAAGTAAACTTTAATGAAGTTAAAATTCTTAGCACTGAACGCAATCTCGTTAAAAGACAGTTTTTAGAAATGTGTGCAATATTAAAACATCCTAATACTCTTAATAAGAGAACGGACATTAGTAATTTGAGCCAAATTTATCATGCATTAATTTTACAGAATTAGGCTTGATATGTTGTTTACTTAAATTTTGTCCCATTTTGGGGTTTTCTTTATCACATTTTCTTATAATAAATTTAAATAAAAATAAAAATAAAATATAAATAAATTATTCCTTCTTTAATTAAGATTTATCAACTTACTTTTTATTAATATTTGTCAATAACACTTTTACATAATTAAGTAATTGTTCTTTTTGATGAACTTGTTTGATAAAACTTTAAATTGAATCTGATTCATAGAATCCTTTTCATTATGGTCCTTAATGTTTGAACCTTTGGACTGTGGAAATTTTTATTAATCTTCACCTGTTAGCTGGCTAACTAGTGACGTCATAATATTACAATATATGATATATTGGATTGACTTCTCTTGCTTTGTTCTTTGTTGACAGATCAATCACTGTAGGGTTAAATGGTGATCTTAACCACCTTTTCCTTTCACTGCTTGGTTTTTTAACGACAAGTTGTCAACCAAATTTATCACATTCTTTGAATATACCGCCTTAATACATATAGGTTGGTAGCTTGCCTTGCTGTTTATGTCATTGTGACTTCAAGGCCACTTCTACTCACGTTGTTGTGCGTGGGTGTCAAACCTTTAAATTCATTTACCAACGAGCCTCAGTAAGCTAAAGACGTGGTAACTTCATTTTTTTTCTTTATTACTATTAATCTTTAATAACTTATAATGTTACCTAAAGTTCAAATTAAAATATAATTTTTAAATAAATTTGTTGGAAGTGCAATCTAATGATCTTTCTAGTTCTTTACACTTTAAAATAAACCTTAATGTTTTTTACTAAGTTTTTATAAAAATTTTTTATATATACATGTATTTTTATCACATGTTCTTTTGCTGTGCTAATTTTGTCAAATTGCAAACTTTACCTAGTTTCAATTAATTGTTATATACAACGTTAACTCTGAATGTCCAGCTTTGTAAGCTTTTTCATATTTTTTACATCACTGACTGCTACATGTCTTTGTAAGGTAACACACTTTGGTTATAACTTCTCTATGGATGTTTGGTTTCATATTGTTCTTTTTAGATGAACTGATGATGCTTTCTGAGCAGAAAGCGAAACGTCTTCAATAAATAGATGAAGTAGCCATCGTCTTTGTCTTTTATTTCTCCACTTTGACCGAAAAACCCACCACTCTTCGAGTGTACCTTAGTTTATATTGGATTGACGGTCGTACTCCTTTTCTCGATATAATATATATATATATATATATATATATATATATATAATATATATATATATATATATATATATATATATATATATATATATATATACCGGTATTTATGCGCCACGCCCTTCCGGTAAGGATCTATGGAGGAGTATCACCGAGCCGCAAGCCCTTATCTCTTGCCGTACTGCTCCACCATAGGACGATCAGACACCAACATATTCTAGTCTAAGCCGCAGATCCATCTAGAACGTTAAACTGCTGCGTTAGTCTTTTTTATTTTTTTATACACCGAGCTAGGGCTCGAACCCACATCCACTGAACCATTCGACAGTGAAGCGAATGAAAATCTTAATGATAAATAAACTTAATAATAATTAAAAAATAAAAATCTGAAATAACCTAGATCTGGTGAATTTTAGTTAGCTTTATAAACAAAACAAATGAAAATAATATTTCATATAGTTACAATAAGTTGCCATATTAATGGGAGTTATTGAACGGGGATGAAAGGCCTCTAGATCTTTAAAAAAATATATCTTGCTTTGCAAACCAGGTCTTTAGACTTCTATCACCTCCTCGTTGGAAGAAAGACATTATAGTCGAACGGAGCCAGACCTCGAAAATAAATAAGGCATTCGAGTAATTCGAAGCCTAAATTACGAATTGTTTGCATGACAACATGCGATTTGTGTGCAGAGGCATTGTCCTGTGAATGTCTTCTATATATAATGGTCAGTGACATCGTACCAGTACAGATTAAAAATCTGTACTGGAATCAAACTACTATCGTAAAAATTGGAGACAATTACACTGACGAAATATCCATACAACGAGGAGTCAGACAAGGTTGCATTTTGAACCCAACATTGTTCAATGTTTACTCGGACCAGCTATTTAAAAAGGTACTTGAGAGAGAGCCATATGGAATCAAAATCAACGGGGAACTACTTAATGTAATTAGATACGCGGACGATAAAGTAATTCTGTCAGAAAATATTGAAGCTCTCAAATTCTGCTTGATCGTATTCACGAAGTAGGAGAGGAAATGGGCATTAAAATAAACTCAAACAAAACCAAATATTTAGTCTTTAGTCGTAACCCACATCCAATCTTTTTCGGCAGATTTTTGAAAACAAAATTTCTTAGACCTTGAGAACCAAAGTGTCATCATTCCATCGATTGCTGCTTTGTTTCTGGATCGTAAAAATGTACCCAAGTTTCATCTATCGTAGCAACAAGGCTTAAGAACTTTGCATCTCTTTCAAACCAAGCACAGATTGACCTCGATGCTTTTGCTACTGCACGCTTCTAGCCAACATTCGGCCAATTAGGAATTCATTTTGTAGTTATTTTTTTTTATGTCCAAATCGACGTGAACAATTATGATGGACGCATTAATATGAAATATTCAGTGCTTCTCACATCTGTTTTAGTCCACTTAGACGGTCTTATAAAATCATGTCATCAACTGTATCGATATTTACTGGGTGGACACAGAAACTGGCATTCGCAATCAGTGTTCTCATGGATACTTTACCCTTTTTAAACTTGTACTCCAATTCTTCACAGTTGAATACGAAGGAGTTGATCGTCAAGGTTATCGTCTGCTTACTTTTTGACCATTTTAAAAACATGTATTTGATTACAGCTCATTACTTCAATTTTTCAATTTTCACATTTTCAATCGATATCCTTTTTTTCAAACCAGAGTCGCGCAATTTTATTGCGCAACTCTGGGTTGAATTTTTCACGTGACACTAGACTGACACTTTTAACAAGTTATCCTTGTCAGAAGGCTATTGCCCTGATGACGGAATATTTTCTTTACCCACAGAACCAGTCTAGGCTAACTAGATATCAATACATCCCTGTTCAGAGAAATAAACAAAAATACTTTCGCCCAGTCAGGTTTTTAACAAATTAAGTGGTGGTTTTTAGTTGTTAAAATTAGATCGAAATATGCACACATAATATGTTCAACTACCTTCTTCTTCTTAAAGTTCCATCTCCTATCGGAGGTTGGATATCATAACGGCTATGGTCACTTTGTTGGCTGCTGCTCTGAAAAGTTGTAGTGAACTACAGTTAAACCATTCTCTAAGGTTCTTCAGCCAGGAGATGCGTCTTCTTCCTATGCTTCTTCTTCCTTGGATCCTTCCTTGCATAATAATTCTCAGCAGCTCATATTTTTCTCCTCTGGTTATGTGACCCAAATATTCTAGTTTTCTTCTTTTTATGCTGTTCATAATTTCTAACTCCTTATTTAGACGTCGTAGTACCTCAGCATTGGTAATCCTTTGAACCCACTGAATTTTTAATATTCTTCTGTAACACCACATTTCGAACGCTTCTATTTTTCTTATGTGTTGTTTCTTCAATGTCCAAGCTTCCATTCCATATAGTAAGATAGAAAATATGTAACATCTTAGAGCCCTCAATCTGAGATGCAACTGAAGGTCTCTGTTGGTAAGCATTGTCTTCATTTTCACAAATGCTTGCCTTGCAGTTTCAATTCGGACTTTGATTTCTCTGCTTTGGTCATTTTTGTCATCGACCCAGGTTCCCAGATATTTATATGTCTCTACTTTTTCTATTTGGGTTTGCTCTATCATTAATCTTTCATTTCCATGTTGCGTTTTTGAGACAATCATAAATTTAGTTTTTCTCTTATTTATTTTTAGTCCGTATCTAATGCAATAATCGTTAATTCTATTTACCAATTCTTGTAGCGATTCCAGGGTGTCTGCCATTATAACGGTGTCATCAGCGAATCTTATGTTATTTACTATTCTTCCGTTTACAGAGATTCCAGCGCCCAGATCCGCTATCGCTTCCTGGAATATGGCTTCACTGTACACGTTAAACAGTAATGGTGACAGAACACAGCTCTGTCTTACTCCTCTCTTTATATCTATATTTTCGGACTTTTGTTCTTCTATTTTTATATTGGCCTTTTGATTCCAATACAGATTGATAATGATTCGTAAGTCTTGTCTGTCTATATCTTTGTTTCTCAGTACTTCTATTAGTTTTTCATGTCGGACCCTGTCTAATGCCTTCTCGAAGTCGATGAAACAGGAATAAATATCTAGGTTCATATCTAAGCATCTTTGAGAGAGGGCATTAAAAGCAAACATCTACCAGTAAAATGTAAAGCGTTTAAAACAAAATTCAATAGTACTATGTAATAATTTATGAAGCAGTACAAACGTTAATTCGTTTAGAGACAAATTTACGTTTAAACATACTTTTGGCATACTTTAATAAACTTACAGCAGAACAGTAACTTACTGTGTAAATTTTTAATTCTTTTGAAAGTTTGTTGAGCTTATTATTATTAAAATATTGGCTACGAATTTGGTGATCGGTAAAAAATATAATACAAAACTCGAGCTTTCCCAACAAATTAATTGTCAAACTAGAATTACATTGGTTTTTGTCAGTAGATCAATTTCATAAGATGACTTTACGCAAAAGTTCAGCGATTCTCCAAAAGTGACTTACTTATTTGTCTATGATTAAATCTTTTGTAATAAACTAAACCCATGATGACATGTATTTTAAAAATGCTGTTTTTACATAATATCGAATAAAACTGAAATATAAAAGAATATAAGTAGCTTATCTTATAAAATTTTATTTACCTGTTCCTAAAATACACCATTTTGTAAAAAAACTTTAAGCTGAAAACTTTAGCTGAACTATATAAAGAAGGAGGCCAAGATACCATAATGGCACTATAGCAGCTCATAAAAGAAATATAGACAAAGAAATCGCTCCCCAGTGATTGGAATATTGGAATTACAACATATATACAAAAAAAGAGATATATTTGAATGCTCTAACCACAGAGGAATTACACTTCTAAATGCAGCATATAAAATATTTTCCACAATACTATGCCACGAGATGCAAATGAATAATAGGAAAATACCAGGTTGATTATAGAGATGAATCCACAATTTGTCAGTTGCAACCCTAAGACAAATTTTAGAAAAAACACTGGAATATGGCATACATACTCTACACTTATTTATATTTATAGACTACAAAGCAGCCTATGACTCTGTAAATAGAAGAGTAATGTTCAAAGCAATAACAGTTCTAGGAGTATCAAATCAGTTAGTAAATTTAACAAAACTAACTCTTGAAAAAGTTGAATGTAGAGTATGAACCCAGGGGGAACTGTCTGAATCTTTTAAAACAAATAATGGACTGCACCAGGGAGACCCTCTCACCTGTGCATGCACCGTTCAATCTGGCCCTGAAAAAAGTAATACATATGTATATTCTTGTAACAAACAAGAACAAAACGAAGTACATGAAAGTAAGCACAATACCACAAATCCTACAGCTACTTGTTATAGAAAATTACGTCATTGAAGCAGTGAACAAATTTATATATCTGGGAGCGCTCATTAACTCTCAAAATAATACTACAGCAGAGATAAAACACAGAATTTGAATGGCCAACAGATGCAATTTTGGTCTATATCTCCTTCTTAAATCCTTAATTATATCGAGAAATCTAAAGGTAAATCTCTACAAAATAATAATATGCCCAATCCTAACATATGGTTCAGAGATCTGGACTCTAACAAAAGTAATGAAAATATGTTAGGATGTTTTGAAAAAAATTTCTAATGCGAATCTATGAAGTGGTGAATGACCTTGGGGTATGGAAAATATATGCTACAACTTCGAATTTTATAGAATATATTAGGAACTAAATATTGTAAAATATATTAAGATAGATAAAAATCAATTTTGATGTGGAAACATGTATATTGTGCATATTTCCTGTCTGTTTTGTTTTTTAGCTTCTCAGATTCTCCAAATCCTTTTGAAATCTTAAATTGCTAACTGAATAATTATGCTAAATAGACACATTCAGTTCTACTACACAGCTGTAGACATAAAACTGCTTATCACTATGAAAAGTACGGAGGATTGGGCCCTAAGCTGCAAATCATTTCATTGTAATATACTTAAATAGTCAATATTAAAAAAAAAAGAATCATGAAGCATTTTAAAATTGGAATAAATATTGGCCACAAGATGAATAATTTCTTAAGAGTGAATGAAAACTAGTAATGAAATGTCATATTTGAACAGCTCACTGTTCAGAATAAAAAAATATTCATGTTTTCTAAAGTAACTCCAAATATTAATTGATGTCATTTGTAATAAATGAATATTGATAAAAGATTGATAATACAAGAAACTAATTAAAATACAAAGGTAATAGGTAGTGGAAAATTTGAAATCGAAAAAATATTTTATCCACAACAGCATATGGATATGTAAGACAATAAGATGATTTAGCAACCAATTAGTACATTTTCGACTTTGGGAATACAAAATGAAATGAGAGACCACACATAAGTATTAAAGGGGTATACAAGTTCTAACGGGACAGTCAAGGCATAAAAAAGAGAAGCATGAAAATACAAGGAAACATCTATAGTAACATTGTATGAGTAGAAATTATATGATACTCTTAAGAACTATTCAAATTAAAGTGTAAATAGGCTCATTGATTTTCAACACATTTGAAGGAACACTAAAATTCATAAAAAAAATATTTTTTAGGTACTTACAGCTATAACATTAACAAAGGTTGTTTTTCCTGAATACTGCAGTCCAACCAGCGTTAATTCCATTTCTTCCTTCCAAAAGAGACTTTTAAACCAGTCTAATATCCTGTTCATTAAGGCAATCATCTTGAGCGATTAATCAGAAATCACTTGAATTTAACAAATCGCTCAACAATTTGTTTTAAATTTAATAAATAAAAATCGAAAACGTAAAGTGACACCCAAAGTTAATGTCAAGATTGCAATTGTCAGTGTCAAAATCATACATCTTTCTGTCACAACAAATGTTTCTATGTTCTACTTTGTGTTTAATATCAAATTAAAATGTATATTATTATATGATAAGATTAATCAAAACTTATTCTAATTTATTTATCGATTTAAGCTGAATGTATGAAAGTTTCTTTTAATTAATAAAAACTCAAAATTTTAAAATTATCTTACGCCAATATATAGACAACTAGTAATGATATTCTTCTGACTCATTTTGTGACTTTGTACTATCTATTAGTCACTTTATTATTTCGTGAACGAAACGCCCTGACATAAAAACACACTAAGATATAAATATTTATCTCTGATTCTAAAATAGATCACCGATATACATATTTCTTTGCAGTATTAGATTAGCTACTGAATTTTTTATTAAATAGGTATACACAGAAGAACTAATATTTGACATTTTATTACATTGAAAAGACCATTTAACTCTTTGCCACAATCATTAAAGGTCATCTAGAGATGAAGTCTCGGCTCAGAAATAAATATTATTCAATCTTATTTATCAGTAGATGTTCTAGTTGGAAGTCTATTTACATGCATTGCTTATATTAACTTAATTAACAATAACAAGGCCACTAAAATCCAAATTATGATTATGGCCGCCTTGATTTGGGGTTAATCACCGTACGGCCACGGCATCCATATTCGGTCTCATTTGTAGAGCTAGGTATTTCCATCGTATTATCAATTTTCTGCTCTGATTTCGCACTTACTCCGATATCTCATACTTACATCATATTTGCACTAGCTTATTTCTTTCCTTCGGTCTCCTGCGTTAGTTTCGGCCGTATTTTTGCATTTTCCGATTTGAATATCTTTTTTTGTATTTTCGCATTGGTTTGGAACCTTTAGCCACGATTTTGAATATCCCTTTAATTTAATTATGTAGCTTTTTTCATTTCTCCAGTGAATTCAAGATTCCTTAAATCATCTCTAGGTATTACTGATCGAAATATACTCCATCCCTCCTTCAAATAGTCTAACTTCGAGCATCCATATTTAAAATTTTAGTAGAGTGCGCGAAAAGTGACCAGTAGGTTAGATACAACAGAAGAAGTTCCCATTGAATGCCCTTTCGAATCTGCAAAGATATGCCCTGAATATGTCACCCACAGTACATTCATCTAGTCAGATCTAGAATGACTCTGGTGAAAAATACGTATAAAAAAGCTCAATTGACATGTTGTTCGCCCAAAAAACTTAAGTCCTATCCAAATGAGGTCTATTAAAAGACGTCATTAATGTTAGACTGAGTACCCAATCACAGAGCACGTGATTTGTGTACCCAATTTAAACGTAAAGGACGGAAATTGGAAGTCTATTGGACATCAATTCGGATTGCTCAATTTTAATGCATCGTAAAATTAATTTAGTCGTAAAAGAACAAATAAAACACTCATCTTTTTCCATGACATATTATATTTATTTATATATTGTAGATGAGTAATATATTTTTTTGTTATTTTACGACTATTACGATTTAGGTACATTAAAATGACAAGACCGTTAAAACAAAATAAAAAATAAACTATACACGATATGTAATTTATTTCTTTTCGGTATTATAATGCTATAACGGTAATGTACTGTTGTAAATAAACTTGCAAAAGTCTTCGTTAAACTCTTTCCGAAAACTTTAGGCTTATACCAATAGTTGTAGATATTTTTATTTATTACCACTTTTGCATTATCCTAATTTAATTGGAAATCTTGTTTCGTTGGATATCATCAAAAAATATTTTCCACCTCTTAACTAATTGGGATCGACTGGAATTTATTATTTCCTTTATTAGCATAGTCTTTTTGAAAATTATCTACAGTGGTCTATCAAAGTATATTTGAATATAAAGAAAATCTTAGAAGTATAATATATTAGATCCTATATCTTAGAAATATTATATAGTAAAATAAGGTCGAGGTACTTACATTTAAACAATGTACTTACTATTATTATCTTCAAATGCTTAGCGAATTTCATCACTCAACCAGAAACAGTGTAAAGCACAACGTCTTCTTGAACTGAATTGAAACACATGAGTTGCTTATCATAGTGACAGAAGTTTAGCAAACACAAGTTCATACAGGAAATTAAATGTCTATTTTTTGACTACACGTGCCACATTCATACCGTAAATGGACTTTTATAACTTTATAATTGTATTGTAATTGTATTTATCAATCTTCTTGTAATTAGAAAAAGTAGTTATAGGTACTTATAAGACGTAATTGTAACTAGATAATCTAATATATCGGCTGAACGATGAAGTACAACAGAAAGTAAGAGAGAAGAAAGAGGCTAGAAAGATGTATGACATGTCTAAAAGAGAGGAAGATAAGGATATATACAAGGTAGCAAAAAGGGAAGCAAAGCGCGCTGTAGCTACTGCTAAGGAAAGATCGTCTGCACAGCTTTATGAAGAATTGGAAAAACCCGAGGGGATGAAAAGGTTACACAGCATTGCTAAAGCAAGGCACAAATCATCAAAAGACTTGACCCACGTGCGGCAAATTAAGAGTGCGAAAGGAAAAGTGTTAAGAACCGATGTTGAAATAAAGCAAAGATTAAAGATGGTATGAGTAGTTGGTATGTAGTAGAAAGTTGATAAATGAAGAACACCAGAGGAGAGATAGATGATGCGGGATCTCACATGAGAATGTAATACCGGGTATAGCGAGAGATGACGTTGTCGAGTCGTTAAATAGAATAAAGAATGGTAAGGCAGTAGGACCTGATGGAATACCTGTGGAGGTTTGGAATGTTTTAGAAGAGGAAGGGATTTATAATTTATGGCGAATGATGAGTATGATATATAAGGAAGAAAGGATGCCCAATGGATGAAGAGAGACTCTGATTATATCATTGTATAAAGATAAAGAGGACATTCAGGACTGTAAGAACTATAGAGGGATAAGGTTAATCTCGCACATAATGAAAATTTGGAAGAAAACCGTAGAGCGAAGGTTAAGGAGACATACATCGATACGAGAAGAACAGTTTGGGTTTATGCAAGGAAGGAGGATAACAGATGCCTTCTTTGCTTTGTGACAGTTAGTAGAGAAACACAGCAAGAAAAAAAGAGAGCTACATTTGCTATTTATAAATTTTGAGAAGGCGTACGAAACAGTCACTAGACAAGAGCTATGGAGATGTATAAGAGAGAAATGGATTCCTGAAAAGTACGTAAGTCTCGTGAAGGATATGTATGAGGGAGCGTACAGCAAAGTAAGGGTCGGATTGACCGAAAGTTTTCAAGTGACAGTTAGTTTGCATTAAGACTCTTCACCGAGTCCTTACCTGCTTAATCTTGTTATGGATGTGCTAACAGGGAAAGTAAGGCAGGGGACTCCTTGGTCAATGATCTTTGCTAATGATATTGTGTTAGTAGGGGGATCAAAGATATATTGGAGGAGAAGTCGGAGGGTTGAAGAAGGGCTATTAAAAAGGGATGACTTAAGATTAGCAGGTCGAAAACGGAGTATAAGTGGTTAGGAGGTAGAGGAATGGTTGGGGACATAGAATTGCTTGGAGAAAAAGTAGGAAGAGCAGAAGAATTTAAATACCTTGGCTTCAACATAACGGAAAATGGAGCACTAGATCGAGAAATATCTCACAGGATACAGGCTGGTTGGTTTAACTGGAAGCGAATGGGCGGGATACTTTTTGATAAAAAAATCGGGGAAGGGCTGAAAGGAAAGATATACAAGAGTGTGGTGAGACCTGCGTTGGTGTATGGCGGTGAAGTGTGACTTGTAAAGAAGATTCAGGAAAAGAAGATGGAGGTAGCTGAAATGAAAATGTCAGGGTAGATGTTGGGGTAAGACTAGAAGGGACATGATCAGAAACGACTTGATTAAGGAAAGAGCAGGGGTGACTACAGTCTCAAAAAAACGTTCAAGAAAAAAGACTACAATGATTTGGTCATGTCAGACGTAAAAATAAAAAATATGTGGGGTGAAGGATAGAGCTGTTAGAAGTTAATAAAAAAAAAAAACAAAGTATATATAGGTATATATAGTTTGTTTTTTTTTTGAAAAACTTTCAACTAGCATGAATTGCCATATTAAGATGACGATCAAAAGTAACAGATGTCATCCAAAACATTGCTATGTTAAAATGGAACTGGGCAAGTTACATAGAAAAAATGGAAGACAATCGTTGGACGAAGCGAATTGTTAAATGGCGATCAAGAGCAAATATGAGAAGTAGAGGCGGACCTCAAACCAGATGGACTGATGACATCAAGCGAACAACTGGTCACGAATAGATGCAAAAAAAAACCAACAGAAATAAACGGACACACCTAAGAAAAAAATAAACATGAATGGGAAAACTATTAATGTATTGATGAGTATAACTTAGTTGCTATCTAAGATCCTTATATATAGTGCCAGCAACCCCAGTTTGGGAGTTTTAGGTTGCCATGAAGTAAATTTGTTTAAAACTTTAACATCTAATAAAATAATCAGCAGCATTGTAATACAAACCAATTTAATAACATCTAAAGGGTTTTTACCCATATATTTAGTGGCTTCACATATGTATACCTAGTAGCAGCACTGATGATGGAATAAACATTCCAAAAACGTTCCCTGATGTAACCCGAAAGGGTTCTTTTAAATAAATATACCTTTTTCTAAAGATTTTTTTAATTAAAACTTTTGTGATTTATGGTATGTAACAGACTACAGGAAATTCATTTTTCTCGTGGATTTTAAATCTATAAGTACCGATCATTTCATCCTTGCTTTCTTATTACTATAGACTTCCTTTTTGGCATGCTGCTAGAGTTGAATTGTATTCTTGAGAACTTATATTTTATACTATGCTACAAATAGAGGTTTTTCATTGTACTTGTACATGCCCAAGGCTTGGCAAGCAGTAGGGCATAATCATGCCCTCATATAAATCTGTCATATGCAGTGAGCTGATACCAAACGAGTGGACACCAGGTAAAATATGATCCTGGAGAATGTTTGTGATATCATTTTTCTAATCACTTCCATGAGTTAGGTGAGTCCCTCCTGATAAATCAGTTGAGGAGTGACTGTGAGTTTTACTCAATGAGTATGGTGTAGATGTACATCTGTACTTTGTGTTTGGGTGTGCTTATTAACACGTCTATATTAAAAGTTAAGAGGTGCTACATCCAGGCCAAGGCGCTTTCTTCTTGTTGATCTCTTTTATAGAATTTTTGTTATTGGTATTTCATATCTCTGGGTACCGTCTCTTTATTTTAGGCGTTTTTTACTATGAGTTGCGTTCTTTGTTACCATATTAGTTTTTTATACTGCGCCTTAAATTCTTGAACCGAATATTTCCTAGTTTAATGTTTTCTTTGAGTTTTGTCTCAGTCTTCTCAGATTTCGAAAATCTTGTTCTACTAGGTATGCTGCTAGATTTAAGCATATTATATGAACATGTATCTGCGATTTTACTAAACCTAGATTCTATAAGTTTTTGGTCAAGACAATGTTTATAATTCTCTTATTGATTTTCCTTGACGTAGTTCTATGTTCTACATTATATGTATAATTTTTTTTTCCGTACAGTTCCGTAGTTTTTACTAGGCCTAATTTTGTTAATTTTAATCTTAACCCTAACCCTAATTTTATTTCTATATCTGCTATCAGTGAGAAATGATTCTGTTCACATTCTTTGTATTGATTTCTTTGTATCTATAAAATCCGTTGATGAATTTTGATTGTCTTAGTTGTTCTCCATTATCGTTTATTAGGCTGATTATTAATTATAAAAAGTAGAAATTCATATGTACAAATAATATTGAATGACAATATCCAAGATTTTCTGAAAAAAGGCAAAGAAACAAAAAATTATAATTAAACATTTAATAATATTAATATTACAAATAACTATAATAAATTAAACCACCTTGCAACAAGTGTATCAGTCACCTTTTCACAAAGAAAAGTTCTTACAATACAAAAAACAAATTATAATACTTTATTTAATGTTTATCGGGATTAGTTATCGTACCCCAGTAAATGGTAGCCTGAGTTTCTTCATGCCTGATGAAAAATGAAAATGGCCTACCTAAGAATAAACTTTTGGACCCTCCCTCGTAAAAGGTAGTGCCTGCTGTAACGGAGGCAGCTTCCGTACCTTTTTCATTAACGGAGAATATTGTTTGTTGGAAAATATCAGAAACTTTCAGATTAACACCTCGCGCGGCGTTATCCAAATAAATATCTGTGTAAGCCGGACGTGTGAAATTTTGGTACTGCTTTAATTGATTAACTAAATTATCTAAACTGTTTCCGTTCCTTTGGCGAGTTCTGTTATCTTCAATTTTTTTGTACGTAGCATACTTTTGTAAGGGTTTGAGTAAACTGATTGTGTTAGTTAAATGTAACTTTGGCATTTTTACATCTACTGACCTGTTTTTCATATTCGATAAAGAATCTACAATTTCTTTTGGATCTAAACTAGCCAAAAACTTTCTTATATCGTATTTGTGCTCATGATGTATATTGGGGAGGAAAATATACATTCCAAGTTCTCTATTTTTGTAAGGTAAACAAACAAGCTTGTAATGTTTCGTTTCCACATATGGTACGTCCTCCATTTTGCCTACCATATAGAGAACGCTGACGTTGTGTGAGGGACTCACTGTAAATGTATCCATGTGATTCAATGCATCAGAAAACGGTGTTTCCCATTCTGCGTAAAAGTATATGGAATTAAGAAACATGGAAGCAGTACTGCTGGGAGGAGGAGAACTTAAAAAGGACTTGATTAAGCCGTTGGTACGGTCCGATGCCCATTGGTTAATTATTCTGAAAAGAAAAGAGTACATGAGTTAATGTACAAATTTTTTTATATAAAAACAAAAGATAATATATAAAATAATTGCAACAACCT
The DNA here is from genome assembly GCF_040954645.1 of Diabrotica undecimpunctata. Taxonomy (NCBI): domain Eukaryota; kingdom Metazoa; phylum Arthropoda; class Insecta; order Coleoptera; family Chrysomelidae; genus Diabrotica; species Diabrotica undecimpunctata. The sequence goes on along the minus strand of NC_092804.1, from coordinate 130,056,342 downwards.
AGCTCCAAATTACATAGGAGTCTCGATATTAAAATTGCTAACTAATATTTTTTTTATCAATAATCACTAGTGTTTATAATAGAATTCAAAAAAATTAAAATGTAAAAAGGAACAAAGAATCTCAATGTTTCAATTAAGATGACTTGGAGACCTTTGCACACAGAGACCTGAAACATTTTGTTCGTATTCCACTAAGTTATAAAAACTAACAACTATAACGTTGAGAAATACTAAAAGTAGGAGACATACAAAACTATCAAGATTTTAAACAAGGAGAAAACTGAGAAGACGAGTTTCCCTATATATCACTCATTTTAACACTGATTTCGAAAACGCTTAAAGGAGTTATATTTGTAAACAACAAACAATATGTACCTAATATGTAACACAAACTTCTAACGTCTAGCGAGATCAAAGAAAAAATTAAAAGATATAATTAGAGGACCAGAAAATGAATAGCGACACGGGCACCTGACAATGATTTTACACTAAGTGGGTGTAGAGATAGAAAAACACAATTTCGAAATTACAAAAAGAATTATATCATAGGGTCTACGATAACGACAATGAATTGGCTACATATAGCGAGATCTATGGGACATATTGGTAAAATTCATGCAGCTTTGGGCAATGTGGAACGAATTAGATTACCTTGATTAGTTAAAATATGATGATCAACGTATGGCGATGGATCTATATCCATTGCTAGACGTAGAATATTCTATAGGTTGACTTGCTTTTGCAAGCAATTACGAAAACAGACCTGATTCAGATTATAAGTATTGTTACCCCAATCATTCGAAAGAGTTTAAGTTTTGTTAATGTTTCATATAGTGGGAAAGCTCTGTAGAAGATAAGGGAAGCGATTTGCAGAATGCTGTAATGATTTAACAAGAGCAATGATTTAGACAATCATTTTAGATGATCATGAGGTAGTCAAAAGGTCTAATTTTATTTTTGAGACGATAATATGCTTTGATAATGATAATGTATTGGCCATATAGCAACATTTATGGGGCATATTGGTAAAATTCAAGCAGCAGTACTAACAGCTTAGCTGAGCTTAGTGTGGCGCTCTGTGCAATGTGGGACGAATTGGATCAACTTGATAAGTTACCATATGATAATCAAACGTACCTATGGTTTCATAAATATACGAGTTTTTTTTATAAAACTAAGCTTTTGCATCTGAATGTATAAAGTAGATGTAAGGCCACTGCTAACTTTAGGAACCTTTATTATGAGAATCTAAAATAGATACAAAATAAAGAACATACTGGGAGAAATGGTAGATTAGGATGTGGCGAGCCGAACTCGAGCATGATTTTATAAGAGTAGATATAACGTCGATAAAGCAGGGTCAAATACCAGAAATGAATGGGAAAAACACAGAAATCACTAAAACGACGACCTACAAGCTTTTATAAAATTGTCAGTCAGCATCGCAATAACTGGAATTACGAATAAATTACGTACTACTATTAGAGAAAGAGGAATTTTTTTATCTGAATGGCGAACTTTATTAAGTAGTGTTTTGTATCATCGATGACGCTATTGTTCTTTAGTTCTTTAAAAGTAATTTAAGTATTTATTATGGTAGTTTTTTACAACCTGCTTAATTAACAGTTAAAAGAAATAATGCGGTTAGAATAATTACGTAAACATAAGTTAAGTGAGTTTTTATGTCTGTCATTAACAATCAGACTCGCTTTTGAAATTGAAAACGTGTTATTTCGGAAATACCACTTCTGCCCAACCATCAACAAGAAAATATGTTAAACGAATATGATTTAATAATATGCTTTATCATTAATCTTATTTCATCTCAGATAACAAAAGCGTTAGTGTTTCTGAAAAAATGGTTATATAACATCGATGCAAAATGTCATAGAAACGTCAATAGGTGCAATTTCTACTTTGTTAAGTCATCTTAGAACCTATTAATAATGTTAAATTGATTTAACCGTACACTTTAATCTTGAAAATATCTATAATATAATCAGCATTGTCAAGGCTGTCCGTTTCAGATGGAATGATTGTCTCTCTCTTTCTCTCTTCTTATATTCTTGAAAAGAGGAGCTAAGAAATCTTGTAAAGAGGAGACGATCAATTGCGGCGTTTACAATATTCAAATTAATCTGGATTGTAAGTACTTGTCCCTATTTTTGCCAACATGTAGTCAGTACGGACTAACATCAACAACAGATTCATCATTCATCATTCTTCTGGTAGTTTATTGCAGAGAATCACTCCATATTCTTCCTTTTCACGAGTTACTTTATGAATTTCTCTTTCATTATTTTAATGTCTTTAATAAACTGGTTCCTCAGTATTTCTTTATTTTTACTTATGATACATTGTATCGGCTACATGAGTAATTACTGGTCTAATTGTCATATCGTATATTTTCAGTTATTTATTCTTGCTTAGGCTCCCATCTTTCAGTAGCTTGATACCTACAGTAGCTATTGTTGCCTGCTAATAGAGAATCTGTTATTCCTACATGTCTTCCATTTCTTCCACATTGTGTTTTTTTTTGTTTAATTTCTAAACCTCTTTTTCTCGCTTTAGTTATAGGTGTTTGATTATGTTAAAAAAATAGGACTAAAAGAAACTACAATGTTAAAGGAATTTTATTGTTTTATATGGTCAATGAACAACCAAATATAAAGAAACCGCCGAGTGCTATCATTTAAAGGGCTGCGTTTTTGAGAAAGGGTATGAATTTGTCCCTATGCACTGAAGTGCATTTTTGTGATTTCTATGCAGTTTTTGTACATATACATCTACAGAAAAGTTGTTTAAAATTAAATTTAATATTAAAATATCCTCTTTTAAAGTCAAAAATATTTTTTTTTTACTAAAAAATATTCAAAATACGAAGTAAAAAAAAACGGGATTTTTATTTTTTATCCCATATTTTTTTTTCCACGAGAGTATAATTATAGACATTGTTTTACATAGAAAACATTTGTGTCATCTTCAAAATGACGTCTGGGGAAGGTATTTAAGATTTACACTATCCCAGATACGATTTTTCAAAGTTCACCACTCACACCATTTTTTGCCGATTTTCCATACTTTTTCGCAAAAACATTGTTCTATAACTTTTTTCTACACAGTTTTAAGTATACGCAGTGGTGCATTTATTTGAAAAAAAAATAATTACTTTGAAAATAGTCTATAGTGGAAGGTTCTAGAGCTAATTTTAAGCAAGATGCGGTTGTTAAAAATTTTCTACTTTAAACAATTTTTGCTCTTTAAACAATTAAACAATTTAAACAAGTTTTATTACAATTTTTTTTCTTGCATATTTAGGTACATGCATTACCAAATAAAAAATAGCTTATTTTCATATATTTAAATAGTCTCGTGTAAAGTATGGGGCTAACGGTAACTAAGGTATGGTTCGTCAAATTGTGACGCTTGCAACGATTTGTAAATACCTAAATGTACAAGGAAAGAATACTCCAGTAGATTCTTTGGCCATCTTTGCATAATTCTATTATGTAATTTTTCTATTCGGTGCAGCGTTCTTTAACATCACTTAAAATTCTACCACCAGAGTCTTTTAATATATTTTGCCTGTAAATTCTGCTTTTGGCTGTTAATTCTTTTAGTTTTTTTATGCAAATGAAAGCTGTCGTGTCGTTGTTCCAGTTTCTTAATTTCTAAACAGGATTGTTCTAGCCATCGGTCTACGACATACCTATGTAACGGACAAAATGGCATAGGTATGTCATTTTGTCCATAGATTTAGCTTTTGTGTTACACGTACAAAACGCCACGCAATTATAAACGAACGACTGATCCCAATATTGGAGTACGTAGTCAATGAATAAACCATCGAGAAAATTCGAGATAAGAAAATATGCTGGTTATTGGCCTCAAAAACATTTGGTGATCCTCAAGCAAATCTTCGCAGGCATGTTTTAGGCACTTGTAAAATTTTGAAGTAAAATTAAAAGGCCTTGATTGTTCGAACGATACCTTTCCCTCTAATGGAAAAGGCAATTAGTTTAGCTTATAAAATTTCTTGAAAGTCGTTTGCTCGGATTTACACGAGCATCGTTACAAGCATTAGCTTTTCATATGGTTTCATATGGGAAAAATGGTTTCGCTGATAAATTTAACATCCAAAAACAAAAGGCAGGACAAAACTAGTTGGAAAGATGTAATAATATAATATTATATATATATATATATATATATATATATATATATATATATATATATATATATATATATATATATATATATATCTTTGCGTAAACTAGAAGCCACTTCAGCAGCTCGCGCTCAACTTTTTATTCAGCCGCTAGTCCAACAGTTTTATCAGTTGCATAGAAGCTTGATAGAATCTCTTGGCTATAGATCGCACCGTATTTATGATGCATCTGGGCTATGTACAATACAAAAACCTGAAAAGATTTTAGCTACCACGGGAATAAAACAAGTCGGAGTTAAAACTAGTGCGGAGTGTAGTAAAGCAAACACCACTGTTGTTTGTTGTGTTAATACTGTTGTAACTTTCATTCCGCCGATGGTGATATTTCCTATAAAAAAAAAATATGAAAAACGAACTTATAGATGAAGCTCCTTCTGGCACTTTAGGTGTATCTCAAAAATCAGACTAGATGACCACCGAAATATTTATGAAACGGATAAGTCATTTCCAAAGCTTTGGAAAAGCAAGCATTCGCGCTAAAGTAATTTTAATTGACGATTGACATGCAAGTCATAAAGGCATTGAAACTTTAGGCAAACGCTAACGACGAATATGCAAAAGAAAACGGTATTTATGTTATTTGTCTGCCTCCACATGCAAAATGCATGTCACATACTTAAAAGAACAGATTTAGAAATCACAAACATACCACTGGAAGACAACTCCAATGAACAGCCTCCTCAGCCTGAAACATTAATGAGCTTTGTCGAGTCTGAACATGTTTTGACACAACCTTCACAACAAGCAGATTATTCTTCTAATAAGTTCCTGTGACAAATACGTCTCAGGCCGCTGTACCTGCTGCGTCACTTCTCGTTCAGCTATGGTCCCATGACATGATATCTGAAGAAAATAATGCAACCAAAATAACAGCACTTACCGATACACAAGCTGAAAATTCATCTCAGGATTCAACAACAAACTCCGATCTAGAAGTTGTTTTAACTGTTGCTATCTCCATATTAAATAGCTTTCTCCGGTGACCAAAGGATGTTTTATTAGTGGCCGAGGGAAACAGTAAACCAAAAATTCGACAGAGCTCGATGGTGTTGTTTTGTACTCCAAATAGGTTGGAAATAAAATGGACCCAAAGCTTCTCCAAAAAGAAAAAACGCAAAGCCACCAAAAAATTATTTGAAGAAAATGATAAGGAAGAAGATTTTTTTAATATTTCTCAAGACGATGAAGAGGACGGTGCTTGCATTTACTTAACAACCTTTATTTAAGATCTAAGCCCGGAGAAGACTGGTTGCGGTATTTACAATGTTCGCTTGGGGCTCACGCTTCTTGCGTTGATGTTCCAAGAAGAACTAATTCCAAGAACATTGGTGAATTATGATAATAATTTTGTAGCTATAATATGTATGTCATTTTATCCATTAGCAATATCTCATTTTGTCCGAAACATATAAATAAAATGGATTATGATAAATCTCAGTTAAATATGTTTTTTTGTTTTTCTCGTATATATTTTTTGCTAAAAATGTTTATAAGTTTCAATAATTGAAGGACCAAAGATGATTAATGGTAGTTATGGACATGTTGTGAACTACCAATAAAAAGTTATGATACAAAAACAAAACTATGTTATTTTGTTCACGTGTCCCTTAATTGTTTAACGTTCCTCTATTATGTTCTTTATTATTTACACAGTTGAAAAAAAACTTACCTAGTTGTGTCTTTTGTAAAATCTAATGGGACAATATCCGCATCGTACATTTTATTGAGACTACTAGTAAATACAGTTCTTAAATCAATATCTGAGTTGTGAAACATTGCATTTGCCAGATTTAAGATAAATTCTTCACCTGGTTTTCGTTGTCTCAGATTTTTTATTAAAATTGCTAATTGCATGTGGAACGTAGCGTAAGGTAGGATTAGACTTTCGTTTCTTTCTTTACCAAAATAGGTTACATTAAATGAAGCTGAAGAAGGAGGTAGACCGAGGAGGTCGTGAAGATCCTCTCTAAATTCACCTGCAATATAAAATACGATTAAAATAAAGAAAAACCAAACCTTCTTGTATGTGATTTATGTAATGTCTGTAATTTTCGTTCCATTGTACGTGTGTAAATTTCGATACGTTACATCTTGTCAAAATTTTCGTTATTCTATTAAATTTTATTCCAATATTTTATTTCGAAATAATTTAAGGTCACGAATACCTTTCTAATAAAACAACCGTTAGATATGATCAACCTTCAACAAACCTTTTTATAAATCTACAGCTTACCTGCTATAATTTAGGACCCTTAAGCTAGCGGGGATAAATGAGCGGAATCCAATTTAACCTACGTAATATTTTTCAGTTATTTATTACCACCCTAATAATTTTTCACCACCAAACAAACCTTAGAGGAAGCGATTCTGCTGGCTTAAGGTTCAAGCTGGCAGAATTCGGAAAAAAACTTTTTGCCGATGGCATGTTTTTTTACCCATTTTTCACTAATTTTTTACGACCCTAATATTTTTTCACCACATAACCACCCTTAAGGAGAGCGATTTTGCTGGCTTAAAACTAGTAGAATTAAAAAAAAAATATTTATGATATACCACAGTGTTCTGTTAGGTTTTTACGAATTTATTACCACCCTAGTAATTTTTCACCCTCAACTAACCCATTTGAACTCATGTAACCCATAAGCAAAAAGTTTTTTTCCGAATTCTGCCAGCTTGAAACTCAAGCCAGCAGAATCGCTCCCACTAAGGGTGGTTTGGTGGTGAAAAATTATTAGGGTGGTAATAAATTAGTGAAAAATGGGTGAAAAAATATTACGTAGGTTAAATTGGATTCCGCTCATTTGTCCCCGCTAGCTTAAGGGTCCTCTATAATTTCTCGTTAGAATTACCACTCCGCTCTTGTCGGTGGTTTTTTATTTAAAAATATAGTAAATAATCCCTCAAAGAAAGTACCGAAAAATATCCCGTTAAGGGCCATTTCAATAGTTCCGTCCAATTTACCAAAGTAACGGTATTTCTCTCTGTAAATATTTTTCTATAGAAAAGAATATATTTTCGATCTAAATTAATTTTCAGCTGAGCAGTATGTAGTGAAGACTCTAGTTCGACTGAGTGTTTTGAATACCACTTAGTCTTACCCCAAAGACTAAGATATTTTTGATACCTTTTGTATTTCTTTATATTTTTATCTTTTTGATTTCTTCGTCTATTTTTACTTTGTATTTTCTCCATTTAATTAGAGTCCTAAATCATTCCAAGCATAGTCGAATCGTGAGTTACTCCTAGGTTACTCCAGATTTAGTTCCAAAGATTGTCCAAAATTAATTTCAAATGTAAATCTAACGTTAGTCCAACGTTAATCTTAAGTTAGGTCCAAACGTCGTCCCAGGTTAATTCAAATATGTGTTCACTGAGCTAAGTATGGAGCCTCTCGTGTATTCAAGAGTTTACACAGAAATTCAACGTCCAGTTCAAGGTTATTGTGAGTACTTTTCCTTTATGTATTGTCAGCCGATGTAAGTGAAGTTATTTCAAGATAAGAAAGTTACAAAATAATACGAGAGAATGGATATAAACCTAAATTTTCCTAAATTCTTTGTCATATATGAGACACAGCGCATATTTTATGATTTTTGCAAACTTTCACAGATAACTCAGTAATAGAAAAATATGATTAGGTATTTATAATATAATAATTGGAATATATCTTAATATTAACAAAGATTGACAAAGAAAATTATATTTTTACCATCAAACAAAAAACAAACCTTTCTACCAGCTATATTATTTATAGTGACTTACCATCGGCTCCTATCATTAATTGCCCAATGATAGCTGCAGTGCTGAGTGGTGAAACAACTAAATTTTGTTCAGTTGACATATTTAGAATATCTTGAAGTCTAAAACCCATAGTAAAAATGGCTTCTAAGGCTTGTCCATATATTTTTTGGTTTGTTGGGGAAATAATACCATGAAATCCGTCTTCGCTGGCCAAGCTGCTGTGATAGTTTAGTGTGCACAATAAAACAAGGGGTGCTAAGATCTTCATCTTCTAAAATAAAAAGTTTTACTAAATATTTTGTTCATAATAAAAATATATCCGCACTAAAAAGGGCGTATTATCAAGTCGCAAGCCCTTATATCTTGCCGTACTGGTCCACCATAGGCTGATCAGATACCAGCATATTCTAGTAAAAGTAAAGTTTATTTGTTTGCGACTAACAGCTCATTACAAATGCAAATTTTCAAATAGAAGGTAAGGATTATCGTCAAGGCCATAGACCATTGCCGTACGGATGTAGTTTTTTTTTCACGAATTAACTTCTCTCTTTTAATAGTAGTACAATTTTTGGATTTATAATGCATATATATACTATTACATTCAAGAATACTTTGTTTCATTAGAGTATAATCCTTTATTAATGACTGACGAATTTGACAAATCATCTTTGGGGTATCATTTTAATCATTCATCATCATTTAATTTGTTCATCAACAACCTTTAACAGCAATTAATAATGTGGTGACTATGTACTCCGATATGACAGGTGTTTTATAAAGAACCATTTACAGATTTTTATGCGCAAGAAAAGAAGGAAACATTACTGAGCCAAAAAGACTTAACGTTTGATAATACAGTTTGACAGTAAAGAACGTTAAAATAAACTTAACTTTAAACGACTAAGTAAACAAACAGGCATATGTATACGACATCAAAAGAAGAGATAATAAACATAAAATGTTGGCAAAGCAAGCACCTGGAGGAACTTTTGAAGACCCAGAACCATTCTTAGACAGCAAGAATAATAGAAATTAAATACGGCTACAAAAGGGTCATACCAAATGGATAGGCAATAGGAGCAATAGGAGCAATAAAGAAAATCATAAACGTTTCCCGCAAGGAAGCTTTTAGCCAGTCTAATGGATCTTAACACACCAGAGCTGAAGACAGTCGCAGATATGGTGACTGACTAGACACTGTCAATTGAGGACACATCTCTACAACATGAAAAACAACGGCCATAATGTCTTTTGTGAAAATGAAATGCTAAGGTGAAAATCTCACTTGATTCAGGAAGAAGATACAGCAAATCAACTATATTGTAAAATGTAGAAAATACAGAATTCAGATCAGTTTTCTATGCGTTAAAATCTTATTCAGTCGCCTATAAATGCTAACTAAAAAACTTCTTTTCATTCAAACATGTCGATTCCTTTCATTCGCTACCATAATATTGTTAGACCCAAATAACAAAAAATTAATTTGAACTTTTAGCGTATGAAGTACATCTTTTGACCCTTTCATAAAAAACACAAAAAATACTCCCATTTGTTAAAAATATTACTAAACTTATTGACTTTAGTTTAGTCACTTTTCCAAGTAAAATTAGTCAATTACCCCGTATACATATTATATTATTATTGATCAGAAACTAAACATTACCTACACATTTTAATTATAACAAATGGTATATATTAGTATAAATTATTATATTTTAACTGGGAAATGCAATGACGCGGCAGTGCGTTTTGCGTTGGTTGCTGTATTGAAAAACTCTTTAGAAAAAGGGAATTTCTATTACAACTATAATATATAGTAAAAAATATTATTTAAAAATCCTTTATAAAAGATATATATATATATATATATATATATATATATATATATATATATATATATATATACCTTTTATAAAGAATTTTTAAATAAATTGTTTGTGATACATGGTAAACAGCCAGCTAGAGGACCTTAGTTTCCTTGTGGATTATAATATATAGTATTTCTTACTCTTATAGTCGGAAGTGCCAAAGTAGTAGACCTAACCAGTATCAGTAGAAATAACCAAAAATAAAAAAAATGTTACATTATATAGCTAAAATAATACTGTCCAATATACAAAGAAAAAAGTTGTTATCTGCGAAAGTACCTACATACACGAGATTTTGTCTTTAAAACCAATCTTGTTACTTACTTTTCATTCGGTTAAGAACTATACATACAAAAGAAATTTTTGGTGTTGATAAGTGGGTATTTTTGTAAATTACTAAATTGTTATAATGATTTTTTGTCGCCAGTGGCTAATGCGTAAGATCAACTTTTGTTTTTATGACCTTGAACTGCGATAACGTGCACTATTAATTATATCAGTCTGGACTATGATACGCTTCGTTGTCATATAAAATATCGTTTAGGTATACAGTGAGTGATCAAATTATTGAACCACCTGGTAAAATTTAATAACTGATAACTTTTCAGTACACGCGCCTCAAAAAGGTGCATCAGTACACGCGGCGGACTGTGAGTCCGCATATTGAAATAGCAAGTATGAGACGGACTAAAAAATTCTTCTGATAAAATAAAATGAACTACTATTACAAACACTTATGTATTAATTATTTTGCATGTTATACACATTCATTACAAATATTTGTGCAATGTTGTAAACACATATTTTCCACATTTAACACATGAATACTTGGTCGAACGGTTCTTTTTTCTGTCACAGTAACTGCAGCGTCCCCTTTGTTGGCCAATATTACCAGCTGGAGGCGGTAGTAGATCTTTAGATTCAACCATTTCTGTAATTCTTAATTTCGTTGATAATGGCAAACAAGAAAGAGTAGCACGAGCACGAAGGTGATTATCAACTAATTGTCTAGCTAAACTTTGTAAAAAAATCTTCTGCTGGTTATATTATTGGGATTGTTACAATGAAAAATGACATTTGCAATATTTAGCATCTCCTGGCATTTCTTGCAGTGTTATAGGTAGCACACAGCTTGTCCACGATATTAACACCCCCTTTATTATTGTTATATTCCATTATGATTTCAGGTTTACCTGTTACTTCATCTATTTGATTATCATAATGAAGACTGGATAACAGTAGGACCTTTTTATTTTGCTTGGGTTTGTAGGACACAAGAGTGGCATTTTATCGAAAGCCACATCAACTACTGTTAACTAACCGTGACATTTTGGGGTTGACAAACTAAGGTGGTAATTCTGTTTTGTTTTTACGAATTGTACCAACTAACGTCAGCTTCCTTCCTGATCCATATATGGGTTCACATAATCTCAAGACTACCGCATTGGAAGAGTTGCTCACAGCATAAGGGCCATCAGTTTGCTGCCCTACATAGACTTCAAGATTTGAAGTAAAGTAACGCTTGGCATCAACTAAGGCGAACATTTTAATCCCATATTTATTGGGTTTATTTGGAATATATTGCCTAAATGAGCAACGCCCTCGAAATGCTTTCAGTTCTCATCCACTGTTACCAAATGAAAAGGACTGTAAGCAGTTTTGCAGTAGTTGGTAACGAAGACATCAAATATTTTCTGTATGGGTGCTAACTTGCGTTCTTCGCGAGTTTCAGAATTGTTGAATCCTAAGTGCCGTAAAAGAAATTGAAACCTGTTTAGAGACATCACAAGTCGAAATAATTCCACCCCTGTTCCTTGGGTATTGTATAAGTCTCGTAAATTTAAGCGACTTGAGTTTAAGACGCCGGCTAAGTACAACAATCCACAGAGTGCTTGAAGCTAGCACATCTCCGTAGGTGATGTATCTCTTTCACGAGAATATTTGGCTGCAGTTGAAGCAATATGCTGTATATTCGACAATAATTTTTAACATATCTGTATTAAAAAAGTGTTTCCAGATTTCAAGTAGATCTTTCAATATTTTAGTTGAAGTTTTCGGACTAGATAAATGTTTTGATAAATTTACAGATCTGGTTTTAACAATCTTTGGTGGTGCGTCTTTTTTCCACTTAGTAGATTTGTTTTTGCCGATAAAAAATGCTTCTGTGACAGGAAATGCTTCCACTTCAATATCCCAAATATCTTGTTCGCTCTCTGAATTATCACTTCTTTCTTCTACATAATCTTCTTCTTGGTGATCATCATCATGATAGAAAGGTTCTTCTTCCTCATCATCTAATAATGCTTCCTACATTAACTTTTGAAATCGGTTCTGCTCTGATTCGTAACCTTCTGATTATTTGCAAAGATTATTTGTTTATAAAAAGAATTGATTTTGATTGTAAGATTATGCAGAAAAAAAAATTTACACACGAATATTATGGGAATATATGCTCACATACTAACTAGAATAATATAAGTTGAAAACAATATATGATCTTGCCTTTTGTTAATTAAATACTTCAATAAATATAGAACCTATGTCAGTTACACCAATCCGCATTTGTTTATAATTTGGAAACAAGTTAACGTACTAATTTCTCAGTCTAGACTAACATAGAACAGCTGAGTGGATGAAGACTTACAAAGCGGCGACAGAAAATAGTGGGAGGTATGCGAGAAATTCCATGATACTATGACTAACAAGATAAGATATTTCGCATAAGTCGTGACGTAATTGGAGAGTTGCATGTTCGTAATGTCAGTTTTTTGAATGTATCAATAAATAATCTTTAATAAATAGTTTGGAGATATCCTTTTGTGTACGATTATTGTAATTATTAAACCTCTTAACTTATTTTCGTCTAGTTTCCCCTTATAGTTTTTTAAATATTATATTATTATTATCTTTTGTACACAAATAACACAAAAAATTCATTTAATATTATTTTGCTAATTGAATAATTTCATCACAGAATGCATACAAATCCCATTTAACTTTAACAAGAATTCAAATTCTACTCTCCAATGACGGCATGCGCGAAAATGACCGATTTTGTGCCACGGGAAGATCCTATCTTGTTAGTCATAGTATCATGAGAAATTCTATTTTTCAATCAAACGCGGACCGTCAGTCCGGGCGCGTGTAGTGGAAGGTTAATGCATACTATTCACTTTAACACGAAAATAGCGTCTATTAGTAATTATCAAAAAGTAACAGTAAAATGCATAACGAAAAGCTTATCGAAAATTTGAAACTAACGAATGGGAGAAGGAATCTTGCATAAACATTTCACCAATTAGAGCTCGTCAATAAATAAAAGATGTGTTATTTCTAACGTCGCCCTACAAAGATGACTGCTTGTTAAACCAACCTTAAGATTATAATAGGAGAAAGATCATACGTGCAGATCCTCAAGAAGATAGCTAGAATGTAGATTGTAAATAAAGGATTCTTTTGGCCTTGTGCAGAATATTTGAATGCATGTAACTCTGAGTCTAGACGTAGGTTGTCATTTTATTGATTTTCAGGATCTATTTAGCTATACTATGCAATATTAAATCGTTGAAAATTTTACTGTTTTTGTTTCCTTTCAAAAGTATTCAGTAAATTCTTATTCTTATGTTTTTATATGGAAATATAGGACAAGTGGAATAAGATATAACCAAATAAACATTTGTGGATTAACTTGAACTGGTACATCATATGGTCAGATTAGATCTGAGAATACTACGCTCCATAACATAATATAACACCATTTTAATCAGGGGATGAATGGTAGAGGAAAACGTGGTGTCTTAAGCGATATCCCAGCTTGCTGGTGAACTCTGGGGTATTACACCTTATTAGCACGGAAAGATCATATTGTCGTGTCTGACAACATTTCGAGAGACAAAAGAAAGAAAGGTTGGTTTAGAATAAGGCTCAGAAATGAGTAACCCTTCTGAGTTTAGAAATATAAACATAAAGAGAATTTGTAGTAACTGTTCATCTCGCGTCATCATTGCCCATGTTGCGATTCGTAAGTGAGCACTGGGCATATTATTTTTTTATAAAGAATGCACTTTGTGGCTCTTGACATACCTACTTCTCGCTTTTAGTTGAGGCCAAAATAACAGCAGTTAGCCAACCATATTCTTTTTCCTATTTCTTTGGATGTGATATTTTTGCAGTCCACTAATGATTCTAAGTAGCAGAATTCCTAAACCGTTTCTATAGTTTTATGTTGCACCTCTAAGTTATTTTGTTGCATTCTTGATATAGCCGACATATATTTAGTTTTCTTTTCTAGTTCTTTTCCTCTCTCCTTTTTACTTAATATTCGTAACATTGTTCCTAGTCCTTCTGTTAATCTTTTGCATTCCTCATCAAATCAATTATTTCCCTGCCCTTTGGGTCAAACTCTTCATCTGCGGTCTTTTGCAGCCTGGATTTTATAACCTCCCAATTTGTGTTAAGTTCAGTGGGATCTACTTCACTTCTGGGAGATTCTGTTAGGTCACAATGTAATCATATTTGAAACTGTCTTACGCTGTCAGTACAATTTAATTTATTAACGTTAACATACTAACCAATGCTAACCTGAAACAACATGCTAACCAATGCGCAATATAGAGAGGAATTGGATAAATAAGAGCTAGCCTATGCAAAAGTTGGCTATTTATGAATACTTAAATAACGGCTTAACTACTTTGTTCCGCTCAAACTGCGATGAGCGACTTATCTCATTTATACGAAAAATAAAAAAAAAATCCAAATTTTGGTAAGCTCTTTATAAGCAGATCAATTTATTACCATTTTATGTAATATTTACATAATTAAATACGATTTGTTTATTTAACTTTTGTTTTTAAACTTAATAAATTTATACAAGGACAACTTCTAAAAGTTGGATTTGTAGTAATATGGTAAGTTAACAATTTTATGAAAGCTAGTATTTTTATTCATTAAATTTTAATCATTGTAAATGCTATCATATCATTATGTTAAATACATTATCGATTTGCTCACGGAATATATGAATATAATAACTTAAATTGACTTAACAAATAAAAGTAGGTATTAGAAAGTTATGCCATTCACAGGTACGGTTTATTTACAGTTTAAAAAGAATGCAAATATACAAGAGAAATTTTTGCGATATCGGAAATTTGATCTTCTTTATAACTCTGTTCTTGGTGTCATTTAGTAGTTATTTAGTAAGTTTTATTGCGACCTAGATACCTCAGAGATGAGTGTATCTGCCTATGTTTTTTTTTGTGGATTGAACATGGGATCGCTTCTTTCCACTGTTTGGGAATTCGATCTTTAAGCCAAACTTCGTTCATCATCTCTGTTATTTATCCTTGCAATCGTTCGCCACCTTGCTGTAGAAATTCGGGACTGATACCGTTTCCTCTGGAGAATTGTGTTTCAAATCTCGTTTATTTTTTTATCATCTGAAGTTTGTATTGGTAGTTATTATTCATGTTTTTCTGTATTTAATACTGTTGGTAGGCCTTTGTACTGAGTTTAGTCTCTTTTTATTCATTATTAGAAATTATTGAACAAAGTTTAATACTAACAGCCTTAACGATGACAGCACACAAAAACTATATCAGAACAGACTAGACCAAAAACTTAATAGTGCATGTGTAAACCACGACATATATATATATATATATATATATATATATATATATATATATATATATATATATATATATATATATATATATACTATATGCCCACATAGTAGAATTGCCAAAGGGAGATGCATATGAAGCCTTGGGAAAAGAAGAACGAACATATTGTGGAGTGATGAACTAGAACAACAGAAACAGATAAAGCAATGTGCGTATCCCAAATGGCTTACCTCCCAAGAAGTAGACGACAAAAACCAATACCGCACTCACCAAAGAACTTTTAAAAGAATGGTTATAAAACATAAAAACCAAACATGGGAACGAAAATGCAAGGAAGTGGCATCATGTCTAGGTGGAAGCAAGTCTTCGGAGGCTTGGAGATTCATAAGAAACCTAAGGAAGGACATAAAAATACAATACACATACAAGCCATCAACATCAATGTTTTTAAAAATCACTGCGTAAAAGGACTACAAGAGCCGAGAACTGAATGTCTCCAACAAACACCCAGAAGATATCAAATACTTCTTCTTCTTCTTTTTATGTAGACATGACTCTGTCTGTTTTTCAATATGCCTAAAGTAAGTTGTCGTTCCATCATTTTCGTGGTCTTCCTATTGGGGAACCGTCTTTTGCCGTCTTTACTACTCTATTTGTTGTCAATCGGCTTTTATGATCGTTCCATTCTACTCTTCTATTTCTTACCCAGTTCTTAATGTTCTCCACCTTGCATCTACTTCGTATATCTGTACTTCTAGCTCTGTCCCATAGTGTCTTGCCATAAATTTTTCTAAGTATTTTCATCTCTGCTGTTTCTAACATCCTTTTTGTCCTCTCTGTGTCAGATCGTGTTTCTGCCACGTATATCATTATTGGTCTGATGACTGTTTTGAAATTCTGCCTTTCATTTCTTTCTCGATATTGTTATTTCTCCATATTGTTTTATTCAGGTAGCCTGTGGCTCTGTTTGTTCTATTCACTCGATCTTCCACTTCAGTTTCGAGCTTTCCGTAGCTAGATAATGTGATGCGTAGATATTTAAACTCCATCACTTGTTCGATTATCTGAACTTCCAGCTCCAATTTACATCTTAGTAAATTTGCTGTTGTAACCATGCATTTTGTCTTTTTTGGGGAAATTAACATGTTTAATTTTCTGGCGGCTATATTAAATTGGTGCAGCATAAGTTGTAAATAGTCTTCTATTAGTGAGAGTAGTCTTGCGTCGTCTGCATAGCAGATTATTTTAAGTGGTTTTTCTCCCATTTGGTATCCCTTTTTAGTTCTTAATTTTTTAATTATTTCATCTATAATCACGATGAACAATAGAGGACTCAGGGAATCTCCCTGTCTTATTCCATTGCCAGCTTCAATAGGCTCGGTTACCATGGATATCAAATCCATGGACCAAAAATAAACACCAGAGATGGTTTAACTGCCAAACTTATAAAACCATGAAAAATAAAATGCCTATTTATTGACGTTCATATTATGAACGAGAAGGAAAAATAAGGACAAGGCAGACTGCAAAAACTACCACTGCATCTCAGTTACCAGCACTTTCAGAAGATTGTACGGAAAAGTTCTGTAAACCCTAGTCGAAAACGAATATGAACCACTTGAGCTGGAACAGTAATCAGGATTTCGAGCTAGACAATCTTGCATCGATCACAGCTACTCTTTAACCCAACTAAATGGAAAAATAATGGCTAGGGATAGACCAACTTATCTATTATTTGTGGACTTACAAAAGCTTATTATAAAATACCATTATGTAGACTATGGCAAGTACTGGAAAGTATCTTTAATTTATTCTCCAACACTTTAAAATCTACCTTAGAAGAGACAAATGTTAACTCAACAAAAACGAAATGTGCATAGGAGGAGCTGAAAATGATGAACTAAACTTAGAACATGGAAATATAATTTCGTCATGTTTCGAATATATCTATTTGAGGACAAAGGTGGAACGAAATGGACGCACTTAAACAGAAATGGAAGAACGAAGCGTAAAGGAGAAAAAAAAAATAGGCGCACCAAACTCATTGCTCTGGTCAAAAACTATCTCTATACAGAAAAAGATACAGCTTTATAACAGCATTTTTTAAAGCGTTGTAGTTTATGGATCAGGCGCTCACCTGGCAACTCACTAAGAGATCGAAACATGATAACTTATTCTAGAAATGGATTTTTGGCGTCGATCAGCAGGTTTATCCAGAATGCTGGACGTAACAAATGAAAGAATAAAACAAATCATGGACAGAAACACCACCATCATAAAATAAATATAGTATAAATATAGCTTATTTGGTACGGACAAGATAGACCATAGACCTAGGAAGATCAAAAACAACATTGCTTGATTGGCTTGAGTGTAAGAGACAATGTCAGAGAGAGATTTACGACCAGGAGATTGATAGACGTGAATGGAGACTGGAAGGCTCAGAACGCTATAAACCGGACGTTATATATAGAAGTATATATATATATATATATATATATATATATATATATATATATATATATATATATATATATTTATGTTTTTGTATAAACTCCTCTTTAATATATTATAAAATTTGTGTTCCAGTTTCTATGCTTCTCTTCTTTTTTCGGCAAATAATTCTTTACTGTTCTATCTTTATATTTATATTTTGGTTCTATTTCGTCCTCTGTCCAAGGGACAGGACAGGATGACGAGAGATAAACTCAGTTGTTTATTGTATTTCTTCTTTAGTTGTTTTTATCTGTTTTCTATATTTTTGCTGTTGTCTAATTTGTAAGTTTATCTTTAGATTTTCTTATAATAAGATCTTATAAGTAATGTCTTTACATGTCGTTTTCCTATATGTAGATACTATTTGTTTCAATTTTATATGCCGTAAATTTGACTATCGTTATGGGCTTACTAAGTGGCGGCCATAACTTAGTCGCTAAAAACAGAAATTTTTTAATTTCCAATTTAACTGAGCCGTTAGTGCCACCTGATTAGTGTAACCATAAGGTGATATGTAAGCGCCTTTATAAGTCTCTTTTTGATCCAAATAAGTAATTATACGCATATTAAATGGAAAAGTAAATTCTATTATCGACCTTCTGTCATTCAGTTTACTCCTCTATTTTTACTGATTGCGCATTATTTATTAAACTCAGGAAATACTTAATTAAATAAACAATACTAAACACCTATTTAGATTATCAGTCTTAAAAATACCGTTAATGGAAATTCTGCACGAAGATAACAATTAAGGAAAATATTTAATAGACCCTAATACTGGACCTAATCGCACTTTAGATAATTAATTAGTTGACACCAACATATTAAACCTTTGGATTGTATATCTACAATCATATTTAACTTTGGGGTTCCTATTATTGAATATAATCAGCAACATGGAAATTAAATAGAAACCGGAAAATTTTGTGAAAAGCCAGTAGGTAAATAATTCAAACTAATCCATCCAATGAAAAATACCGATTAAAACATCGTCAGTTAATTAAATAGAAACCGGAAAATTTTGTGAAAAGCCAGTAGGTAAATAATTCAAACTAATCCATCCAATGAAAAATACCGATTAAAACATCTTCAGTTAATTTTACAAACAAGCAATTATCATAGAAAACATTAAAATTGGTAAGCTGTTCCAATTTTATAAATATATTGTGGTTTTCCCAGTAAAAAAATACTACAATGATTGTCACAAAAAAGAGAATTTTGGTTTTAAATTTTTTTAGTGTTAGAATACTAACCAATACCTAATACATTTTGATTTCCGGATTTTAGATAGTTTTTAGCTACTATATTAAAACAAAGAGAATATTTCATATTAAAAATAAAGTACCAAATAATTTAATCATAACAGTAAGTAATGATGTTATTGGAATTGCTATCCTTGACGATCATAACGGAAACAACAACAAAAGATTTCTAATTATTCTACTTAATTATGTCTGAATAAAACTTTTAGTTTTATAAAATTACAAGATAATAATTTTATACTTACCAATTCTATGTTACAGGACAGAAAGTATTAACTTCACACAAATTTCTAATGCTATTGTTTAATTTTATTTCTTGTTACTTTGCTTTTTAACACAGTTTTTGATAAAAAACAAAATTTAAGTCACTAATTGAGTCACTTCCATCAGTGTATTACGATTTGGTTAAAACACATGAACAATGGAACCGGTTTAAATGAGGGTCCTCAACCTCTTAACTGTAGTATCACTATCAACAAAACAGAGCTACCACAGAAAAAATAAATTGCACGCAAGTTCAACTGACGGTGGTTTTGTGTCTGATATTTGAGTGCAGAGTGTATTGGAGATATATCAATGGTGTTGGTAGTTAAGTAGGAATATAGTAAAGCCAGATCCGGCTTCGGTATTTTATTTAATTAATCCTGTTATTTAATCGTAAATGATGGGAGTGATGTCACAAGTTCAGACCTTTTAGTTATCAATAATTATAGAATGTTGTCATCTTTTTGCGAATTTATTATGTTTCGTCAATTTTATTGTCTGTATTTATTTATATATAGGATATATAGGCTATTCTTCTTCTTCTTTATGTGCCGCCTTCTACCGAAGGTTGGCGACCATCAAACGATAGGTTTCTCTGTTTTGTGCCGCATGTATTATGTTCGCGGCTTCTGGTATTTGAAACCATTCTCTCAAATTTCTCAGCCAGGATTTCTTCTTTCTACCCAAACCTCTTCTACCTTCAATCTTGCCTTCCACGATAAGCTGTAGCAGCTGTATCATTACGGAACACATGGCCCAGGTATGACGCTTTCCTCCTTTTAACAGTTGTTAACAATTCCATCTCTTTACCCATTCGTCTTAATGCCTCTGTGTTGGTCACTCTGTCTGTCCAAGGTATTCTCAGTATGCGTCGATACAGCCACATTTCTAGAGCCGCTAACTTCTTTATAGTTGCTGCTGTTAACGTCCACCCTTCAACTCCGTAAAGTAGCGTAGAGAGTACGTAGCATTTGGTGGCGCGCCGTCGGAGGTTAACGCTTAGATGGCGGTTGCTTAAGAGCTTTCTCATTTTGATGAATTTGGATCTTGCTATTTCAATTCGGATCTTAATCTCTTCATCTGGGTCCCACTTATCATTTACTGTATATCCCAGATATTTAAATCGGTGTACTCTTTCAATACGTTCGGCTTCAATATTCAGGTCGATATGTTGAATGTTCTTTTTACTGATCACCATAAATTTAGTTTTCTTTCTATTGATCTTCAGTCCAAATTGGTTGCCAATTGTATTTACTCTATTTAGCATCATCTGTAAATCTTTGATATTATCGGCCAGTATAACAGTATCATCTGCATATCGAAAATTACTTATTGGTACGCCATTAATCTTGATGCCCTCGTTGTACTCTTCCAGTGCCTCTAGAAATATTTGTTCCGTGTACAGGTTGAAAAGCAGTGGCGAAAGAATACAGCCCCGTCTAACCCCTCTCGAAATGGTAACGTTTTCACTCACCATATGTCCATTCTATATGTGGGCTGTTTGATTCCAATATAGATTTTTTATAATCTGGATGTCTTTAGTGTCAAGTCCTGTAAGATGTAATAGTTCTATGAGTTTGTCATGTTTGATAGTATCGAATGCTTTCTCATAGTCGATAAAACAGGCGTAAACATCTTTCTGTTGATCCAGACATTTTTGAATCAAGACTTGTATTGCAAAGAGCGGCTCTCGAGTTCCAAAACCACATCTAAAACCGAACTGTGTTTTACTTATGCTGTGTTCTAATTTTGCTCGTATTCTGGAATGGATAATACGCAAGAATACTTTAAGGGTGTGACTCATTAAACTTATAAGGCGATATTCACTACACGTCTTAGAATTCGATTTTTTGGGAAGGGGCACAAATGTAGATTTCAACCAGTCCGATGGAATTTGACCAGTATCGTATATCTTATTAAACAGTTCTAATACTATATTCAGGTTGTTCTCGTTAAAAACTTTTAAAAATTTGACTGGTATTTCATCGCATCCTGTTACTTTCCCATCTTTCGTTTGATCTATAGCTTTTATCACCTCGCTTTTTAATATTTTTGGTCCATTCAGATCAAGAGTGTTCGTAGGAATATAACGATAATCCGTAAACAAATCTTTTATATAATTTGCCCAAGTCTGTAACTGTTCTTCTTTATCTACAATAAGTTTGTTGTTCTCGTCTATTAACCTACCAAACTGTTTTTTCTTGTAAGTATAAGTAAACTCCTTGATTTTTTTATGCATATTAAAACTATCATGTCTTCGTTCTAGCTCTTCTATCTCTTGACATTTTTCTTGTAACCATTTCTCTTTGGATTCTTTTATCTTTCTGCTGACAGTTCTATCCAGTTCTTTATATTGTTCGGGATTATTCTTATTTTCCCTCCTTCTGTCCATAAGGTGTAATATTTCATCTGTCATCCATTCGTCCTTCTTCTTCCGCTCGTATTCATCAATGACTTCTTCGCACCGTTGCATATAGCGTCCCTTAAGTTGATCCAGTCTCTTTCAATATCATCAGTATTGGTTGTTAAAGCAACATTACTATTAATGCTATTTGTAAGCTTAACTTTTATCTCGGGATTTCTAAGTTGATCCATATTTAATCTTTTGTTATTCTGTTTCTGGATTAAGAGGCTATTACATAATTAAAATGTACATTTGCTCATGTTTCTTATTATCATCATCATCATAACCCTGAGGGTCCTAGCCTCCTCAAGAATTTCTCTTCAGTCCATCCTCATTACATGCCCTATCCACTCCAGACGTGCTATCTTAATATGTTTTACGATATCAGGTTCCTGGTTTATTCAATAAAGTCCGAAGTTGTATCGTCTTTTCCATACTCCATTGTCATTCACCGCTTTATAGATTCGCCTTAGTACTTTTTTTTTCGAAACATCATGTTTTTAGTTATTTATTTTCAGTGTTAATGAACGCTCCTAGGTATCTAAATTCGTTCACTGTTTCGATGACGTCGTTTTATAAACAAGTGGTTGTAGGATTTGTGGTTGCTTGCTTATTTTCGTATACTTCGTTTTGTTGGTGTTTATTGTTAAACCCATTTTGTAGCTGATTTTTTTAATGCTACCTACGCCTTTTGTACAGCGTTTTCCATTTTTCCAACAATATTAATATTATAAGCATAGGCAAGGACTTGCACTGATTTATTATATATTGAACTAGTGGCTGTAATTTGTGACATACTTATTACTTTTTTCAGAGCCAGATTGCACAGCACATAGGAGAAAGGGTCTCCCTGGCACAGCCCGTTATTTGTTTTAAAAGGTTCAGACAGTTACCCCGGGTTCGTACTCTACATTTAACCTTTTCAAGAGTTAGTTTTGTTAAATTTACCAACTGATTTGGTATTCCTAGCTCTTTCATTGCTTTGAACACTTCTCTTCCATTTACAGAGTAGTAGGCTGCTTTGTAGTCTATAAATATGTGATGAGTATCCATGTCATATTCCAGTGTTTTTTCTAAAATTTGTCTCATTGTTGCAATCTGATGGATTGTCGATATAATACCTCTGAAACCAGCCTGGTATTTTCCTACTATTCGTTCTGCATATGGTGCCATACGGTAGCATAGTAATGTGAAAAATTCTTTATACGCTGCATTTAGACGCGTAATTCCTCTGTGGGTAGAGCATTCAAGGATATCTCCTTTTTTTGTGTTTGGTACAAAGTATTCCAATATTTAAATCACTGGGGAGGGATCTCTGTATCTATGTTTCTTTTATGAGCGGTTTTAGTGCCATTATGGTATCGTGGTCACCTTCTTTGTGTAGTTTAGCTGAAAGAATATCTATTGTGGGTGACTTGTTTCTGACTAGTTTTTAAATGCATCTTTAATTTCAAGAATCGTTGGTGGTTCATCTTCCCTCTTGTCTGTTCCGCTTACCTCATCTCTTTTTTCTTCCAGTTTTTCTTTTTCTTCATTTCTATCTGAGATTATACTAATATTTTCCATTTTGCATCCATTTTCCACCATGTCTTCTATATAGTTCTTCTTCTACTCCTTCCAGGAAATTGATATTAAGAAATACTTTATTTTGGGTACATTTTCTGTAAGAAACGTTTTCTACCCATCTTAACCATTTTGACATCAATTGATGCCACATCTAGACTTCTAACAAAGGTATTTTTAATTTTATCGTTTTTAATCACTTCGCTCCTATCTTTATACATCCTTTTTTCTACAATATGCATTCGTTATTCTAGTTTTCTACCTTTAAGAATGATAAATTTTTTAAAAAATTTATGGATGTTTAGTATCTACCACTACCAATTATTCCCAATAATAAAATAATTCAGGTGTTTTTTATAAAAGGTGAATTAATCGATTTAACCAAAATGCGTACGTATTGTTATAGTTACTTTTACATGGATATATTCTGTGGAAATGCAGAGGAAATGCAGTTTAGTGTGTGTTAACCGGTCGAAACTGTTCCATAATATAAAATGTACATTGAAAGAATTAATAAATGACCAGATATTGAAAATATTGATATTTGTGACATCTAGTTTTCGTCTAGTGGAATGAATAGTTTAACGGAGAAGCGCAAAACTGGTCTTTCTAAGAATTCGGGAGATAGAAGAAGAAGAAGTATGGTGTTTGAGATTTTGAAATTTGGGAATAACTTAATAGTCTCGGCAGGCTTTAAGGAATGTTAAATCACAAAAAAGACGATTCTTACGTAGCAGCAGATTGCTACATGATTTTGTGAGCTGGTAAAATTCCTCCTCGTAGAGGCGAATAAAATGTTCAGAAAAATTTCCACGGTTACTACAATTAAACCTAGAGCTAAGATTAATACTATTACAAGAATTAATATTAAAATCAACAGTCTTCTGGTTTGAACCGCGTCGATTAACATTGTGCCGAGTTTTGGACATCCTCTTTGATATCTTTTTCAAAGCTTCCGAGGTCTGCTACTGGTACTGCTGGATTGCTAAAACTGGAGTATGGAGACTGGGTACTGGAACAAAAAAAAAAATTGACAGACATGACACTTCTGGTTATACCGAAAGTGAACAGTAACTTTGTTATTTTTAATAGACTGCTCTATATATTATTGCATTTTTAGATTCTTAACAAAATTCAAGATATAAAGTTTGTATAAAGTAACATAGTTCCAAACTTCATATTTTTTCAGTTATTCAAGTTTTTACCAAAAATTTTGACAGATTGAAACTTTTTCACACAAAGAATAGGTAACGTTCTTTCAGAAATTTATATCGAAATCAAATTGCTTAATAAAGGGTGTTCACAAAAATGATACACCAGTTTTTTAAACTTCAAACCATAAGTCAATAATTTTAACTACAACACCCTGTATAGTAAAATTGTAATAAAAAATCAGTTGTCATTCAAATAGTATTAAAGTTGTCCATACCTAAAGTTAATACTTTTGGAGATATATGTGGTTTAATGTTAAAGATACGATATTTATTTATTTATTCTAGCAGTCCGTATACGAATATGTGATAATTGTCATTATTTGTGGTTATTTGTACTTTTGCAAAGTGATAGAAATGGCGCGTTAAGAATTAAATAATAAAGAATGCATAAATTTACTTTTAATACATGGAGAATGTGTACAAGAAATCCAGATCAACCACGAACTACTCGTGATACTGTGAAAAGATTACTTAAAAATTTAATACATTTTGGTTGTTTTCAACAAAAAGTTAACAAAGCGAAACCTAGTGTTGATAATATTGATCATACAATTAATGTTCTTGTTTACTATATTAATTAAAAAAAATGTCATCCCTATTCTTACACCACAGTTCAAAGTTTAAAGAAAATAGACTATAATAAAAGAATTGAATTTGTAACAACAAAATGTCAAAAAGATAATGAATTTTTGAAGATTATTATATGGTGTGTCACAAATCAAAATTTACAAAAAACGGAATGTTTAATAGGCACAATTCAAATTACTGGAGCGAAGTAAATCAACATTTAATAAGAGCACGTGGTTTTCAGGACCGATGGGAGTTTAATCTCTTTTGTGCGATCAGAAACAACCAGATTGTAGCTCTACACTTTTATGATGGTAACTTAAACTATTTGTTTTAGGTGAATGATATCTCAATATATGTAAAGTAAACGCAATCTTCTTTGTTTAATTTAAAACGGGCCATTTCTATCACTTTGTAAAAGAACGAATAATCACAAATAATACCAATTATTACATATTCATACACGGTCCAGTAGAATAAAACAATACATTTTAAATAAAAAATCCTTTATAAAAAGGTATATTTATTCAAAAGAATCCTTTCGGGCTACGTCACAGAACGTTTTCAGAATGTCTATTCCATCGTCAGTGCTGTCACTAGGTATACTTTTTTTATTAAAATTTCTGTGATTTATCGCATACAGCCGACAACAGGAAATTCATTTTCCTTGTGGAAAACAATAAATATATTATCTTTAGCATGAATCTACAATTATCTCCAAAAGCGTTAACTTTAGTTATAGGGAACCCTAATATTATTTGAAAGACAACTTTTTTTATTAAAATTATAAAAGACAGGGTATATTATTTAAAATTATTGACTTACTGCAGTTTGAAGTTTAAAGGAATGGCTTATCATTTGTGAAAACCCTGTATTTATAAATTGTATGTGGATATAAATTACTAAAAGAACGTTACCTACTTTTTTTGTCCAAAGGTTTTTACGACATTATGATTGTAAATGGACAAGATATTAACTTTGAAAAGTTTGTCTCTATCTATAAAAATTTTTGAAAAAAGACGAATAACTCAAAAAATATCACATTTTGATCCATAATACCCTTTACAAATTTTATCTAGAATCTTTCTAGAATCTAGAATGTAGTTTCCGATATACAGATTGTGTAAGCTCGTCGTGACACACCCTGTATATATACAAATATAGAATTTAAAATAATTTTGTTAAAATATCTCGTATCGTACACAATAATTATTCGTAATGACTGCAAAAAGTAGTTTCTTGGTTAAAATTATATTACTTCACCATGGTTACTATTTGGGCTGATCCGGTACTAGTATACAACTTGCGTGATTGTAATTATTATCGTTGGATTTTCCATTTTCGACCATTCCTTTGGTTAGGTTGGTTTTTGTTTTGATTCGTTTTTGGTAATAGTAGGGATAGGGACGCACCGGGCGGTCTGATCTCAATCACATCTACGGTGGGACTATGAAAGCTGCTGAACTGAAATTCCCAACTCTCTTCAGTGTAGATGTATTGGGATAATACAGGCTTTTGTAGGTCCCTTTTTTATTGGCATTCTTTTCTTTCTTACTGACGTCAAATAAGCTGAAACAGGTGTGTAAAACGTAATTTCTTTATTGTAAGACGGTTAGCGAAGTTTTTAATGAATGAGAAACGTTATAAATTAGGTATCTCCAAATATTATTTTACGTAAATTCAACGAAATATGATTTTTAATTTTGCTTCTTCATATTATTGACTTTTTTATTATTTAAATATATGCAAAGCAAATTTAAATTACACTATTTCAATATTTATTCACCTTGGATTATCAATAGGAGTATTCTTGGAGTATCAATAGTTGTTTGACTGTGTGATAAGCTTTCAATGCAACATTATTTTACGGCGAGTACTTGAACATTATACAAAATCTAGACAATGCAGTATAACTACTGTTACTCCATTACATGGGTATATAAGCAGTCCGTGAAAGAAGTAAGAGGTGTAAATGGATCAAAACATCGACTTATCATAATAGTATTTGATATGGTATGTTTTAAAGTTGTGCAAATACATACGTAATTATCCTAAACACATTAATCTACAGTACAACATAATGTACTGCTAAATGGGTTCTATGGATTTTCCGTCACATTCCAGATAACTTAACACGTCTCTTTGCTTGCTTACTGTTAGCCAATCGGCCTTCCCTTATATTCTAGATATTCTTTTTAATATTTCTTACTCCACAGTTAAAAGTAATATCTTGTTGGTTTTGGTATAACACTTCCTGAAAGATTTCCTAGAGTACAAGTTGTCATCTTAATCTTACCTGACATTTTTCTGTTTCAGTATTACTTTTGCTTCCTGATGCCAGTAAAGAATATATATATTCTTATTATTGTTCATCTAAATTTTGTTTTCCTAATATTTTTCACCATTTTTTACCGTTATGGAAAAACGATCTCTGTTTTTGGCAATATGTTTAAGGTTTTTTCTGTTGGTATTTGTCCATCTCTTCTATGTTTAGACCAAGATTTTTTTTCGACTTAAATTTGTTTTCATTTTTTTCTCCTTCAAGGCTAGGATGTTTTCCATGTTCTAATTGTGTTAATTCTGCATTCCTAATATTAACATTCACTTATAAAGTCAAATTTTACGCATGTTAAAGAACTCCGGCCTTACCATCTTAATTGAATTCTCTTCTTTGATATATGTAGCTATGTACACATTGAATGCTATTACCTAGCATTTATATATTTCTATATTCCTTGTCTCTATTCTATTCTCCCGTGTTTCGTGACTATTCACCTTGGCCGAAACAAGAATTTTGGTTTTTGTGGATTATCTTCAGATCTGTTGCGGCACTAGCTTTTTACAAGAGATTCATTGGTTTCTGCAGATCATCCCACAATATAATATAAGTATTTTGATGAACGATTTCATTGAACTTGGTACACAATATAAATCTAAAGTATTTCTGTAGACAATTAAAGAAGTGTACAATTTTCTTTGTACTTCTAGATATAGTTTGGCAATTAGCGTCAGGTCCAGAAGTGCCTCCCTAGTTGTTGTTCTATGGTCCTTAAACTTTCTCATTTTGCTTCTTTGGAAATGACTAAATAGACAGAGCTTATTCAATCTTTTGGTGATGTCCATGTTTCGTATATCCTGTTGAACACGTATATTAATTCTTTAGATGCCATGTCATCCAGATGTTTGAGATGTTCAGCTAGTGTAGTATCTTTTCCCAGATCCTTATTACATTTTGTTTATTTTATGAGTATTGGGAGTTATAATTTTAAGATAGTTAAGTTGTCTTCCTGTTTATTTGGCTGGCTATCTTTTCTATATTAATTTTTGGTTGTCGGGGTTCAATTCAATTCATTATTTTTACAGATTTGTTTCTGAGTTTCCATAGACCCGCGGTATTTTTACTCTTTTAGTTTATTCACGATCTTTGTGTGGTTCTTATAATTTCTGTAACCACCCCACATTTAATTTTACTCCATTGCTCTTTTGCCAATTTTATCTAATTATCACCTATTTATTCCGTTGTACATATTTGTACTCTTTCCTGTTTTTATTTTGTCCTCACTATTATGAATTTCAAATTTCGTTTTTCATCAAAGTTTTCTTATTTCTACTTCGGTTTCTCTTGCCTCTATAATCAGGGCTCTAAACTTGGAGCGAGTGAGCGAGATTTGGTGTTTTGGCAAGGTTTGCAAAGTTTAGTTAAATTTAGTTTTGGTTCTCTATGGATAGGCTAGGCTAGGTTAGCTTAGGGCATAGACATATAATACAAGATAGACTGATTGTTGACATACTAGCTCGTTCCAACAGTGCGACAGAGAAAACTGACGCAAAGCAGTTCCTGCATTTTTTTTTAATTTGCCAGGTTTATTGACTACGTGACCTTAATAACCAATGAGAAGGTCACGTGGTCGATAAACACGGCCTATTAGCCAGAGATGCAGAGATTGCTGAGCGTCAGTTTTCTCTGTTGCACTGGTGGAACGTGACTGTATTGCAGCAGTAAGTCTATCATATGTCTTTTGGTTAGGGTAGGTTGGGTTAGGGTAGGTTGGGTTAAGTTAGGTTAGGTTATCATATTATGGTAGAAAACGAGGACAGGAAGGCGAGGGATTTCATGGCTGAAAAATCTACGTACGTGGTTCAACACAACAACCACAAATCTTTTTAGAGCAGCAGTTTTAGAGAATTTTCTGTTTGATGGTCGCCAACATCCGAAACGGATAGGCACTAGAAGAAGAAGATCATATTATGACTCAGTGTCTTTGGTTTGATTTATAAGAAAAGTTTTAAAAGAGTTTGTAACTACATACTAGACAACATTTATTTTGTTACGCTAGGTTTGTTTCTACAGTATAAATATATCTACATTTCCAAAGAAAGGGAAAATTCCGATTAGTAAACTTCTACTGTGAATTTTAATTAGATAACAGATGATAACACAATGTTAGTAATCTGTTAACCACAAGTATACAAATCTAAGTGGTTTCCTTTATGGGAGAATATTCAAAAATTTTTTTACAACTGATAATAAACCACAACGATAAGAACAAAATCATCAAAACTTGTATATT
The DNA here is from genome assembly GCF_040954645.1 of Diabrotica undecimpunctata. Lineage (NCBI taxonomy): Eukaryota > Metazoa > Arthropoda > Insecta > Coleoptera > Chrysomelidae > Diabrotica > Diabrotica undecimpunctata. The sequence continues at coordinate 130,026,540 of NC_092804.1, read as the reverse complement.
TAGATCGCGAAATCACAATTATTGAAAAATCCGTGGGAATTTTTCATATGGGTATATTTTAATTATAAAGATTTTCTAAATGCGGTAATTTTAGAATGGTTTTCAAATGTGTTTTTTATTATCTTTCGGTTTCTTTAAAACGACAACACAAAGTATGATTAAGCTAAAATGAATAAAAAACCGATTATCCATAAAATTAAAGTAAATGAGCAGTTTTGAATTCATTCTTCACGATTATTGCTCTCTATTTTTGAACATGGGTCTCTAGTTTTATTTATTTTTATTCTATTTTGTTTTATTTTATTTATTCTATTAATTTTCGGAAATATTATTCTTCTAGTCATCGAATCTTGGTAGAATTAAACGGACATTTGTTCAACAAATTAAGATGGCGATCTTGCTACCACTTAGAGCGTACTAAGTCTTGTAATTACTTTCAACTTGAAGGACCACCCACTGGCGTGGGAAATAAGAACACAATCAGTTTAAACAATACGTAGTTTAATAATTGAATGTTACTACAACTAAATTAATATCTAGCCAAAGTTTTAGCGCAAGTTCTTTTATTGAAAATACCCGATCACTGGCTACACTAGTCCGCGACACAATACAGTAGCACTGATACCGATTAAAATGTTACTAATAATTATCACTTCAACTAAGGACGTTTTCTTCTATATGAATATACTTGATTATTAATGAGTGTTCAGCTTTTAACTATAAGCTATGTAATGATAACTAAAATGCGAGAGATAAAACTCTAAAACAAGAAGCGACCAGCTCAGTTGGGATACAATTTGATACTGACTTAAATTCCGATTTTCAGTACCTGACTATTGCAAGTGATTTTCGGGGGTCGGGGGACAACTTCGATATTTCTATATAGAGGTAGGTAAAACCAACTTTTTAAATTCTTTTAGACAGGGAAATTTTTGGAAGTGGTCGGAGAAAGTTTGAGTAAAAATATCTTTTCAATACATTATCGGCTTTCATGAGAATTTGCTGCAGAATTTACCTAGGTAGAATTTAAGACGTGTAAGTTAATGTTAATGGCGTGCTCAAGTCAAGGTCAAAGACCAGCTGACCGACCAAGTGAAGATCATGCGAGGAGTAAGGCAAGGATGTGTGCTATCGCCGACTCTTTTCAATATATACTCTGAGGAGATTTTTAATGAAGCCCTCACAAACCTAGACATGAGAATCCGAGTGAACGGTGAATACATCAATAATATCCGCTACGCCGATGACACTGTGTTACTAGCAACCAGCCTAAACGATCTAAGGATACTAAAAATATCTTATGTGGACCATGTCACCAACGTTGAGGTCCTACAGCGCATGACAAAAGAAAAAGAAGTGCTTAATTTAATTAAACAACGTAAGCTTGAGTACCTCGGCCACGTGATGCGGAACGAAGAAAAATATCGAATTCTTCAACTCATTATGCAGGGTAAAGTATTTGGCAGAAGAGGACCGGGACGCCGTCGTATCTCGTGGTTGAAAAATCTCCGACAATGGTTTGGGATGACCTCAGCGGAGCTGTTTCGCAGAGCAGTCAACAAAACCATGATCAACAAAACCTTGATGATCGCCAACATCCGGACCGGATAAGGCACTGAAGAAGAAGAAGTAAGTTAATTGCTACCAGTGGCGTAGCAACACTTGTATACATTTCTTACAGAAATTTATCCAAATCTTTTGTAATCGAGTAATCAATTGTTTATCTGAGCTATTTCTTGACTAACCTAATACATCGGTCGATCTGGAAAAAAATCATTGATTTAACGTAAAAGTCGTGTAAAGATAGTTGAGGTTTCTAAAAGGTATATGAGGGGTAGGTGACGAAAAATCCGTAAAGATGTTCAGCTGATTTTGCTTTGTCTTGTTTTAAACAACCTTAAAAAGTAAAAAGGTCTTATTTTGCCTTCTAAAACGTTTCTTATGCAGTTTATAAACAAATGGTTCAAATAAAAATTGTAGATCTTAAAATATTCTTCAATTTGACCGTTTCTAAATTTAATAAAGTTAAAAAACAACCGTTCTTGTCCAGACACTCAATCTAGAGTAATCTGTAAACGAAATCGATTCTAGAAGGGTACATTAAAATAACTGCAACATTTTATTAAATTTGTTTGAAAATGCTTACATATTAAACAGTTTGAAAAAGGACTGACTTTTTAACTTATAAACAATTTTTTTATCAAGCAATTGTAAAAAGTAAAAAAAAAATAATTTTTGCGTAAAAAAAGTTTTTTGTACATTTTAGAGAAAAATATTTTAAATAAAAGTTATAGATCATAAAAGTTCTTTAATATTGAAAGTTTCAAAATACATAATACAGTAGACTCCCTCTATAACGAGAACTGAAATGGCAGATTAATTACCTCGTTATAAGCCGATCTCGTTATATCAGACAACAATAATAATCAGTGCATACATATGAATATGTAGTTTTTTAAAACATTAACTTCCTATAGTGAAGCCATTCGGAGCAATAGAAGATGCTAAAAAAATATTGTTTGAATGGCGGTTTTGAAAAAAAGTTGTTTACTTTTATTGTTAATGAAATACGTTAAAACAAAAAGCAGTTGTTTACTTTTATTGCCAATGATATACGTTAAAACAAAAAATCTGTATTCTGTAAATCTGTATAAAGCGCATTTTCAAGGATAACATAAACTATTGCTTCTGCAACTGGAAGAAGTCCATCATTTTTGACTGCTTTAAAATGTCCAGTATCATTCTATCTATCATATTTTCTAAAAATGTGAAACAGTTGTATTTATTGTAAAGAAGTTTATTGCGGGCGGCAGTTAAGTTTATTGCAGGGCAGTTAAAAAGGGTAATTATTTATAACCACGGCAGGTCAAAAACGTAAAAAATCACATTTCTCGATCTTATTTTCTCTCGTTATAACCAAATTTGCCTCGCTATAGAGGGTTATAGTTCAATAAAAATTTCAAGGGACATCTAATATATCTCGTTATAAGCGAAACCTCGTAATAACCGTGTTCGTTATAGAGAGAGTATACTGTATATATAAAATAAAAAATACATATGAATACATATAGAATTGAACAAGATAATTTCAAAAAACCTTTATTTTTGCAGCAACTTATAAATTTTAATAATTTTGTTTATTACATAATGACATGTAATTTAACTTTTGAAAATTGTGACAGTTAAAGTGTGCTAAATTTCAAAAGGATCCATTAAATAGCTTATAAGTTATTCAATTTGTTTTTCCCGGAGAACGATTATTTAAATAACTGTACTTGCCTAAACAATCACTAAAGAGGTTTTTGCAAATCGCAATCGATTATTTAAACTTCTTTGGAAGTTGTTATTAAAAAACATTTTGAAACAAAAAATTACTATGTAGGCTCAATGAAAAGCTGGTGAAAAAACACTTTTTTAAAATAAGCAGAACCTATGACTAAAGGAAACCAGATCGCATTTTTTTTAAAACCATAAGTAGATAGACTATGTATATCTGAGCGCAACCCCTAAATCGCATCCCCTAAAATCGCAACCCCCGGTCGTAAGTTCCAAACGGCTTAACGTAGGATGACGTACGAGGGCTCGTTGGAAAGGGGATGAAAAATGGGGTTGAACGCAGTATGTGCCGTGCGCATCGGAGCATGCCAAAAGGTCATTACGTCATATCTTTGTTTCTATTGGTCCGATCGTGACGTACGATGGCTCGTTGGAACGGGGAGGAGACGGGGACACAAAAAACAAAGATGGCGACGTTGCCAAATGGGCGCTAAAACGTATCTTCGTTGCTATTGGCCTGATTTTGACGCATGAGGTGTCAAATGAAAGCGTAGGTGACACACACACACAGAAGCCATGTCAACGATCAGTATGAACATTATTCTTCTTCTTCTTGTCCATACAGTGCCTAATAGAACGTGTCATTCGAGACAGGACGTGACATTTGACGTAGAACGTGAAATGCCACGTGACATTCGACGCAGGACGTGACATTCGACGTAGAACGTGACAGTTATGTGACATTCAACGCAGGACGTGACATTCGACGCAGAACGTGAAATGTCACGTGACATTCGACGCAGAACGTGAAATGTCACGTGACATTCGACGTAGAACGTGACAGCTATGTGACATTCAACGCAGAACGTGACATTCGACGTAGAACGTGACATTCGACGCAGGACGTGACATTTGACGTAGAACGTGACAGCTATGTGACATTCAACGCAGATCGTGACATTCGACGTAGAACGTGACATTCGACGCAGGACATGACATTCGACGCAGAACGTGAAATGTCACGCGACATTCGACGTAGAACGTGACATCTATGTGACATTCAACGCAGGACGTGACATTCGATGCAGAACGTGACATTCGACGCAGGACGTGACATTCGACGCAGAACGTGACAGTTATGTGACATTCAACGCAGGACGTGACATTCGACGCAGAACGTGGCAGTTATGTGTTAGTCAAGATGTTGCTAGACATAAAATGTGACATTCTACATAGGATATAGTTAGTAGTAGTATGAATCCCATCGAGTACATACATAGAGTAATAGAATTTCAAAGAAAACTTGATCGGTTAAAGATCGACATTAAATCATATGAGGATTTTAAACATATTACAAGACAATTAGATAACCTGCATTTTGACAACAAAACGTGGAAACCCGAAGAGTTGAATCTACAGCAGCAGCAGCAGCAAGACATCTGGGCCTGTAGAAAACTGCCACCAGCTACATATCCATTAAGACGTATTCAACCAATACCATGTTTGTCAGCAACAACAACAACAACAACACCACAGGTATCAGCAGCAACAACAACAACACAACCAGCGAGTATATGAAAAGTGAAATAGATAATGTCTTTACAATGTCCTGTGTAATATTAGCATCTGTATTTATCTTAATTTTAAAAATTATTTTTGAAATTGTAAGAAGAAAATTTGAATCTTCATGTAATATAAGACTCAATCAATAAAGATGTTTTAAATAAAAAAAAGCGTTTAATTTCTAATATATTTATTTATACATATACAAAAATTACAATGGTATTATGTTATTGGCAAACCAGTGACGTAGACGATCCACATTTCTTTCGGTGCATGAAAATAATCCAGCGGCATGACATGGGTTTGCAGTAGGGCCAACGTTTCCAGTAGCACGAGGCGTACCATCAAACTTGCAAACATCAATAATAATGGGAAAAACTCCAAAAACGTGACGTTTCTTATCCAAATATTCTGCTTTTTGTTCTCCTCGAACGTAGATGTAATCTGCTGCATACAACAACTTGGTTTCTAGTATTTCATTGATTTTGGACAATTCTACTTGCCCATCAGAGTATCGAATTCCAAGCAGTTTTTTCTCCACGTATGAGGCAGTCTTCTTATCCCCATTACTTAGCGCATTAAATGGTTTCTGGGGCAAAAAGATGTAATGACTTCGTTTAAAACCTATTTCAATGGTAAGTTCTTTGGGAACAAACCATCCGTCCACATCGAATCCCTGAATGTCTACGAATGCTACTCTCATGATGACTGCTCGCTCACTACTGGCAATTTATGCATCTAATTTAGACTTTTTACAATTTCGGTGAGAGGGAAGTACTCCATTACACAATCATGAATTATAATGCAATAAGCCTTGGTATTTTCGGGAAAACCATTATTCGCTTCAATATCGAGTTTTACGTCAACAGTGGATGCTTTCATGCTTTCTTCTTGTTTCGAACAATCGATGACAAACAATGCGTGATTCTTGAAAGCTGAGAAATCGAGTAGAGGTCGCTTTTGTTGGGAATGTATGTAGCTAGGATAAAATTCGGTATAGTTGAAATAGGCCTCATTGTAGTCAGTTTTGCTAAAATCTAACTGCATTCTCTCGTTTGGCCAATATTCACCATTTAAAGATAATCTGATACTTTGAATATCGACATTGTCAAATAAGGTGGGATCAGCTGAATTCTTGTCACGTTTGTTGGTTTGAAAGAAAACAATGACATAACGGGGTCTTTCCACTGCATTGCTAGTTTTTACAGCCCAAACTTCACGTCTAGCGCCTTTGGTAAGTGCTGGTAATTCATGCAATTCCCACTTTCTAAACGGAATAACTATAGGTTGATCTTGTTGAATGGATTTCATAAGTTCCAATTTAATATCATCATTGGGAAATATGTGCTTGACTCTGAGCTCAATATTGGTAATGTTAATCTTAACAGTAGTAACTTGGCCTTGAGTTTTTTCTTTGACAATTATGCAATCGTTGTCGTTTCGAGCTCGAACTAGTCTTATTGTTTGACGGCCACACGTAATCAAAGGATAATCATTGAAAATGTTGAACACATGCTTAAGAGGCATCTGTATGTTGAATGAATGATCAGCAGCGTGTAGAATTGGATCCCTAGGGTAATTCCAGCCTGCCATTGCCATATGACCGGAATCTTCTTGAGTATAACATGTCATAGCACGTACAGCGCTTACGATACCAGGATCCCGCACTGTTTCCATCTCCCTTGCGCTTTCGCTGTACGTACACGAATCGAAAAGAAAAGCACCAACATTATTTGCTAGTTTAACGTCACCAGTTCCGTTAATTGCGAGCGATCCTTTAATGCATAACAAGGTTTCGCTCATTGCAAAGAACGAGTCGACTTGATTGATGCTAAATTCCACAATGTCATTGCAATTGAATGATTTGATGAATGGTGCATATGTTCGGTATTCGGCCTTTCGAATCGACTCGTCAAACATCGGCTTACGATAAATATCAAATATTGGTGGCATTATGCTGTTTGAACGTGATCGTTTTCCATACATAGTTGTCATGTTGTTAGTTTAAAACCAAGTGATTGCAAAAATAATTTGTTTGCAAACGTAAGATGTTGCCGCTTAGATGAAGACGTAAGATGTTGCCGCTTAGACGGTTGCTCAACTAATGGTGTACTATGAGCAGTAGATTGCCTTATTAATAATCCCATTTCCCTCTTGATCTAAGTTCCAGCACCAATGTGCTCTGTTCTCCTCTAAAGTTTACAGGTCGTCCTTCTTGATCGACAGCCAACACTGTGATATTGGTGATTTCTCGTTGCGGTACAACAGGTAAATACAACAAATTGTGTGGAGTTTCGTCAATTGCGTACCCAGGATTTGATTGTATGACAAATTCGTAGATCGTGTGAGCAGGTCTGTTACCATCGAAGGCTCCGGTACTAATGTTGCATTCAAAGCGTATGCTAGATACTTTAATAATCCTAACAGGTCGATCTGAAGAATGCGTCTGTCCTGGATTTAGTAGTGCAGGAGAAAATCCCAATACTGTACCAAGACTGTCAGGTTGCTTAAACGAAATCTTATATTTGCTGAAAATTTGACACTGCAACGTGTTATGGTTAGGTTTTAGACTAAATATCGTTTCGGGTTTAAGCACATTATCAGCACCCAATTTCTGTTGTATGTATTCTTCAATATCGGCAATTTCATAACATCCATCGGGGATATCAAATTGTTGCAATTTGTTTTTGTCATTGTAGTAATAAAACTTGTTATTTTCAATGTTTGGTATACTGTTGTAGGAATGGAAAAATCGAAGAGCTATCTCATAATCTTTGTTCGGATCCAACACGATCGGTGTGGGAGGTTGAAATGAGAATATGTAATTGGTGCTGTCTACTCTCAACAACTGCGACATGATGACTGACTCACGTCAATGTATTAATAGGTTATTATATTAGAAAAAAAACAACAATATTTACTTTAATAGTTTTACTTGTTCCAAAGCAAGTTTACAAAAATAACATGAAGCTTGAGAATCAGGTGGGCCATCCCAGTGAGTCCTCCAATCCGGTCTGTTATAATGTACGAAGCAAGGAAGTAGTATCTGTAGGTTAAATTCTCTTCGATATTCTTCAGGCAATTTATGCCATATTTGTAACAATTCGTAAGGTCGTACAGTTCGTTTAATATAATCTAGCGGTATGTATTTTAGTTCTTCTTCACTGAATTCTGTAAAACATTTTTTGTAAAACATATGGCCCATAAGCAGTTCTGTACTTTTAGTAGGCTCCATTATATAAAAACTTTAAGCATAAATGTCCACAAATAATTTGATTGTATGTTTGATACTGATGGTTATTATAGGAAATGTTGGCACGTGCACCACCCAGATACTTAACAAGTTCTTTGGTCGGCTTCAAATTACCAAATGAATCGAAATACTCTACGTTGTTGTTTATCTTTCTGTATGCTACCCAATGTGTTCCGTTATGTGTGGACACATCCAAGTTTACTATTGCACATTCTCGTTGTCGAGGACCGTCTCTAGGCAGAGCGTCATTCATGAAAACACCTCGAAAATGTGGTATTTTAAGGATCTTCTTCGCATAATGTGCAATCTCCACATCATATAGCGGAC